>NC_073306.1:120408145-120708145 GCF_027595985.1 Sorex araneus | reverse complement strand
ACATACATAACACACAATCCCACATACACAATACATGATCTCTGCCTCTCCCCGCCCCCGCCCCTCCTGGGCCTGCTCCTGCCTGGGCCCTGGGCCCTCTCCCCCCTCACCTCTCCCTTTCTCTTCCTAACACGTGGCTCAGCCCCTCGTGTCCCCTCGCCCAAGCCCACCCTTAGGAGGCCCGTGGGTCCCCCCTAGCCTCTTCCCCAGGAGGCACTGCTGACCCCCGCCCTGTGCCCCTGGCTCAACTCTAGGCCTTCGCCCCGACACCTCCCAGCCAGCCCCACCTCCATCCTGCCTTGGCCCCCGCGCACCCGGACCCTGTTCGGCCTGGGCCTGCTCCCCTGACCCTCCAACCTGGGCTGGAGCCAGGCAGATTCCACCTGGACTTGTCACCCCAGCGACACGGGCCTGGGTCCTCCTGGCGCCCCACTGCAGAGATGAGGGCCCGGCGCTGACTGGCCCCAGGCATGCGGGGCGGGACTCAGGTCAGGCCTGGAGCAGGGCCAGCCCCCGGCCAGCACCTCACTAGGGCTTCCGGGAGGCAGCCGCCCGACCGGTCACGTCCTGAGCCTGGCCTCACCTCCCCCTCCCCGGCCACTCGAAAGGGGCTCAGGGCCTGAGAGCCCAGCCGCCAGACGGGCCTGTTCCCGGCACAGCACGGCCCGGGGAGGGGCCCCGCTGCAGCCGGCAGTGCTCCCTCGCTCCCACCAAGGCAGCTCGGCCCGACAAGGAAAAGGATTTCATCATCCAATGAGCAAAGGGCTCCTTGGCCCACAGCAAGCTCCCCTGCGGCCTCCTCATGCCTGGAGGTGCAAGGGTCTGGGGGTGGGGGGCGGGGCACGGGGCCCCTGCAGCTCAGCAAACACTGCAGAGGGTTCTGTGACAAGCATCAACTGGCCCGGGACTGAGAGATCAGGTCAAGCACCGCCAGCCTGCACCGCCTCTGGCCCCTCAACTCCCAGGGCCATTGACAAGAGGAATCCATCACCGCAGGGCCTGCCACGTCCCCCCACCCCCCGAAACACCAGGACCAGAGAAGGTGAGACACTTGCCTGGGCTCACAGAGCCAGTGACCCCTAGGTAAGGCTTTTGGAGCAGAGGCACTTCCTGTCCCAAGGTGGCACACGGGGTGATAAATAATTACTAAGGAGGTGATGTGAGGGGTGGTGACAAACCCAGAACAAGCCTGTGGGCAGCGAAACCCAGTCGGTGCCCCACGCTGGGGTGGGAGGAAGTGGGGCCCTGGCGGGGAGCGTCGCTGGAGATGGGGGCTTAGGGAGCACTTTTCTGAGTCTCATTTTAGCGGAAACTAGAAGGACGAAAGGAGAGGCCCTGCGGAAATGGGCAGGCAGAGTGCCCCAGCACAGGCTGGAGGGGAGACCCGCTTCCTCGGTCTGGGGGGGCAGAGGGAGGAGGAGCTGAAGGAGAGCCCAGAGCGGTGCCCGGCTGCGGGAGAGGCTGGCACTGCACTCACCTTGCAGGAGGGAGCCGGGAAGGAGGTGCGGTCCATGGTCTGTTTCGGAAAGATCTGCACCCTGCCCTGGGCGCTGCATGGACAGGGTGCAGAGGGCGTGTGGAGCCTGGGGAGCAGAGGGCGTGTGGAGGCTGGGGTGCAGAGGGCGTGTGGAGGCTGGGATGCAGAGGGCGTGTGGAGACTGAGGTGCAGAGGGCGTGTGGAGGCTGGGATGCAGAGGGCCTGGGGTGCAGAGGGCGTGTGGAGGCTGGGGTGCAGAGGGCGTGTGGAGGCTGGGGTGCAGAGGGCGTGTGGAGGCTGGGGTGCAGAGGGCGTGTGGAGGCTGGGGTGCAGAGGGCGTGTGGAGGCTGGGGTGCAGAGGGCGTGTGGAGGCTGGGGTGCAGAGGGCGTGTGGAGGCTGGGGTGCAGAGGGCGTGTGGAGGCTGGGGTGCAGAGGGCGTGTGGAGGCTGGGGTGCAGAGGGCGTGTGGAGGCTGGGGTGCAGAGGGCGTGTGGAGGCTGGGGTGCAGAGGGCCTGGGGTGCAGAGAGCATGTGGAGGCTGAGGTACAGAGGGTGTGTGGAGGCTGAGAAGCCTCGGGCTGGGTGTGGAGGTTCCGGAGTGACGGAGTGACGGCGGCGTGTCTGAGGCGTGCAGCCTTGCACCCCGTCCTGTCCTTGGGTGAATGGGGCAGGCGGGCCCAGGTCTGCGGTGTGCAGGGATGGAGCTGTGGCAGGGGCGCGTGCAGAAAGTGGGTCGTGGGTGCTGGGGAGGAGAATGAGGGGAACTCGTCAGTTCACTTTGGGTAAATTATGTTGGAGGAGTCTCTGAGGTAGCCATGGAGATGCTGAGCAAACCAGTAACCCTGGCCCCAGCACACTCTCTGGATCGGATCGGGCCCCACCTGACAACTCATTCCACTCGCCAGCGCCTTAAGCAAAAGGACTACTGTGGTGCCCGTTTCACAGGCGGGGGAACTGAGGCTCAGATTAGGATAGCCATGGCTGAGAAGAGTCGGGCCAAGTTCCGAGGAGCCCTCACATGTGAGACGCTGCGGGATGGGGAGGGGAAGGTCCAGGGCCCAGAGCCTGTGCCATGCAAGGGTGAGGCCACGAGCTTGAACCCCGGCTCCGCCCACACGAGACTGCTAGTACTACGACAGGGGGCAGCCAGGCTTGTGTGGGCATCACGGCCACGGACGTGCAGCCCCACAGCTGCAGAGATGGCACAGGGCTAAGGCACTGGCCTTGCTCGTGGGTGACCTCAGTTCAATCCCCAGCACCGAGCACTGTGGGGAGTGACTCCTGAGCACATATCCAGGGTCACAGAGCACTGCTGGGTACCATCCAAATGCCCATCCCTCCCAAAAAAATCTTTTTCCTTTTTAAAATTTTTTAATTATTTTAATGAATCACCGTGAGGTACAGTTATAGACTTACAAACTTTTGTGCTTATGTTTCAGTCATGCAATGATCAAGTGCCCATCCCTCCACCATTGCCCGTTCGCCACCACCAATATTCTCAGTGTCCCCACCCCCACCCCATTTCCTATACCCCAAAAAATCTTATGATTGATCCAGGGAGACTGCTCAGTGACGGGTGCATGCTTTGCATGTGGGGGCCTGGGTTTGAGCCCCCTGCCATGTGGTCACCCAAGCACCACTGGGAGTGACCCCAAGCACAAAGCCAAAAGTAGACCCTGAGCATGGCCAGTGTGCCCCCTCCCCCATTTTATAATTAACTCCCCCCTCCCCTTCTATTTGTCACTACCATTGTGATGAGCAGATGTCACCCACCTGGTGGCAGTGCTCAGACAGGCCGCACGCTCTTGCACCAATGGAACGGCGGCTGGGCACGCGGGGTGGTGCCGGGACAGCTTGGCGCTCTTGGGGTGCAGGGTAGATGCTCTTTCACTGACCTAACCCCGGCCCGGTCATGTCCTCCTTTCATCCAGGTCACCTCTGCCCTAAGGTCTCAGTCCACTCTCCTCCAGGCTGAGTCAGGGGCCCCAGGCCCCTCTGAAAGCCCCTCAAACCTTTCGGGTATAATATCAGCAGGCTTCACACAGCGTGAAGGCCAGGACCCCACCTGGTCCCCCGGGGTCTGGTCAGAGCCAGGGCCGAGGAGGGCTTGAGCTGACCTTAATTCTTGGTGCTGTGGGCCGAGAGGCCAGCCGTGACCCTTCCAGGTCTGGGTCACACGTCGCCGCTGGGTGCTTCTACCAAGTGGTCTCCTGTGAGGTCCGAGTGCCTAAGTGACAGAGGCCCCCGTGTGACAACAGGCCTCCAGCCCCTCCTTTTCCAGAGTGAAAGCCAACAGCTAGCACAAGGCAGGCACAAGTCCAGGGCCCACAATCAGTGGCGGTGAATCAGCCCCAGACGGCCTTGGCTGGCTCTGTGCCATGCCCGCTCTGTCCAGGCTCCGGTTTCCTCGCCCACAGAACTGGGCTGGCCCCAGCCTTCTCTGTCAGCTCAGCCGTGGTCCTGGTCTGACTCTAGGAGCTGCCAGACCGACCCCAGCCACGCACTGGGGGTGCTGGCGATCGGGGGGGGGGGGTGGTGGCGTAAGCCGTTTCTCCTTCTGTGGAACCTCACCCCTCTGGAGGTCTTGGAGCAAAACATTCCCAAGAATCGGGTGATTCATTCACTGCACCATGTGCCAGTTCCCGAGCAAAGGCAGACCGTGAAACACAGTTCGGACTTTTAGAGAAAAGAGGAAGAAGTCTCAAGATGAAGCTTCTCTCTAGCGGAAGGAGCTCTCCAGAATATGGGTCTCTTTCCTCCCTGAGAACAAAGTTGTGTGTGTGTGTGTGTGTAAACAATCAGGTTTGAGCCAGCTTCTCCGCCGAGCAGAGGCCAACGGCCACGACACACACCAGGGACAATGCCGCTTTATGAACCCCTTCATGGACCAAGACTGACAATGGTCACTCTAAACGCTGGTCAACAGGGTGATGGGTAAGACAATCCATGGGGGCTGGAGTGATAGCACAGCGGATAAGGCGTTTGCCTTGCATGCGGCCGACCCGGGTTCAATTCCCAGCATCCCATATGGACCCCCGAGCACCGCCAGGAGTAATTCCTGAGTGCATGAGCCAGGAGTAACCCCTGAGCATCGCCCAGTGTGACCCAAAAAGTAAATAAATAAATAAATAAATAAAACAATCCATGGACTGTTGTCCTCGCCTCTAATCCATGCTGGAACTCCATCAAAGGCTCGTGTTTTTCCCTCTTAAATTAGTCTGCAGGAGGGGCTGGAGACGAGGAGGGAGGGAACAAGTGACCTGGGGTGGGGCCCCGGGGTGCATGGCTTCATTGCGTGAGGAGGGAATGCTGGGGCCCCACAACTCCCAGCCAGCCAGCCTGGAGCTGCTTGTGTGGTCCAGAGGCACTCCAAGGGGCGGCGTGGCCCGTTGCAGCCGTGGGGTGATTGTGTCCCACGTCTGCATGGCCTGCAAGGGGATCTCGTCCTTGTTCCTTCAAACACTTGCTCTCGGCAGTGAGCCGGGCAGCGGTAGGAAGGAGCTGAACTCGCCGCCCAGGAGAACCAGCGTGGTACAGAAACAGGGCATCTGTCAGTTCCAGAGGGCTGGAGGGGAGGCGGGGCCTGGGACTCATTCTCCCCTCTGCAGACTCTTAGGGAGGTGAAAGGGTCGAGGGCGGGGAGGGAGCCACAGAGGCATGGGCATAGGAGTCACACCATACTGAGCCTCGTCTGTAGCATTGAGACCCAAACATCAACGCTTTGCTGCATGTTAAGTGACCTGATGGATCTGAGGCAGAGTTTGGCGAGGGGCGACTTCCAGGTGGGCGTCATTTACACTGCAGTGATGCTCAGCTTCCTTTTTTTTTAAAGCCTTTTGGGTCACACTCAGGGGTTACTCCTGGCTCTACACTCAGGAATTACTCCTGGTGGTGCTTGGGGGAACATATAGGATGCCAGGGATCAAACCCAGGTCGGCCGTGTGCAAGGCAAATGCCCTCCCCGCTGTGCTATCGCGCCAGCCCCATGACACCTTCCATCTTGATGACTTCCTGTGAACGTACAGAACATTCCCCCCAGCTCACAGAGCTCTCCTGCCTTTACCAGCTCACCCTCCGGTCAAGCAACCAGGTGTGGTTTCTTTGGGCACAGCCTAGGTTTGTGTATTTTACAATTCTCTACGAATGGAACGAGTCCCGTGTATCAGGTTTGTGCGCCGGAAGCACTTCCTTGGTTCTGAGACTCATTTGTATTCCATTTTCTTCTTCTTCTTTATGGTGTTGGGGTCACACCTGGCGGGGCTCAGAGCTTACTCCTGGCCCTGTGCTCAGTGATCCTTCCTGGGCCGGATCCTCTGTGTAACCGGGCAGTGAATCCAGGTCAGCCACATCCAAGGCAAACAGCTTCCCCTTAGACTCTCTCCAGTCTTTGTTCATATCTTGATCTGCATTAGTAGATCATTTCTTTATGGTGTGGAGCATTTTACTCTCTGAATGACACTATGTTTTATTCATGCTACCATTGATGAGGGGCTGGAGCAATAGCACAGCAGTAGGGCGTTTGCCTTTCACACGGCTAACCCGTGTTCGATTCCTCTGCCCCTCTCAGAGAGCCCAGCAAGCTACCGAGAGTATCGCGCCCACATGGCAAAGCCTGGCAAAGCTACCCGTGGCGTATTTGATATGCCAAAAACAGTAATAATAAGTCTCACAATGGAGACGTTACTGGTGCCCACTCGAACAAATCGATGAGCAACGGGATGACAGTGACAGTGACTGTTAATGAGCACCTGGCCATTTCCAGTTTTTTTTCCCCGTTACGAATAAAATGCTGTGAACATTCTCGCTAGTACAAGACTTTCCTGGCCAAACAGTTCCCAGTCCTTGGGGGGCTCGCCTAGGCGTGGGATCCTGGGTTAGAGGGTCGCTGTCCCGTGAAACTGTCCGTCTTCGCTCCTTTCCCTCCTCTGTGGTGGTGACTGTCGTGGCAGTGTCTGGAGCCACACACTTGGCTGCGAGACTCACCATCAGTCACACAGTTTGGTGCCATGTGCGGGACAGTGCACACACGGGCGCTGGGGGTCACTGTGGCAGTGCCACCAGGACCGCACATGGCCCGGGCAGAGGAATGGGACTGACTCATGGTCTCACTCCTCAAAGCTGGTGCTCAGTGGCCGGAGAGATAGTACAACGAGGAGGGCACCTGCCTTGCATGTCGCCAGCCTGGGTTTGATCCCTGGCACCCCATATGGGCTCCCGAGACAGCCAGGAGTGATCCCTGAGCACAGAACCAGGAGTAACTGCTGGGCACTACCAGGTGTGGCCCCAAAGCCTAACAGTTGGAGCTCTGCCACGGAGCCACACTCCTGGGGCCATGTTAACCTTTAATTAATTAATTAATTAATTAATTAATTAATTTTTGCTTTTGAGATCTCACCCAGCAATGCACAGGGCTCCTGTGCAATACTCCTGGCAATACCCAGCAATACTCCTGGCTCTGCACTCAGGAATTACTCCCTGGAGGTGCTCAGGGGACCGTATGGGATGCTGGGAATCGAACCCAGGTTGGTTGCATGCAAGGCAAACGCCCCACCGGCTGTGCCGTCGCTCCAGCCCCGATTAATTTTTTTAAAATTTTATAAAGTAGGGGCTGGAGAGATAGCACAGCGGGTAGGGCATTTGCCTTGCACGTGGCCGACCCGGGTTCGATTCCCAACATCCCATATGGTCCCCCGAGCACCGCCAGGAGTAATTCCTGAGTGCAGAGCCAGGCATAACCCCTGAGCATTGCCGGGTGTTACCCAAAAAGCAAAAAAAAAAAAAAAAATTATAAAGTAGTTCACAATATTTCATTACAAATAACATTCAAACACCAATCCCACCCCCATTACACCTTCCCACCACCATATTTTGGATGTTTCTATCCTGAATCCCAATCCCTGTCCCAAAGCAGAATCAAAATAACATTTTGTATTGTTCATTATGAAAAACCGCTGAAAGTGCTACAAAAAAGTATCCTTAGAGGAAAGAGTGTGAAGATTTGTCATATTTCACCCAGGGGCCATTAAGCCCTTCTATGAGATCACTAACATGTTGTTAAAGGTTGAGTCTTGTGTGCTTTCTATATATATATATAGGAAAAAAATGTATATTTCCCCCTCTAAAATTGGTTGCCTCCTACTTTGAACCCTATCAAGTGTGGTGTGGTAATATTGGAGTATGGGTAAGGTGTGATGTTTGAAGCATTGTGCGGCTGCGAACGCGGCCACATGTCCTGGAATATATTCACTTGTGGGTGATGCTTGGCACGAGCGTGTGGAGAGCGGCCGTGGGCATGGTGGCGGCTGGGTTCTGGAGGTTTTTGGCTGCGGGGGCTGGGTCCCTTGGGGCAGGGAGGGGTCTCACCTGGCCCCCTCCGGGGCACCCCAAGTGAAACAGCCTGATGTTGGGTCCAGTGGCATGGTTATGGCGAGTGTCATGTCATGCTCCCTTCTGGGAGAGAAGGACATGCTCTCTGGATGGTGGTCCATGATGAGATTATCTGGGTGACTGCTGAGTCTCGGAGACAGGGGGCTGTGGGTGGAGGATCTCCGTTCCTTATCCCATTGAACCCAGTGTTCTCAGTCACAAAGTCACGCATCATGTTAACTTTCTAAACGAAACTCTTAAAGTGGTTGCATAGTGTCTGATGGATCCAGTCTCAACTCCTGCTACCCAAACTTGAGTGGGGCCCCTCTTTTCCCTTGTAGTTATTCTGGTGGGTACATAGTGGCAACTTGCTGTATTTCTTTCTTTTTTAAAAATTGAATCACCATGAGATACAGAGTTACAAAGCTGATCATGGTCGGTTTCAGTTACAGTGTTCCAAGACCTGTCTCTCCACCAGTGTACATTTCCCACCACTATTCTCTCTCACTCTCTCTTCCTCCCTGCCTTCTCCCCCCACTTTGAGGCATTATCCTTTGTAATATAGGTCACTGTCATCCCGTTGTTCAGTGATTTACTTGAGCGGGCACCAGTAACGCCTCCACTCATCCCAGCCCTGAGATTTTAGCAGCCTCTCCTTACTCGTCTTTCCCAACGATTGGAGGCTCTTTCAGGGTCAGGGGAATGAGACCTGTTGTTACTGCTTTTGGCATATCTGTATTGATATGTAATACAGGCACCAAGAGGTTCTCATATTTGTTCCTATACCTGTTTTCAGCATGCAGCTCATATCGAGTGATCATCTCCAACCATCTTTGCCATCTGAGCACCACCCTCTGAGTTTCCCACAGACAAAGCCCACTTGGACTTCTGGGCGCCTGAGATGCTCAGGAAACATCTCCGCATGGTTCTTGGCAGGGCCCCTTGCCCGCAGGTCCTGGTCCAGCCTGGCCCTCTGCAAGCCAGGTAGGTGCTCGGTCTCGAGTATTTGCCCTGCCCCGCCCGGCAGTTCCCTAGGGCGCTGCGGCCCTGCAGCTGTAGCACCCAGTGTTTGAGGAACGCTGAGGCTTCAGGTCTGCAGTGCAGTGTCCCATCTCCAAAGGGTCAGCACGCTCTCCCCCTTTATGTCCCTCCGGCGGCTGTGACGATTGGCAGAGTGGCAAAAGCCAAGCGAGCCCAGCAGACCCCATGCCAGCTTACGGGCTCCCCCTGGGTGGCTGATTCGAGGCACGTGACTGGGTCTCGGGGCCTGGTGCCACGTGAGGCCGAGTGGGTTTTTCTCAGGCCACTTTGAGGTCCCGTGGCCTGTTCCTCAGGTGAGAGGAGCCCAGGGAGGGGTAGGGACCAGACCCTGTGGACAGCGAGTGTCCAGTGGGAGAAAGCTGTACCCGCAGCCGGCTGCATCCACTGGACAGGAGCCCCAAGATGGCTTGGTCTGCGGGGCCACCCCCAGCCCCCAGCAGGGAACCCAGCACCCCCCACTCCCCAGAACATCAGGAGACAGTGTGAGAGGTCAGCATGAGGCCACTTTATTGACCGTCACTCCTTGACACGTCTCGGCAGTCAGGGGGTGAGAACACCGGGAGTGACAGACAAGCCAAAAGGCACAGCCAGGACAGGTGCTGGCAGGTGGAGAAGAGGGGGTGAGACTGACCAGCACCCCTATTTCAGACACTCCCGGAGCTGGGGCGCAGGACGCCGGCGCTCACCCCGCTGAACGCCTCCCACCAGCCCCGTCTCTCCCAGACCAGGCCGTGGTGCTCGGGGACCCCTGAACACAGCTGTGGCCGAGATGTCCTGGGTCCTGCAAACAGGGGTGGCGCTGCTGGCCCCTGTGGGCAGCCGAGGAAGAGAGCGGGCGTGCCCAATGGCAGGGGACAAGGACTCGGGCCTGAGGTGGGTGACAGGGCTGGACATGATGAGTAAGAGAGCGTGTGTCACTCTCGAGGCCCAGCTGCTTCTGAGACAGGCTCTGCTCACAGGGTCTTGGCCCCCCACCCCCGACCCGAGCCCCGGCCCTGAGGGGTCAGGGATGCCAGAGAGGAAGTGATGGTCCAGCCAGCCCGGGACCGTCCTTGCTGTGCCGCTCTGTGGTTGGGCGACGTCCTGGGCCCCCGGATCTGGGGTGGAGAGAGGGAACAGGGCGCGGGGGCCCAGGAGGGTCGCCCTGGGCCTGGCCCGCCCTGCAGGTCCCCCTTTATCGCTTCTTCTTCGTCTCCTTCTTGGGCCTCTTGCTGGCGGCGGGAGCCGCAGCCCTGGGCTTCCTCGTCACCTCGGTGCTCCGAGGCACAGCTGGCTCCCCGTCCTGCGTGGTGAGAGGAAAGAGAGATCAGCTCCGGGGGATCAGGCCGGTGCCACCGACACCCACAGCGCTGAGGGCCATCCCAGGGTGATGGGTGGGACCTGGGGAGGGACAACGGGGACCCCAAGGGGAGGAGGTGACTTGTGGAGGCTCGGGAGGCTGGTGGAACCTGGTCTTCCTCAGCCCAGCCCAAGGACTCAGGGGTAACTCGCTTCCTCTTTCTGGGCCTTGGTTTATCCAGCTGTGAAATGGGAGACTCAACGCCCACCTCGGAGAGCAGGCGTGGGAGGCGAGAAGAGCCTCGTTGGGGCCAGAGCCATAGCACGGGGGCAGGACACCTGCCTTGCAGTGTCTGACCTGGGTTCCCACATGGTCCCCTGAGCCCCCTCAGAAGCAAACCCTGAGCACGGAGTTAGGAGTAAGCCTGGAGTCCTGTTGGGTGGGTGGCATGCAAGTGGCCAAGGACAGACCCCCAGAGGCCCGCACACCTGGGCCACTGCTCTTCTGGGCACCAAAAGGTTTGGCGGGGGCTGGTGGGCAGACACTATACTGAGTTCTGTGAGCCCGACAGAGGTGGCCCAGACACGGGGCCGAGGCCCAGCCTCTTCCCGTGAAGGGGCTGCTCTATCGCCTACAGCGTGATCCATTCCCTGTAAGATCTGCTTTCAATTCTGCTGTTACTGCTTATTTTCTGGTGGAAGGGGGTTCGGGGCCACAGAGGCGCTGCTGTGACAGGTGTGTGGAGACCTGGGAGCTGGCCACTGTCCCTTGCGGTCCCTGTGAGGCCAGTGGGAGCCCAGAATGCTCTGGCAAGCAGGCGGGGTTAGGCTGGCGGGCCTGCAGGCGCTCATGTGGAAGCCACTGTGATGGTTCACCCTCTTGTTGTCTGGCATCAGGGTCCTGCTCCCTGCTGCCTCCAGACCCCCTCTCCATGGCATCGCTCCAGCTGGGGGCTCCCGTATTTCCTGAACTGCCCCGGGTGTTCGTTCCCCATGTCTGGCCCCACCAAACACCTTCTTTACCCGCCCTATGCTTCCAGCAGGACATTCGCCCCCTTCACCTGATGTCACCGGGACCTTCCCATCACTTTCTCAGAGTTTTTGGCTGATCTTCCCTATTCACCTGGTCGCTCTCCAGGACGAAGCTTCCATCCCTGCTGAGTGAATGGATGAAATGAAATACCAGCTGGAGAGCTGTAACCATGGAAGCGTCCCTTTTTTTTTTTTTTTTTTTTTTTAAATTTTAGGTTTTGCTTGTTTCTGGGTCACATCCCACCTTGCTCAGAGACAACTTCTGGTGGTGTTCAGGGGTGACCCCAGCAGTGTTCAAGGGGATACCAGTGTGTCTCTCTGGCCTCGAAGCCTCACTTCTTATTTATCACCATGTACATGTTAAGACCAGGCCTTAATTGCTCCGTAGACACAGACAATACAAACAGAATTTTTATTTTATGTTTTGGCTTTGGGGCCACACTGGAGATGCTCGGGGCTTACTCCTGGCTCTGTGTGTGGGGATCCCTCCTGGCGGTGCAGACGGGGTGTCAGGGATTGAAGCCGGGCTGGCTGCATGGCAGGCAGGCATTCAGTCCGAAATGAAGCAGATTTCACATCCAATACGTGCTCAGAAGAGACAATGCCTTGCACATGTGAGGCCTGGGTTTAATCACACACACACACACACACACACACACACACACACACACACACACACACACACACACACACACACACACACACACACACACACACACACACACACACACACACACACACACACACACACACACACACACACACACACACACACACACCCCCCCCCCCCCCCCCCCCCGAAAGCAGCCCCTGGACCCCTGGAGTATGGCTGATCCCTCCTCTCTCCTCCCTCCCTCCCTCCCTCCCTCCCTCCCAGAAAGCAGCCCCTGGAGTGTGGCAGATCACAGCAGCTGCAAACACTGCTACTATGTAGCATTTGCAGTAGTTACATGTCCAGGGCCCATTCCTGCCCCCCTCCCCAGTGCTCTGCTGAGTCCCATGCATGGAGTGAGGGCAGCAGGAGCCGCAGAGCATGGGAAGCCAAGCTGTTACCAGTCAGAGACACCCCCCCCCTCCACCCCCACCCCTAGCCTCTCCCAGGCCTCCGGGGCCTTTGGACTGCACCAGCTGCTGAGTCGACTTTCTCCGTCTACCAGTCGCCGGGCCTGGGGGGCAACGGCACGACAGGGCGGTCTGTCTGGGTTCTGCGGAGGCGCTGCGGGGTCGGGAGCGTGGGCCGGTGCTCCCCGGGCGGCTGCCTGCCTGTGCTGTGACAGCAGCTCTCAGGGGGCGGGCGGACACGGCCCCAGCCACCGAGTCACCGCAGGTATTATCTGTCGCCTCCTCTCTCCACTCAGCTCCCGGCACCAGCACCCACCTGGTTACCCAAGCTAGAAACCCCCGCGTCACTTCGGCAGGCCCACGGCTCCCGCCTGCCCCCACGGCCCAGCTGTCCCGGGGGCCTTTCCGAGGCGCCCTGGTCCCAGCTCCACGCTCGCCCCCTTGTTCTCCGACCACAGCCGTGCCGGCCCCTGCAGTTTTCTGTTTTCACAGGGAGGCTGGTTCCCTCCTCTGACGAGACAAGCTCGGTGTGGCTCCCACCTCGGCCCTGGCCCTGGCCCGCCCCGCTGGGCAGCCGCCTTCTCCGCACTCCGCCTCAGTGCCCTTGCACACTCCTGGCCTCCGGGGTGTGCCCAGTGTGGCAAAGTCTCTGCTGGGTGCACAAAGTGACGAAGAAAAAAATGCACTGAGCGAAGTCCGTGTGGCGCCCGCCAGCGTCCCCCACTGGCCAGCTGGCCACTGTGGCGCGTCCTGCCTGCGAGGAAGCCAGGCCCCAGCAGACACAGTGGCTGGTCCAAGGGGCATGACCACCCTCCCCACAGAGCTGCTGGGCAGCGCAGGTGCCCGCTACTGCGCGTGACCCCGATCCCACCGCAGGCAGCCAGCCCCCATAGGAGCCGGCGGGCTCCATGTTCCTTCCTGGGCCAGGGCTGGAGTGAAGGCAGCCCCCCACCTGGTGCTCCCCGGGCCCGCAGGGGCCTCATCAATAATGAAGGGGGCCTCAGTGCTGTTCCTGCGGCCAGAAAATTGCTGCTATTCATCAGATTCAAATAATCGAATCTGGGCCACGGCACAGCCAACCCCTTCCAGCGGGGACGCACCGGGAATTTTATGATTTCACTCCCTGTTTCAGGGCAGACTCGGTCCCATAAATCAGCAGCACATGGGGACATGCCACACGGAAACAGCTCCGTCCTCCAGAGCACAGCCCCCCAAACCGATACAGCCACCACCCCCCTTTGTGGGGGGGGGGAGAGCAGAGTGAGGGGATGTTCAGCAGCCCCTTGGAAAGCTACGGTCTTCCGGCAGAGACACAGAAAGTGTCCAAGGCCGATCCGGGAAACCCAGCTCCAAACAGCAGGGAGAGAAAGCCTCGGAATCTCCTGCCCCTCCCCCTCCATCCTCCCAGTGTCCCCCAGGGCTCAGGCCACAGAATCCGGGAGGACACACAGCCCAGCACCTGGACCAAGTGTGCCTGAGCTCTCTCTGCAGCCCTGGGATGGGCTGGTGAGGAGGCGAGGCCTGGCCGATGGGAGCTGGGAGGCGTCCACAGCGAGGGGAGGCCTGAGGTGGGCCGGTGGGCCTGGCGGGCAGGGACTGTGATTCAGGAAGAAAAACCTTGGGGGCTCATCCCAGACACAATTCAGCAGGCCCTGCCCGCCCCCCTCCCCCGCCGACGCCAGTCTGGGGCTCCTGGGGCGTCCAGCCGTCTCCCCCACAAGCCGGTCAGCATCTCGGGATGAAGTGTATATCTTCGCCCTGCCCACCGCATAGCGATCGCTGGGAACGGCTTATTAAGTCAAAATTACCCCATCACCCAATTCAAGTGCAAACTCCTACCAGGCTCACAAAACACAGCAGGCTTGCAAGGTTGGCTCTTCCGGCCTGTCTCGAGGGGATGGGCCCGGGCAGACACTGGACTCCACTCACCATCAGCCGTGGCGGCTGGACAACTGGGCATTGATTAATAATCAAGACCCTTCTGCAGCATTTTCCTGACAGGTCCCACACGTCTAGGCCACTGCCCGCTGGCCCAGAGAGCCTCTACAAATCTCCGTGCGTCTCACCCGCACCGTGATTTCTGCTGTGCTGCTCCGTCCGCCAGCCCGTAATGCTGGCCCCGGTCAGTGGTCCTGGTCTTCTCAAAAACCCCGTTCCATGGGGTTCCTGCCTTTTCCCTCTACATTATGCAGTCCCGGGGCGGGGAGGGGTGGGGGCAGAGGGCTCTTGGACACGTTGACCACCACTGGTGTTGCTAGTTCAACCTGGACCGACCAAAAACGGTATCCATGATCCCGGTTTCCGAGGGGGTAAGACAGGAACATGTGGCCAGGTCTGGGCCAGGCGGACAAGCCTTCCGGAGCTTTGGAAAGAGAGAAGGCGGAGAGAAGGCGGAGAGAAGGCGGCCCTCGCCAGGTAAGCCCGGGCGGCCAGAGAGACTTGGGCCACTAGTCCGCCTTTGGAGAGGTACAAGGACCTATGGGAAGTGCAACCTTTCAGCAAGGGTCCCCAGGACCCACTGAAACTCTGAGTCCATGTGGCCCTTGACATTCCCGGTTCTTTGTTTTCAGAGTGGGGCTGGGGAGAGGTGGGCCACACTAGCTCTGTGCTTGGGGGTCATTCCCAGCAGTGTTCGGGGGACCGGGAGGCACCGGGGTGGAACCTAGGCTGGCTGTATGCGAAACAAGCTCCTTTTCCCTCCTGTACTATCTAACTACTAACTCCAATTCTAAGGCTCAATGCAGTTTCTTTCTTTCTTTTTGACTTTTTGGGTCACTCCTGGCTCTGCACTTCAGAATTACTCCTGGCAGTGCTCAGGGAACCATATGTGATGCTGGGGATCGAACCTGGGTTGGCCGCGTGCAAGGCAAACGCCCTACCCGCTGTGCTATCACTCCGGCCCCTCAATTCAATTTCTTTCTGGGGGAAATGCTGGAGCTGAGCGTCTGAAGTTCCCGTGGAATGGGTGCCCCGAGGCAGGGAGTCACCCGTCAGTCTGCACAGTGACCGTCCTGCAGAGGGGAGGGGCTGGGGGGGCGATGTGACAGACATGCACAGCGATGGGCACAGCCCTCGCCAGCACTGCAGGGAGAGCCGAGATTAACTGCAGATCAACTATTACTATCTGCTGCGTGAGTCACTGAACTAAAAGCCAACACCTACCCGCCCAGGGCTGGCGGGCGGATCCACACGGCCGTGCGGGAATGGATCCGAGAGAGGCCCAGGGTGTGGGCAGGTCTGTGGGAAGACAGGCTGGCCACTGCGACCTCCTCGCCTGCTGCCCCTTGTGCCTGGGGTCGGGCACCCAAATCCCCCAATCACCGTGCGCCTCCTGGGGGAAACCTAGGACCTTCCCAGGAGGCACACATGAGCAAAAAACACGCTAGGAACTCGGGCATGCCTTCAGAGAACGGTTCAAAGGATGCCCAACTCTGAAAGAGGGTGTGGGGCAGCCTCGCAGCCCGGCCTCTGGGTGGGGGGGCCTGGGGGTGTCGAGGCTGCATCTGTGGTCTCCCTGAGCCTTCTCTCTCCCTGCTCCTCTGCGAGCCAGAGGGACGGGGCCCAGCTCTGCCCACACGGTCCTCCTGCCCCTTTGGAAACGGTCCTCCCTGGCAGCCCCAGCACTCACGCTGCGGGAGGCGGCCTCCCCCACAATGGCCGTGGCTGTCCCAAAGTGGGTCAGCCCCGGCTCCTTCCCTGGAGACGCCGGGGCTGGGGCCAGCAGGAAGGCAGCCCCCTCTGGAATGCTGCCGCTGAGAGGCACAAGCTTTGGGAGCCGCTGGTGCCAAGTTTCCCCTCACAGCGGAGGAAGGAGGCCCAGGAGGAGGAGGGAGGGAGAGGCAGGCAGCAATGGGGCGGCAGGCAGAGGGGATCAGGCGAGACAGGGAGGGAAGGGGTCGCCGGCGTGTTCCGGGACAGCACCTGCAGAGTCTCGGTGGGCTCTCTCTGTCCACGCTGCACTGGAGCCACGTCAGGCAGGTTGGGCACGTCCTGAGCATGGGGCCTTTTCTGAATCCCAGTTTCCCTAGAAGAGCCCAGCAACCCGCTCTGGGGTTCCAAGTAACAACACCCGGCGAATGGAGTAACTCCAACTCTGGCCGGCTCCGCCTCGGCCACCTGGCTGCCGGCTCTCCTCCCGGGCCGAGCCCCTGGAGGGCGGTGCCTCCTGCCTGCCCGCAACTGGCCGGGGCTTCAGGGAGAAGGCTCAGGGCGGGCAGCTGCACGGCTGAATCACGCGGGGATGCTCCAGGCCGCTCTGCCCTGCAGGTGTCCCCTGTGCCAGGAAGGGGCCACTGGCAGTGCCCCTCACAAGCCCCTGGCCCTCGCAGACACCTCTGGCCAATGTCATCACCCTCAAGCCGTGGCTGCTGTGTGGCTAATGAGACCCACAGGAGAGACGGGGCCAGCGGGGGACCCGCAGGATACCGAGTCAGGGGCCTCTCTCTTTTATTTTAGAATCCGGGCTACACAAAATGATTGGATTAAGTGGAGCCCGGGCCTCGCCAAGTCCACACAAACATTTGTTTTCTCGGGTCTTGGTCTAATGAGGTGTCAGTGAGAAAAATGTGCTCATTTGGCAGAGGATTCCAGGGACCTGGGGTTTCATTTCTCGAGCTGATTCTCACTCCGACTATTAAAAGGAAGGGGGTGGGGTGGGAAGCGCTTGAACGTGGTCCCTGAAGAGCCCCCAAAGAGTTTTCAGATGATCTGCTAAGGATTGAAGTCCTGAAGTCATAAACCAGTTGCAAAGAAAGCAGCTTACTCGGGCAACAGGAAGGACATTCTTCTGCTTTCAAAGGCTTTTCCCTGAGCTGGCGCCAACAACACTGTCTTCGAACCCCCAAAGTCACTGACAAACCTTCTTTCTACTGGCCAAGCAAGGACGATGATTTTGCTCCAAGAAGCAAACTGGGAATGGGAACGTGGCTGTTCTCGGGGTTCCTTCACCACCACTTCTCCCTCCTTTGGGGTACCTGCCTCCCGCCCCGGGAAGCCTGGGCTCCCCAGCACTGTCCCCAAAGGCGTCCCGCCTCACATTAACACCATCCTCCCTTCTTCCTGCCAATGCCAAACCCCACTTAGCCGCTAGGGACAACCTCCGAGCAGAGTCTCAGCAATCTCTCTGCAAACTGTTCACACACAAGGATGGTGTTTCCCTCCCACTGATTTAGGAAAGTAGGGAGTGGAGAAGGCGACCTGAGGGGGATACACAGGAAAGCGGGGTACCAGCCCGGCATAGTCGGGAGCCATTGGCTAGAATAAAGCACCAACAAAAGGGAAAATAACAGTACTATATTACTGGGTTTGTTTGTTTGTTTGTTGCTTCTGATTCATTAAGAAGCTTTACAAGAAAAAGCTAAAGCAGGGACTGGAGAGACAGTATGGCAGGTAGGGCACCAGCCTTGCACGTGGCCAACTTGAGTTCAACCCCTGGCATCCCACTTGGCTCCTCTGAGTCCTAAGAACAGAGCCAGCAATGCCGGGTGTGGTCAAAAACAAAACAAAACAAAACAAAACAGAAAGAAAAAGTTAAGACAGTAAGTTTCAATTATGAAGAAAATTCATTTGAGTGAGGCTTCACTTCCCTAAAGAGCAGGAATTAAAATGGGGTGTTACTGGGCAAGCAGGAAGGGCATTTGCCTTGTATGTAGCCGAACAGGGTTCAATCCCCGGCACCCCATCTGGTTCCCCATGCATTGTCAAGAATAATTGAGAGAGAGAGACAGAGAGAGAGACAGAGACAGAGAGAGAGAGAGAGAGAGAGAGAGAGAGAGAGAGGGAGGGAGAGAGGGAGAGAGAGAGGGAGGAAGGGAGGGAGAGGGGAGAGAGAAAAGGAGGGAGGGAGGGAGGGAGGGAGAGAGAAGAAAAGTTCCTGCCCTAAGGGCAGGTGATAGAGATGGGGGGAGGGGCGGGCCATGGTAGGGAAACTGGGACCATTGGCACTGGGAAATGTGCACTGGTGAATGAAGGGACAGGCGTTGGGAAACTATATGGCTGAAACCCAATCATGAACAACTTTGTAACTATATATCACTGTGATTCAATAAATTAAAAAAAAAATTTTAAAGATTACTGAGCATCATCAGCTGTCGCCCAAAACAAACAAATAAAGAAGTAAAAAATAAGATGAGATGCCATTATTTGGGAGGTTCTGGGGGCTGTGGGCCACACCTGGCAGTGCCGGGGCTTCACCTGGCTCTGTGCTCAGGGGGTCACTCCAGACAGCACCCAGGGACCACGTGACCCTGAAGAGCAAACCAAGGTTAGCCACCACGAGGCAAGAACCTTCACCCTGTTCTCTCTGGCCCTAAAACAAGACGTTTGTAGCAAATATATTTTGTTGTTCTAGTTTGATTATGGTTTGGGGTCCACACCAGTGGTTCAAATGTTCATGTGCTACTCCCGGCTCAGTGCTCAGGGACCGTGAGGCACTAGGGCCTCTTGCATGCAGGCTTATGTTCAGCCCGCTGAGCTCTCTCCGCTCCCTGTACGAGATACTGGAAAAGATGAGTCTTTTCTCTAAATGACCAAGTGGCAGAACGGGGAGGGCCTGGGGACACAGCAGGGTGGAGGCATATCGTTAATGTCTTTGTCACTTCCCTCCCTCAAAAGATCTCAACCCACAGTACCACTGACCCCCCAAAAGGTAACAGGCACCCCTTTGCTTAGTTTCGACACTGACCCAGGCCTCTGTGGGTAGAGACAAATGTTCACAGTACAGCGGGGCCAGAAAGAAAGCTCAATGGGCAGAGTATCTACTCCGTGTGCAGAGAGCCCAGGTTCAGTCCACCTGGTCCCCAAAGCACTACTAAGAGTGACCTCTGAGCACTGAGCAGGGAGTAGGCCCTGAGCATCACCACGTGTGGCCCTCCACTGAAAAGATGAAATAAAATAACAAAAAACACAACAGGAGGTGAACGGTAGCTTTCCACCAGGCCTCACCCCTCACGGCCTCCCGTCCCTGGGACTCCACGGGCACCAGCAGCCAATGACGGTAAAAGCAGGCGTGGCCTCGGCATGATGCCCCTGGGAGGACAGAGACCCAGAGCACGGGGACTGCGTTCTTCAATGTGTCACAGTCACAAGTACAGATGGACAGACGCCTCCCGAGGGCCTGCGTGCGCCCACCCTCACTAGCCACTCCCTAAACTGAGCTTCCTTAGGCTCTGCCTCCCCCTTCCTCTGGTCTCATTCCAGAGCCCCTCCAGGGAGCCTCAGCGCCCGTTCCGTCTCCTCAGTTCCAGATGCTGGCCGGCCCGAGCTCCGCATACCCAGCTGCTCTCAGGACCAGAGAAAACCTGAGCTCGGGCGCCCGGGGGGGAGTTTGGCAGCCGGGAGCACCTGGTCCGGGTTCCATTCTCAGCACCACAGGCTTCCCCGAGTACCACATCCTCACGCCCTTGCAGTAAACCACCAGCTCTTAGCTGAGACCCGCTGGTGGGGACCCCAGGTCCCCTGAGCACCACTTGGGAGCACTCCGAAGCTCTCCCCGCCAAAAATGCAACATGCTCCCTGCCCATCCCAAAGTCTGCTCCTATGTCAGGGCTCCTGTGGCACCAGTGTGCCCCCACGTCCTCTGGCTACACACGCCAGCCACGAGGACCTCGGAAACAGTCTTCTCCAAAGCAGCTGCATCTTAAGGACACATTTAGTGGGGAGAAATAGGTGAGCGAAACAGGGTTTAATCATATGTTTTGGGTACCGAAGCGGGGACGGCATATGAATAGATCTGCGTAGAGACACACTGTACACACAGCTCTGCATTTGCTTATTTTACTGTCAACAAGAAACAAAGGATGAGTCAAAATAAAAAATAACAGGGTGGAGGATCTGGGATTAAAGGAAACTAACGTGCCTATCTTGTCACACAGTTTCAACTTAGAGAAATGTTTTACGTAAGTGCTTTATAAATGCTTCATATAATTTTTAAATTAAATTTAAAGGAGGGGGGGAAAGATGTGTAAAGCCTGAAGACAAACAGGAGCGAGAGGAGGACTCCAAGCGCCGGGCACATGCTCTGCACGCGGGTGGCTGGAAATAGCCCTGAGCATCCCCTGGCGCCTGGCCTCGGCTCCCTCCTCCAAAAAAGATTTCTCTGTGGTTTTTATTTGGTCTAAGAATATGTCCCAGTAGGCTGTGAGGTCAAAGTCCTTCCTTTTGTGATCCTTCCTTTCATCATGGTACGCTCCCACACTCACATCACCAGATTAATTTGCTTCTGTTTATGAGTTGGGGAGGAAGGGGGCCAAAACTGGGGCTGTGTGGGGACTGAAGCGATAGCACAGCGGGTAGGGCATTTGCCTTGCACGCGGCTGACCCAGGTTCGATTCCCAGCATCCCCATACGGTCCCCTGAGCACCGCCAGGAGTGATTCCTGAGTGCAGAGCCAGGAGTAACCCCTATGCATGGCCAGGTGTGACCCAAAAAGCAAATAAATAAATAAATAAATAAAGTAAACAGATTTTATTTGGAGGGCTTTTGAAGGGGAGGAGGAAGAGAAAAATGGGAGAGAGTGGAGAGTAAGAGATACAGGGTAACGTGTTCAGGAGAGAACACGGGCTTGTCCAAGGGCGGAGAGAGCAGAAGCTTATTTTTAATATCGAATACTAGTATCCACTGGTAAAAATATGTATAGAGATATAAAAATTCTGAACAAAATGAAGGGATTATACTGAGAGAAAAAGGAAAGAACTATTGATTACATGTGACAACCTGGATGAATCACAAATAGCTTTGTGAAAGATGGCAGAGAAAAAGTATGCTATATGATTCCATGCTTAAAAATTCTAGAAGAGGGGCTGGAACGATAGCACAGTGGGTAGGGCGTTTGCCTTGCACGCGGCCAACCCGGGTTTGATTCCCAGCATCCCATACGGTTCCCTGAGCACCACCAGGGATAATTCCTGAGTGCAGAGCCAGGAGTGACCCCTGTGCATGGCCGGGTATGACCCAAAAAGCAAAAACAAACAAAAAAAACCACCCAAACTGGCAGTGCTTGGGCGCCACTTCTGGCTTGGTCCTTGGGGGGCTCTGGGGCCCTGGGGATCAAATCTGGGGCTCCTCTGAACTATCTCTCTAGCACCCTTCCTCCAAGAAATTTTACATTTTATTAAGTTTTATGGTAAATCTATGAAGGGAAACTTATTTTAGAAAGAGGTATGGGAAGGATGGCTGGGCCACGACTGGCGCTGCTCAGGGCAACTCCTGGCTTGGTGAGGGAGTACACGCCATGGCGGGGGCTGAGCCAGGGCCGCTGACCCCCGTACTAGCCCTCCAGCCCGGTTACTGAGAAACTGCAGTGGGCAGACTGGAGGCTGGCAGGGCGTGGAGTTCTCTCAGACACATGAACGCCTGCTTGGAAGCTTTGCCCTTGGCTGGTATCTGGGACACTGGATTTTGGGTGGGTCCACAGTGCCCAGAACTGGTAAGAGTGTGTAACCGGGCCTAGACCATGCAAACAACCTGACGTGTGCTACCAGCTGCCTTCTGAGTCTCAAAACCCGCCCGCGCTCGGCCGAGGGAGCTTATGTGACCTGGCCCCAGCACCAACCTGGGCAGTGGGTCTCTAAGGCACGCCCTGCAACACGACACATCTCACCACCTGAGCGAGTGCCCTCTGAAGCACAGGAGCATTAGAAAGTAATTAAAATTCTTAAGTTTTAATTAACACTTGATTACAGTTTTAATTCAAAAGTTCATTGGTAAAGACGGGAGGAGGCTGGAGCCCAAACTCACAACTTTGAAGAGTAATAAACAAAGGGGAAGAACCAGGCATTCACCCGCCTTTTACTATGAACAGCATTTTAGAGCAACCATACAGGCCAGGAAGAAAAGGTCTGCATCACTGAAAACTTCCAGGCAATAAATGCAGAAGGTCGGAGCGATAGTACAGGGCTTATAATGCTGGTCTTGCACCCCACGGACCCTGGTTTGAATCCTTGGCACCACCTGTGGGGAGCACCACGGGGTTACCTGTGTGCTGCTGGAGATGGTCTCCCCTAACAAAAAAGGGGGACCAGAGAAACTGTACAGGACCTAAGTCACTCCTATGCCTGGCTTAACTCTGTTCAAATTCCTGGCACCACACATGGTTCCCAAGCACTGCCATGGTCCACTCCTTCCTGAGCACGGAGCCAGGAACAACCCCTGAGCACCAGTGTGGGTATTCCAAAGCACCCCCAACCCACCCCCACAAAATAAAGACGTTTAAAACCTAAATGTTGAAGGGAAGAACAGATCTAAGTGATGATCACTGGCGATTGCTAAAACTATTTTTTTTTTTT
Organism: Sorex araneus; assembly: GCF_027595985.1. Taxonomy (NCBI): domain Eukaryota; kingdom Metazoa; phylum Chordata; class Mammalia; order Eulipotyphla; family Soricidae; genus Sorex; species Sorex araneus. Next base: position 120,685,606 of record NC_073306.1, on the reverse strand, counting down.
TTTTTTGCTTTTTGGGTCACACCTGGCGATGCACAGGGGTTACTCCTGGCTCTGCACTCAGGAATCACTCCTGGCGGTGCTCAGGGGACCATATGGGATGCTGGGGATCGAACCCGGGTCGGCCGCGTGCAAGGCAAACGCCCTACCCGCTGTGCTATCACTCCAGCCCCAGCTAAAACTATTTAAGTGACAGACTGGAGATGGGTGGTTATAATTGGGGGTTGGGGCCAGCTACCACCAGCTGAATCCACTGACCCATCTCAGGAACTACACGGATGACAGGTGGACATTACATGCCTATTGATGACACACAGCAAGAAGCATACAGTATGAACAAAGGTGTTCTCATCCCATGGCCTGATCTAAACTGAGTCCAGCCTCGGGATGGAAGGTCCTGTGGGTAGGAACGGGGAGGGGTAGAGACACATGCTCAGAAACATCAGAGAAGCGACCTGATGAACCCGCAGTGTGGGCACCATGCATGACAATGCACTGCTTTCTCTGACGAATGAACGTCACGGGAGAGGGGAGGGAAGGTGCAGGCCACAGAATAAAGAGACTCTGAGTCGGAGTCCCGGCAGGAAGCAGCCATGTGATCGAGCCACTCTTACCCCGAGTCCCCTGGGCCTGTCCACTGCCCAGAGCCTTGGACTATCTGCCCTCAGGTCCTGACCCCTGCAGTCCCCCTCCCTAAAGAAGGGGAAGCCCCGTCCCAGCCCGGGCCTTAAGCACCCTCACAGTTCTGGGGAGACAGCGGAGAGCGTCTCTCTCCATGTGACGTGGGCAGGGACACACCCGTCTTTCAGGAGAGCTGACTTGCAGCAGGCAGCGAATACAGCTGCATCACATGTGTACCAGGCGGTACGGGGCACATGTGGAACCCGCAGAGCCCCACGTGGCCCCTGATGGCCCTTCACCCTTCAGGGCTGTGTCCCCAGCCTGGGACCCACAGGGATAGACTCACCGCCTCGTGGCACTTGGGCAGGGGAATGATGATGGCCAGCACGCAGATGAGCTGGAAGATGGCCCCCAGGAACAGTCCGTAACGCAGCAGGTTCTCCAGGAAGGTGGGTTCCGGCACCTCAGGAGGTGAGAAGTCCAGGTCGGAGGCCATGGCCCAGCCGCCAGCACACCTCTCCTCAGCTCGCCTCCGCACACTCTAAACGCAAAGGACTGCATTTCAGCCACGTTCCCGTGGGGTGTGTACACACATGCACAGACACACACGCAGGCTCATACTCACACATACACACACACACACACACACACGCATGCTCATATGCACACTCACACAAATGCACACACATATACACACTCACACAACACTCACAGGCATACTCACACAACACACACATACACATACTTACACAACACTCACATGCATATGCACACAGCACTCGTAAGCACACTCATACTCATGCATTCTCACACACACACAGACTCTCACAATCACAAGACACCGGCGCACACACTTACGCACATTCACACAACACATGTACACACCCATACACACTCTCAGACACACAATACTCTCACATGCATGCTCATACTCATGCACTCACAACACTCACATGTACACACATACACTCACAGACCACGCACACACATACACACATAACACTCATGCATACACATACTCCTGCATACAACACTTGCAAGCATGCTTATACTCATGCACACTCACAACACTCACAGGTACACACAACTCTCACACACATATGCACTCTCACAGAATCATGCAACACTCACATGCACACACTAATATACACACATATGCACTCTCAATGATACAACTCTTATGCACACTCACATGTACACAAATACACTCACAGTACTCTCACAACACACATACACTCATACTCTCTCAGTCACACAACACCCACATGCATGCTCATACTCACACTCACACACGCATGCACTCATGCAACACTCACACACATGTACGCACACTATCATACTAACAGTGCAAGAATGTTGACAGTTCTTGGATATAAGTGGAAGTTTTGAGGGTTGACACAGAACAGTTCTTTCAACTTATTTTTAATGTCTGCAATGTGTCCAAACACAACAGCAGGAAAAATAAACAGCAAATGAAAACATTTCAACAAAAATCTCCGAACACATTTATCAATGATGATGATGATGATGATGAATGATTACTGAGCCAAGTGTCCACTCCACCGGTAGTTCCCAAACACCCAGCATGGGGAAGCAGGCAGACAAATAATCCCTGCCTTCTCGGGGCCTTGTCTTGGGCAAAGCAAGATGACACAGAAGGAAGACAATTTGTGTGTGTGTGTGTGTGTGTGTGTGTGTATTTGGGGACCAAAACCACACCTAGCTCTGCTCAGGGCTTACTCCTGGCTCTGTGCTCAGGGGTCACTCCTGACATGGTCAGGGGACCAGATGGGGTGCTGAGGATCAAACCAGGGTCAGAATCCGACTTGGCTCAATTTCTAGCACCACAGTTCCCCAAAGCATTGCCACGTGATCTCTGAGCACCCACTGGGGTGGCCCTGATACCCCAGCCTGAGCAGCCCTGTACCAAACCAACTGCCTGGCTGCCCTCCTGACCTCCTGAGCACTGCCTGGGAGCACCCCCCCAAAATCAGTAAATCAAAAACAAGACAGAAGGGTGTCATTTTATTTTGGCTGTGCAGTGGCAGGGCCTCTCTGCAGAACAGAGGGGGGCACAGAGGAGCAGGCGGGGAAGCACGAGAACGTGCCACGGGCAGCCGGGGGAGCACAGCCCAGACCCAAGAAAGCAGCAGCCTGGGAAGGAGATGATGGGGAAGTGGCCGGACAGGGGCTCTGGGTGGGAGAGAGGACAGGGGCAAGGGCCGCCCCTCGAGAACCTTGACATCTCTGACCGGAACGAGTGGAACAAAGCCACCCATGTGGGGTTTGGCTGCTGTTGGTCTGGGCCACACCCGGCGATGCTCAGAGCTTACTCCCAGCTCTGTGCTCAGGAATCACTCCTGGTGGTGCTGGGGCCATGTGGGACGGGACACCAGACAAGCACCACCTGCTGAGCCGGGGCTCCCAGGCCCTCGCCAGAGGGTCTGCAGGGGAGGAGTAACAGGTCCCAGTTACATTTAAATGTAAATTTTTTTGTTTAGTTTTGGGGTCACACGCAGCTGTGCTCAGGGGTTACTCTTGGCTCTGCACTCAGGAATTACTCCTGGCAGGGCTGGGGGACCCTATGCGATGCCGGGAATCAAACCCGGGTGGGCGGCATGTAAAGCACAGGCCCTACCCGCTGGACTATTGCTCTGGCCCCTACATTTAATGTTTTTACATAGCGGGGCGATGTGTCACCCCGGAAGGGACAAAGGGAAGCCTGCCAACAGTAACCCAGACAGAGACCCTGGGGACTGTCCACTTTGCTGGCGTCTCCTCACCCTCTGCCCCTATCTCGCTCCGGCTGGAAGCACTGCCCCAAATCCTCTAAGGCCTTCTGAAACCCTGGCCTTGACCCAAGTCGCTCTTGCTGCCAAGAAGCCCCCCACCCCCCACGACCCTCACCCGCCTCTGGCTCTGAGGGCCTGCAGCACTCTCTCTTCCCCGGGCCCCCCACTCTCATCCAGAAAGGGAAAAACCCACCAGACCACAAAGCCCCAGGTGATCCCAGATCCAAACAAGGCGAGTCTGGCCTAATCTGAGCCGTGCGATAAGGGGCGGCTGCTGAGCTGAAGCGCACACAGCCAGCCAGGGCTGCTGGGGGGGAGAAGTGACTACACAGCGCAGGGGGCTGGAGCGCAGGCTTGCTCGGGGGGAGGGGAGGGGCAGGGTGTCTGGACCGGGCACTGCGTGGGGCCCCTGAGCACCGCCAAGAGTGAGCCTCCTCACAAGTCCCAAACCAGGCACTGCTGAGATGGCTCAAAAAGCAAAAATAAATAAAGGAATTCAGGGCCAGAGAGCTTATGCGGTGGGTGGGGCACCTGACTTGCCCCACGGCCAACTTGAGTTCAACCCCCAGCATCCTCAAGGGCCCCCTGAGCCCCACCAGGTGTGATCCCCGAGCACAGAGCCAGGAGTACCCCTGAGCACTGCGGGGGTATGGCCCATTCACCCCTTTCCCCAAAAGAATGAAATACAGGGGCTGGAGCGATAGCACAGCAGGTAGCATGTTTGCCTTGCAGGCAGCCGACCCAAGTTCAATTCCCAGCATCCCATATGGTCCCCAGAGCACCGCCAGGGGTAATTCCTGAGTGCAGAGCCAGGAGTAACCCCTGAGCATCGCTGGGTGTGACCCTAAAAAAAAAGAAAGAAAGAAAGAATGAAATACAGCTGGGCTAAACTGAGATGTCGATAAGCCACAGGGAGAATACGCAAGTAAAAGTCAAAGAGGTTAGAGCGATAATACAGCGGGGAGAGCATTTGCCTTGCACGCAGCTGACCCAGGTTCTGTCTCTGGTACCCCATAAAGTCCCCACAGCCCGCCAGGAGTGAGCCCTGCCCTGAGCACAGCCGGGTGTGCCACCCTCACCCCCCAAAAAGAGGAAGCAGTAATTAAAGTGATCTAATCATGGGGCTAGGAAGTAGTACGCAGTTACGATACATGCCTGGCACGCCCCCCTGAGCACTGCTGGGTGCAGCCCTGGAGGGCCCCACACCTGGGTCACCCCAGCACATCCCGGGGCTCTCACAGTGAACCACTAGCCCGGCTGGCTGAGAAGCGCTGACCAGGCCTCAACCTCCTGCGCACCGCGGGGGAGGCACCTCGCCCCCCCCAAAGAACTCACCGATGCTTTTAATATTGATTACTTTAAAATGATACATGGGATGAAATGCCACTACTAATTTAACCTGATGGTGAGAAAGAACAAGGCTGGAAGATCTGCTCTCTGGCTGTAATCCGTGCTGGGGAAACAGGTGCCATGCTCACAGGAATGGAGCCGGCCCTTCCCTAACACCGGAGCCCCAAACCAGCGCCCAACTTAACTCCAGAGAGCTAAACCCTGGGGGCCCGGGGGACGAGTGGGTGCGGCTGCAAGCCCCAAGTTCAAGCCCGGTGGGTCCCAGCACCAGACGCCCCCCCATCCCTCCCTTCACTGCGTGGGCCGTTTTCCCATGAGACTGAAAGATAACAGAGTGACCTTCACAGAGAGGGACTTCAGCCTGGGGGGCCCTCTCCCGCCAGGCGAAGGCTGCCCACTTCCACCCCTCGGCCTTCCAGGGCCGGTCTCCACACAAAGGCCTCTGAGGCCTGTTCCCGCCGGGGGGCAGGCGGTTCTCCTTGGCAAGGGCCCAGGCGCTCCTGGGTGCCAGGGTGGTGAATCTGGCGGCGCGGCGAGTCCAGGAATGCCATTTTGGGGCAAACACAAGGTATGACACGCAGACACGGGCGGATTATTTGGGGTGGCTCATAACCCGGCTCTGAAGTGAATTCCAGGGCAGCTGCCAACACCGCGTCACCCGAGGAAACGGGCAGCCCCTCCCCCCACCCCACCCCCAGACGCCACCCCTGAGCACTGAGGAGCAGAACAGCTCAGCTCTCCGTGCCTCCCAATGGCACCTCATAAAAAGACATTTTTTAAATGCCCTTGGCCTCCAGCTTTGTGCTTCAGACAGTAACGAGCCTGCTGGGGTTGTCAATACTTAGATTTATTACTGTTACTAACAGCAACACGGCTGTAAATATTTGGAGCACAATAAAAAGGGACCAGAGTCAGAGAGGGGTGAGGGGTGTGTCACCAAGTCTGGCCTGAGCAGCAATTAGCTACATGCTGGGTGGGCGGGGCGTGGGGGGGTATCTCTCAGGCCTGACCTCTGGAGGGTTCGATTGTCTCAGAAGCCAAACAACAATACTATCTATCCAAAGATATCATGCATTTAGCCTCTTTTTTTTTTTTAAAGGCAATTAGGCAATACATTACAAGAGTCATAAAAGTGATTATATCCTCTGACCAACTTCCTAGAATTTATAACAAGGAAACAATTCAAAAGAAAAGGGTTCAGGTACAAAAAGGAAAAAAAAAAACGTTCTTGACAGCCTATTCACAATATTGAAAAACAGGAAGTCACTCGTGTGTCCAGCGAGAAAGAAGCAGTGAACACATTCACTGTGATCACAGTGGAGGCCCTCCCTCACGGCAACGGCAAACATGCACGTGGTCCTAAAGGTCAGCAGGGCGCCTCTGCATAGTAATAGGAATCGAGAAAGAAGACCATCGCACAAGCGCGGCTTCGCTAAAGGCAGGTCCCGGGGAGACGGCTCAGAGGGCTGGCACTGGTACCCGAAGGGGCAAGCTCTCCAGCCCCACCCTGGGCACTGCTGGCGGTGGCCCCGGTGGCCTCCAGCACCGCTGGGCCTGAGCACGGAACTGTCCGGCCCACACAGGAGGGTGGGTGTGGCCGGGAGCGGTCCCTTGGCCACTGCCCCTGAGCATGGCTTGTGAGCCCTGAAAAATCAACAAGGAGCGGGGATGCAGCTCAGCAGGACACTGCCTGTGTGATGGCCCGAGGTTCCATTCTGGTGCCACCAATCAAGCGGCCACTGAAAAACATACAGCTATAATTCAAGTGAAGGGTTTACAAGTCTGATTGGGTTCTGGGAAAGTGTTCAATAAACTAGGAGGAAAAAAACATACCCTGTTGTTTTTTGGGGGGGCCAGAGAGATAGCACAATGGGTAGGGCGCTCACCTTGCACGCAGAGGGCCCAGGGTTGACCCTCAGCATCTCACACAGTCCCCCGATCACCGCCAGGAGGAAGCCATGGGCACTGCCAGGCATGGCCCCGAAACCAAAAGGAAACCAAGCAACCAATACCCCACCATGATCTGCGTATGGATAGGCACGTTCCATAGCTCAGTGCCCAAATCTGACCGCCATCCATCATGTACCTACCAAGACTGAAATGTGGCTTAAAAGAGAAAGGGGAGGGTGACGCAGACAGGAAAGCAAGTGTCGTGGGCACGCTGCAGGACAGTGCCCGCTTCCCGATACGCTCCAGGACGAAAACCACAGCCTTGGAGCCCGTCTGATCCCTGCACCTGGTGCTTCCCTTCCCCGTCCACCGGCCAGCATTTCCAGTTACAGAGGTCACACGAGTGACCCCTCAGGCTCCAGAGACAGGCTCTGCTCCCCTCCCTGCCTTCGCCTTCGTCACGCAAGAGCAGGACAGGACCCTTTGCCAGACATGCACCACACACTTAGCACCTCGATCACTTCACAACAGCTCTGGGAGACAGGTAATACCACGGAGCGGGGCGAGGAAACTGAGGCAGGAGGGGATGCAAAGCCTGGGACCGGGGAATACATGGCTGACAGGTCAGATTTATGCTGACTTCTCCCGAGCTCGGGCTCTAATCCCTGAGGTCAACGGTTCCACCTGAAGGCTGTGGCCCGTCAGTAGGCCACGGAACCCACGCAGGGGCTGCACATGGCACTCTTGCTTTGCATGTGAGGGGCTGGACATCGAATGATCCCCAGCAGAGCCAGGAGCAGCCCCCAGCACTGCCGAGTGTGGCCCCCAAGCCAAACCAAACCAAAGATATATTTTTCCCTTCCTTCCTTCCTTCCTTCCTTCCTTCCTTCCTTCCTTCCTTCCTTCCTTCCTTCCTTCCTTCCTTCCTTCCTTCCTTCCTTCCTTCCTTCCTTCCCTCTCTCTCTCTCTCTCTCTCTCTCTTTCTTTCTTTCTTTCTTTCTTTCTTTCTTTCTTGCTTTCTTTCTTTCTCTCTTTCTTTCCCTCCCTTCCTCCCTCCCTCCTTCCCTTCCTTCCTTCCTTCCTTTCCTTAGAGAAATACTACACTGGATTCTCTACTTAGTGATTGGATTTTGGTTCGGGGGTTGCTGTTGACAGTGCTCGGGGGACCATGTGGTCCCTGGAATCGAGCCTGGGGTTTCTGTGGGTTCGAGAGCCCAGGCCCTCTGCACACAGCCCACGCTCTCAGCCTGTTGAGCTGTGCTCTCTCCACATTCTAATGGTTAGCTTTTATGGGGTGGTGATGGGGGGGGGGGTTCCTCCCAAGCAGTGCAGAGCCATCACAGCAACACTCAGTGGCATTCGGGAAGGCACGTGGTGTCAGGATCAAACCCAGGGCCCTGAGCACGGAGGCTGGTGAAACCGGCCCCTGGCCTCAAATGTTCCATCCTCATCCACTGCAAATTCCCGGGCAGCAGGGGCTCTGACAGCCTTGAGACCCTTGCAGGGGTGAGTGACTCAAAGATCCGGAAAGTGACAGTGTGTGCCTCTGGAGGCGGCAGCACCAGAGGGACAGGGGCTGGCAGGGGCTTCCTGGCGCGAGTCAGCCCGGAGCTGCCTCACACCATCTCCTGCCCTCTGCCACTCCAGACCTGCTCAGGGGCAGAAGTGCTCATGCACTCGGGAAACCCCATCTCGAGGAGATAATAAATAGTTACCAAACATGGCCAACCGATGCATGGAGTGGCCGGACGTCCCTGGACGCCAGACACTCGTAGTCACTCATCGGAACTTTTTACTGAGCAGCTTGGAAGCGTCAGGCACAAGTTGCGCTTCTGCCCCCGAGTTCTCAGACAAGTGGAAGGTGTCAATCACACACACAGAGGGCGCCACGACAGGAGGGACTGTGAGAAAACATGCGAAAGGAGAAAGAAGATGCTGTTTTACGTGAGGTTGGCAAGCAAGGGCCTCTCTGAAAAAGAGGGATTTCAGCAGAGGCCTAAAGGAAGCCAACGGAGAGCTGTCAAGGTGGGCGTCTTCCAGGATGAGGGACAGGGAGGGTTGAGGGCCGGGGCCGGGTCCAAACCAGCAGCGCTGGCCACCGAGTACAGACAAGCACCCTTCTAAGAGCATCTCTGCTCTCAAGGAGTGGCTCCTAGCAAAGAAGGGAGTGGCCTGACTCGGAGAAGGGACAGGACAGCGGGTATGGAGACAGCCAAATGGGGTCAGTCCCTGACACCTCATATGGTCCTCCAAGTCCTGCCCAGGAGTGATCCCCGAGCGAGCACCACCAGGCACAGCTCCCAAAACAGCAACAACAACAAAATCTTTTAAAAAAACAACAACAAAAAAAAACAATAACGGGGCTGGAGCGATAGCACAGCGGGTAGGGCATTTGCCTTGGACGCGGCTGACCCGGGTTCGATTCCCAGCATCCCATATGGTCCTCTGAGCACCGCCAGGGGTGGTTCCTGAGTGCAGAGCCAAGAGTAACCCCTGTGCATCACCAGGTGTGACCCAAAAAGCAAAAAAAAATAAAATAAAAAATAACATAGAGTTATTGCCTGCTGTGTGGAGAATAATCTGCGGGGGAGCAAGAGTCGAACCAGGCAGGGTGAGAAAGGCTGCTGGGACAGGGCGGCTGGGAGCCGGGGAGGGGAAGTCAGGTCACGGACATACTGTGAAGACAGAGTCAACAGGGCAGCTGAGGTGAGAGCTGAACAAGAGAAGTTAAAAATAACCCCAAGCACTGGCGTTGCGAGAGCACATGCCCTGCACGGGTGGGAACGCGGGTTCCGTCCTCGATGCCACGTGGCCCCTGAGCACCCTTGGTGGGGCCCTCCCGGCCCTCCCCCAGCACCACAGCACGTTCAGCTAGAACAGGCGGTCTCGAAAAATGGGAGTCGTCCCACAGGGGGCCGGAGTGACAGCGCGGCGGCCAGGGCACTGGCTTTGCACGTGGTCGACCCGGGCTCGATTCCCAACGTCCTGTATGGTCCCCCAACTCTGCCAGGAGGGATCTCTGAGCACAGAGCCGGGAGTAAGCCCCGAGCACTGCTGGGCGTGGCCCCAAAGCCACCGCAACAGCAGCAATCATCATCCCAGGAGAAGATAAAGCTGTTTGTTCTCTGTGGGAGTGTATTGGTGAATACAAGATAGTGAGCACTTGTCAGTCTCTCGAATTTTACAGCACAAAGAACAAACTGTGATGGAGTCAATGCTTCAGAAACCACCGAGGAGGGCAGGGAATCCCGGGACGGGAGAAGGAATGTGCCTAATGGAACCCGGGTATACTATGAATGTGTGAAATGACTTCACTGAAGGGGCAGGAGAATCAAGTGTGTCTTAACTCTGGAACTGAGTGGGCTTCTGAGACGAAAAGAACTGTATTTAAAGGACTACAGGAACTGTCCGTGTGCTTTGAGCGCTGCTTGATATAGTAGTTTCCTAGAGGGGCCATAGGGAACATACCTGAAGCCACTGCGGGCAGGAATGGAACAGTGAAGAAGGGGATTGGGAGCAAGGCTTGTCACAGTTGGAATGAGAGGCGAAGGGGTGAAAGAAATGGCTAGAAAGACCCACGTGAGTGAAAAGAAGTTGCAGACCCCCGTGAACTCCCCCTTAGTTCACAAGCACATCTCTACTGTTGCTACTGTTGCCTAGAAGCAAGGCCATCCCGGTACCAATAGGACACCGAGAGCTCAGGCCTGGCCCCTAAGAGCAGTCTTCAAGGGAACTGAAGCAGGATACACACACATATAGGTATATATAGATACAGATATGCCATGTATACATATTCCAGATATATATTCCATGTATACTGGAATAAGTCGAAGGAACACTGAGAACCAACTGAAATAGCTGAGCCAAAGTTTTAACGCTTTAAATGGGAAACTAAGCCATACTGGATATAACCTGAAAGATGCGAGCAGGCCAGAGAGCATACTCAATGGGTGGGAGGGCATGCCTGCATGTGGGTGGCACAGGTTCCATCCCTGTCATAGCACAGTCACCCAAGCACCCTCCCCACCAAGCACAGGGAGTAGCCTCCTAGAACCACAAACACAAACACACACACACACACACACACACACACACACACACACACACTCACTCTGAGTCCATACTGGTGTAAGTAAGTGACTGACTGGGTAAATAAATGAATGAGTTTATTTTTAAATTTTTCATGGGTTGCATTTCCTAAATTTGTGCAGATAATTTGTCTCTAAGTGAACACACAGCCCCATACTCCTCAAATGTGGGGTTTCTCCATGATGACTTCCTTCCACTAGGGTACATGACCTTTTCCTTCCAAGGAAATGGGGGGAGGGAGTCACTTTGGGATGGGAAACACTAATCACTAAGCTGTGACAGGCAGGCACCGGGACAAGCAGAGACACCCCCCCCCCCGCCAGAAATCATAATCCCTGCATCATCTGAAAAAAAGAAAAAAAATTCCAACCGAGGCTCATTTTGACAAATCATCTGATCAGTACGCCTCCAAATGGTCAAGTTTCTCTAAAACAAAGAAGGCCTGAAAGGCCATCAGAGCCGTAAGGAGCAGAAAGAGATGTGGGCACTAAACATTATGTGTCCACAGGCAGAGGATCCGGGACCACAAACAGGATGAGGGGGAAAGCGAGCAAATGAATCAAGCATGAGCCATTCCACTAACCACACCTCAAAGTCAGGTTGCTCGTCTGGCATGTGTCCCGCCCCGTTTGATTCCCTGCACCACATGATCCCAAGAACTAGAGTAAGTCTTGGGGGCTAGAGAACCACCTGGCCAGCCAGTGTAATCCCCCCACAACCCAGAGTCTGAGCAGATTCAGGCCATTTCATTGGATCATAGTCGGGCAGAGAATCCAAAGTTGGGACCCCGAGGCTGTCTGAGCACGGCTTAGGAGGCCCTCCAAAAGAAAATTTATCAATATGGCTTCATTACTTGTGATAAATGCATGCATTAAGATGTAAGTAATAAGGCCACCTTGAACAAAGGAAGGGTGCGCATATGCTGCCCGAGCCCATGTGCTGCTTGTGCCTACATGGCTGAGCACATGTGGTGTCCCAGCACATGTGTTGCCCGCATCTCCCCTCTTGAAATGTGTATTTTCATGCCTTCATGTCTAATGCGGGGATGTGTGCAGGGCTCTCTCGGCCCTTGCAGAAACCTGTGTTCTCTCTTGAGCATGTTACTCTCCACTCTCTGCCACTTTCTCGTCCTCTCCTTCAAGACTCCAAATAAAATGTTTTACTTCCCCCTCCCAAAAATAAAGTAAGTAATAGAGGGAGTTGGACTTGGGTATATGGGATTTCATGCTCTCTTCCCAATAATTTTGTAAATCTAAAATAATGGGCGGTGCTACACAGAGCAGTATTCAAGGCTTATTCCTGACTCTGCACTCAGGGATCTCCTGGCGGTGCTCAGAGGACCATATGGGGTGTGAGTGACAGAATCCTGGTCAGCTGCATGCAAGTCAAGCATCCTACCTACAGTACTATCTCTCCAGCCCCGCTGAAAAAATAACCATTTAAAAACATTAAAATAAATAAAATCTGAAATCTGCACAGCTATCATAGTTATCATATAGGTACTCAATCTTATCTACGATATTAAAAAAAAAAAAGTGCGGGGCTGGAGCGATAGCATAGCAGGAAGGGCGTTTGCCTTTCAGGCCGCCGACCCAGGTTCGATTCCCAGCATCCCAGATGGTCCCCGGACACCACCAGGGGTCATTCCTGAGTTCAGAGCCAGGAGTAACCCCTGAGCATTGCTGAGTGTGACCCAAAAAGCAAAAAAAAACAGTGTTAGTATGTTGGTTTCTAATAAAGTTATTCAAATATTCTATTCAGGAAATCAACTGGGACGGACCTGGGAATAAGAAAGAAGTGAACACGTATCAGAACAGCCTCGTTCACACATGCAAGAGTCATACAACCAGACTCATCTTGTTACAACAAACTGCCAAGAACTGCTCAAAACCAGGCCTAGATTTCGGTTCTACGGAGAGTTAAAAACCACCTCCCCGGTATTGTCTCCAGTAGTGGTTGGTGGGCGGAAACTAGACAGGGAATATAATTCTAAACCTCAATCAGCTGGACCAGATCAATGGCTGGGGGCTAGGCACATCAGGAAGGTCCTGGGGTGAAACCCTTGGCCCCTCTATATTTTGTTGGAACAACACACTTAACAAAATATAAATGCAAATCACTGCCAGTACTTTAATAAAGCGTGGTGGGGTCGGGCCGGAGGAACAGCACCGCGAGCAGGGCTCCTGCCTTGCACGCGCCCGACGCGGGCTCCATCCCGGGCACCCAGGGGCGCTCCCCCGCAGCTCCCCAAAGGTGCCAGGAGTGACCCCTGAGTGCAGCGCCAGGTGCAGCGCCGGGTGTGACCCCAAACCAGAAACAAACAAACGAATAAAATCATTTTAGACAGCTGCGCGGTGCCGCGGGAGCGGGTGCGCCTCCGTCCCGTGCGCGGGGCGCGCTCCTGCGCCGACCGGGCCCCGCGGGTGTCCGGGTCCCGGGGACGGGGCGGGCTCCGCACGGGCTGGAGGCTCGCAAAGCGCCGCCAGCATGGCCCGGGGTCGGGGGCCCCCGCGGGTCCCCGCAGGACTCGGCAGCCCCGGCCCCGCCCCGCCCCCGGGCCGGCTCCCGCGCTCCGCGCCGCCGCACTCACCTCCCCGCGCCGCCGCGCCGCGCCGCTGCCCCGGAAGCGCTTCCCCGCGAGGCGGATCCGGAAGTGACGCGCGGGAGCAGCCGGCGAGCGGGGCCCCGCCCGCGTGTCTGGGGCCGCGGCGGCCGCGCCCACCGCGCTTTGTGTGGCCGTCTGTCAGTCGGTCTGTCCGTCTCTTTCTCTCAGGCCCTCCTCGCCGCGTCCAGCACGCGTCTGTGGACGCCTCAGCGATAGGCCATGCCACTCCTGTGGCTCCGGAGCGTTTGTCGCCTGGCCTCCTCTCGGCTCTCTGCCTCGCGGGTCCCTGAGGGACCGCGGGGACCCGGTTCCGCCCACCTCGCGTCCACAGAGAGCTGGAAAGTCGCGGCTCGTGGGGACACTGCCGGTGACCACGGCCTCGTCCTGCCGCCTACCGGGGTCCCCCACACACCCTGTGACTAGGGCCGCCACACAGCCTCGGGATAAGGTGGACGTTGAGCCCGACGTGAGAACGCGGACGAGCGCGGTAGAACAAGGCGTCGTCCTCGCTCCGGCCTTTCTCCTCAGACTCAGCTCTGAGATGCACGTCGGGGGCGGGGGGGGGGGGGGGGCCTCGACCTACCAGTCCCGTGTGGAAGCCTCTCTGGGAAGCCTTCAGAGGACTGGAACCCGGACCCGAATCTTTAACGAGATGATCTCAGGACCGATCGCGAGTCCGAGCGAAGTCACCCTTCAGTGCCTGCCCCACAGGAGCGGGGAGGGTGCTGCTGCTTGAGGCTAAGCCCCTGGGCTCGCGTGCGCAGCTTGGGTGAGGCTGACGTAGAAGTGGATCCCGGAGCACAAAGGGTGGGGCCGGTGCATTTACCTTGCACGTGGACACCCCAGTTGGCTCCGGGGCACCACATACGGCCCCAGGAGCCCCATGAGGAGTGATGCCGAAGCACGGAGCTAGGAGTAAGGCCCGAGCAGAGCTGGGTCTGCTTACACCCTCCCGGCCAGAAACAACACATAGAACGTCAGGAAGGAAGGTGCTAGAGATTGGGGAAAGACGGGACCTCATGATCTCCTCAAAGAGGGCACTGTCTCCTGGCAAGCACCAGAGCAATCATTCTTCCTTTGTCATCCACTGGTTCCGGACTGTGTGAGGCAGTGTGGGAGTTCCAAAGACAGAGCATCTATCCCTTCATATATTCATGGGGTTCTCTTCCGGATCCTGTTCTTTTGTTGGTCTATTTATTTATGTATTTATTTTTGAATCCCTGAGATAACACACTTACAAGCTTGATTGGGTTTCTGTTGGAATCCAATCAAAGTTCCAATACCTGTCCCTTCACCAGTGTACATTTTCCACCACCAATGACTCCAGTTTCCCTCCTGCTACCACTCCTAGCACCCCCCCCTCTACCCACCCCCAGCCTGCCTCTATGGCAGGCACTGAAAGGTTATCTTGTATATCCCTACTTTTCACACTCAATTCTTGTTTAGTGTGATCATTTCCAACTGTTATGGTGGGATCCTGTGTTTTGTTGCTAGGAAGGTAACCTTGTTGGGTGGGTCCCTGCTCTCGATGTGCTCTCAGTCGAGGGATTAATGTCTGACACTTCCATTAACTATCACAGAGAAACACATATCTAGGAGCCACAGGTGTGTGGTGAGAAGTGGAAACCACAAGAGAATCAATGCAGGGGAGACACTATTGAGGCAGGGTTAAGTGAGGTATACCTTCCCGAGGAGGTAGCGCTTGAGAGAAAAGATGAAGAGTGAATAGGAACTTTCCAGAAAGAGAAAGTGTGATGGATTTGGGAAGACTGGGGGAAAGGTTTGGAGTATACTTCAGAGACCCGAGGGTATGAATGTTTAGAGAAAGTGCTGACCCTGAGGGCTTTGATGTAGGATACAGGGGAGGAGGGTTAAGGGAGAAAGAGGTGCCTTAGATCAGAGTTATTCAGCTTTCTAACACTCGCAGACAGCACTTTTACTTCTTTACACATGCCCACTGACCAGTGTTCTAACCAAGGCAGCCAACCAGTGGTTTCAGCCTTTCTACACACACAGTGCTTAGTGAATGCCACTTAGGGTCACCCTGATTCTCAGGTCACCTGCATCTCAAGGTGGGATGTGTAATTATGGTTTTTTTTTTAACTTTATGGGGTGCCATCAGAGCTTCCTCTCTGGAGAAGCCCAAATTCTACCCCCCCCTTATATTCCCTAATATTTTTTAAAAGAGATTGTTTATATGCTTAATTATGCCCTACCCAAAAGGCAGTGTTGAAGTCTGGGCTGGAGAGAGCACAGGGTTAAGGTACTGCTTTGCATGTAGCCAACTCCAGTTTGATCCCCCCAATACCAGAGTCCCCCTAGCACCTCCAGAACTCGCTCAGAATGTTACCATTAATGAGATGGGGTCTGTACAGGAGTGATAACATAAAATTGTTATTATTATGCATCCTAATGCCACATGGCTGGTGTCCATATTAAAGGGGAGAGGAGGTTTGAACACGAGGGACACAGGGAGACAGCCACATGAAGTTGCGGTGGAGAGCAGGGTGATGCTTCTGTATCCCAAGGAAGGCCAAAGATTAGCAGCAAACTCATTCTTCATCCAGGAGAAAGTGTCTGAGCCATGAACTAGGTCCTCCCAGCTTCCCAAAGGTTCTGATTTCAGGGGCCTGGCCCCCAAACCATCACAGTCATAGTCACAATCATCCCGTTGCTCATCGATTTGCTCGAGCAGGCACTAGTAATGTTTCATTGTGAGACTATTGTTACTGTTTTTGGCATATAGAATACACCACAGATAGCTTGCCAGGCTCTGCCGTGAGGGCAGGATACTCTTGGTAGCTTGCCGGGCTCTCCAAGAGGGACAGAGGAATCAAACATGGGTCGGCTGCGTGCAAGGCGAACACTGTGTTATCGCTCACTCTCCCCTGCCCAAACCATGAGACAGACTCTAATTCCCCCAAGACACCTATGCTGGCACTGGGATATCTGGGGCTTGCTCTTTCCCAGGATAAAAGCTTCCCCGGAGGTGCTGAGGTGGCAATGACTTGATGTACCGTGCACTTTGACAGACTCCAGCTGAGTCCCCAGGCCCCATGCGGCTCCATTCACATCTCAGCATGATGATGAGCTCTGTAGCAATCTTGTTCATATCAGTAATACCTAGTTTTAACTTTTTTATTTTATTTTTTTTGCAATTTTTCCTGGAGCGTGTGCAGAGAGGGACCAGCAACATGCGACCTCTTTATTTTTATTTTTATTTTTATTTTTTCCCTCATGGCAGAGCCTGGCAAGCTACCTGTGACGTATTTGATATTTCAAAAACAGCAACAACAACGTGCTCTTTGTGTTCCTGGAGTGAGCCGATGTCATTGGGCTGCACTAGCATGTGACAGGGACAAACAAAGACCTTACTGGCACCTGCTTGAGCAAATCGATAAACAATGGAATCAGTAATACAGTGATAGTGATTTTGGGGGCCACATCCAGCGGTTCTCATGGCTTAATTCTGGATTTGTGCTCAGAGATTCCTCCTGGTGGGACCCTGGCACCCTATGATGTACCAGAGATCGAACCCAGTTCAGCCAGTGCCAGGAAAGCACCCTAACCACTGTACTATATCTCCAGCCACCTTATTGATTTATTAAAACTGTCACCCTTTCCCAAATTAATAGAATGCAATTTCCATTTCCTTTATCCCTGGTCTCCAGCGCCTGGTACGTTGCCTGGTACATAGGACATTCATGAATGTTTCTTGAGAGATAAAGGCCCTCTGGAGAGAAGATAGTTTATAAACTGGGTTGGGGACAGGACTGATGCCACTTGGGTTGCCTGCCCTCCACTTTGTGGGAATCCTAAAAAAAAAAGAAGGGATACCCCCTCTCTGCAATGGCAGGTGGGTGGGAAAGACCTTCATCTTGGCTGTAGTCAGGACACTAGACCGAACCAGGGCGACTGAGAGGCCCCAGCCCAGACTCTGATGCAGAGGACAGAAAGGGCAGCTGCCAGGGTGGGCCAGAGAGAAAGTGGGGAGTCCAGGAGGGGCTGGGCTTAGGGCAGGATTCTGGCCACACGGTGGATGAGAAGTGGCAGGGACATAGGAGAGGCCCCTGGCTATGAATTCTTGGGAAGTAATAAAACCAAGATGGGGTTTCAAGAAGTTACTCAGTTACTCCGTCATCGCCCTGAAGTAGAAAGACCATTATGGCCAGACCCACTTTGTGGACACAGGAACTGAGATCTGATAAGACTCTAACTGCAACCAGCACAGGCACAAAGGAGACTGCCCAATCCCCCACTCCACCGGGGTGGGGGTGGGGGTGGGGGTGGGGTGGGGGGGTGGGCATCCTCCACCTCGAAGCAGAAGCTCCAGCAGGAACAAAGGGCTGTGATAAGGACATGAAGGTGGATGCTGACAAATTCACTGTGTCAGGGGCAGGAGCAGCTGCATGCTGGAAAGGGAACCCACAGCGGGAACCGCGATGCGGCGCAAACACCAGTCACCACTCCCCACATCCAGGCGCTCTGGGCCTCTCCAGGAGCCTCTCAGCAAAGCAACTTCCGTTCTTTGAGATCTGTTCTTGGGCCTCGGATGAGGTTCAAAGTAAAGCACATGCCTTGTGTGTGGAGACCTGGGTTTAATCTCAAGCCCTAAGGGAAGGGAGCGGGAGGGGAGGGAGGGGGAGAGGAAGGGAGTAGGGATTTGTTGTTTGGTACGAACTGTGGGTGAGCTTCAACTCTCAGGTGTCTGTAAACTCCTGGAAGCCTGGGTTCTGTTCTGTGCTCTAAAATCTTCCAGCAGGTTACTGGAAAAGAGAAGAGGCTCACATTTCTTTATTTTATTTTATTTTATTTTTGCTTTTTTGGGTCACACCCGGCATTGCACAGGGGTTACTCCTGGCTCTGCACTCAGGAATCACTCCTGGCAGTGCTCAGGGGACCATATGGGATGCTGGGAATCGAACCTGGGTCGGCCGCGTGCAAGGCAAATGCCCTACCTGCTGTGCTATCACTCCAGCCCTGAAGAGGCTCACATTTCTATGCTGGGCTCCTTTGCAAGGTCATCACAGAGAAGTTTCCATCAGGAGAGATCAGTGTCATATCAGTACCACGGAGGGTTTGTGCTCTCCAGGAAAATCCAAATGCCATAATTTCTTGAGACCTCTGTCAGATCCCTTCAACTCTAAAACCTGTAAACAACATTTATTGTGAATTAAGTATATGTCAGATGATGGCTGAGTGAAAGGTCTGGGACTTCAGAGAAAAAACTGACAAATGTAAACCAAACCATGACATTTGGCGGGGGGTCACACCCTGTGATGCTCAGGGCTTACGCTGTATCTGCACTTAGGAATTACTCCTGTTGGGGCTCGGGGGACCATATGGGATGCCAGGGATCAAACCCAGGTTGACCACATGCAAGGCAAATGCCCTACCCACTGTACTATCGCTCAAGCCGCACAAGGAAGTTTTTGGACCTTCTTCTGGGGCGGTATCTTCCTCTGGAGGGAATGTAAGTCAGACTCCCCCCACCCCCACCCCCGGGAGGGAGAAATGTGAGTGTCGTCATCTCTGTGCACACATGAACTCGGTTACGAGCTGTGACACAGCTGCAGAAGCAAGCAATCTTCCTCCTTTAGGGCACAGCTCAAATGACCTCTCCTTTGAAGATTTTCTTTGAAGAAAAAAGTGTCTTTGAAGATTTTTCGGTTCCTTCATCACAATTTCCTGGCTGTGGGAGCATTGAAAAATGCTTAGAAAAATGGCCACATCTTCGAGGTGCCCAGGGCCCAAGGCGGAAATCTGCCTGCCCTCCTTTGATCCTCCCAGGAACTCCCGACTTTGGTTTTGGGGCCACACTCCCAGCCCTGTGCTCAAGAGAAATTCCTGGCGATGTTCAGGGGACCATGGAATTCTGGGGAGTGAAGTGGGGTCTGCCGCTTGCAAGGCCACAGCCTTGACCTGTACCGTCTCCCCAGCCGTTGGTGAGGAGTCTCCATCACACACCTGGGAAGTGTGAGAATGGGATACAAACTCAGGCCTCCGAGTCCATTGTTTAACCACCTGCATTTTTGGTCCAGTCCTTCATGCCACAAGTATTCATTGAGCACCTGATGTTATGTATGTGAGGAATTCAGTACTTGCTAGGGATGCAGAGGAAAACAGGGTCCTAGCTTGATGCAACAAAGAGGGTCACCTAGCAGGGAAGACAGACTAAAGGATGTCCACGGGGCAGGGGGTGCTCAGTAGGAGAGCATTCACCTTGGCCGTGTGTGGCCCTCGGTTTGACCCGCAGCACTGCAGAAGAGGTGGCTGGGTGGGCTGAGCACACGCCCTATTTGTGGGAGTCCAGCTTCCATCCATGGCATCCCATGGCCCTGGAGCACCCAGCAGTGACCCGAGTACAGCACTGCTGAGCGTGCCTCCAGAACAAAAACATTAAAATTTTTTTTTTCTTTTTGGGTCACACCCAGTGATGCTCAGGGGTTATTCCTGGCTTTGCCCTCAGGAATTACTCCTGGCGGTGCTGGGGGGACCATAAGGGATGCGGGGATCGAACTCGGGTCAGCTGTGTGCAAGGCAAATGCCCTCCCCGCTGTGCTATCGCTCCAAGCCCCCCCAAACAAAAACATTTTTTTTTTTTGCTTTTTAGGTCACACCTGGCAATGCATAGGGGTCACTCCTGGCTCTGCACTCAGGAATCACCCCTGGCGGTGCTCAGGGGACCCTATGGGATGCTGGGAATCGAACCTGGGTCGGCTGCGTGCAAGGCAAACGTCCTACCAGCTGAGCTATTGCTCCAGCCCGACATTTTTAATTTTTATTTTAAAATGTTTTTGTTTGGGGGGGGGGCTGGAGCGATAGCACAGCAGGTAGGGCATTTGCCTTGCACGCGGCCGACCCAGGTTCGATTCCCAACATCCCAACCCCGAGCACCTCCAGGAGTAATTGCTGAGTGCAGAGCCAGGAGTAACCCCTGTTGTGTGTGACCCCCCCAAAAAACCCATCTTAAAATAAAAATTAAAAATGTCAGGCTGGAGCGATAGCACAGTGGTAGGGCGTTTGCCTTGCACGTGGCCGACCCAGGTTCAGTTCCCAACATCCCATATGGTCCCCCGAGCACCTCCAGGAGTAATTGCTGAGTGCAAAGCCAGGAGTTACCCCTGTGCATCGCCGGGTGTGACCCAAAAAGAAAAAAAATTTAAAATGTCTACAGGGTCATAGAGGTAGCACAGGAGGTAGGGCACTTGCCTTGCACCTGGTTGACCTGGGTTTGAGTCACAGCACTCCAAATGGTCTCCTGAGCACTGCCAGGAATCACTCCTGCGCACAGAACCAGGAGCGACCCCTGAGCACCACAGGTTGTGGCCCCAAAACCAACCAACCAAAGAAAAAGTCTATAAAACAAACCAAAAAAAAAAAAAGTTTAAGGTGAGTGGAGAGATAGTAGAGCAGATAGGGCACCGGCCTTACATGTGGCTGACCCAGGTTTGATCCCTGGCACCACTTATGGTTCCCTGGGCACTACCCAGGAGTGACCCCTCAGTATAGAGCCAGGTGTGCCTCCCATGCGAACGAAACAAACAAACAAACAAACAAAAGGATGCCCACAAAGGAGTCTTTAATTCTGCATGAGGCACGAGGCGGTGTCAGCACGATGTAACTGGACTAGGGAAGAGCCCAGGGACTGGGTCTCTGAGGGACCTTTCTTGCCTGAAATTCAGGGGTCAGGCAATTCCCCTTTTGTTGCCTTCAATTCTGTAGCAAAGCAGCACCTGAGGATGCTCTGGAAACTTCCTTAAATCATCTCCCTCTCAGGACAATAGCTTTCCCAGCTGTAAAATGGGATGAAACAAGAAAAAAAAATGGGAAGCAATCATATACATACTTTAATAAATGACGCGCAACTCTACTCTTGACGATGTGGCCATTGCAGAGCGTGTTTCCATTTGAAACATCTGAAAAGGGACTCTGAAACACAGCGAGCCAGGAAGAAGGTCCCGGACCCGCAGGGCCCAGGAGGAGCAAGGTATGGTGGGTTTGGAGTGTGCCACCTGTGGCAGTGAAAGGAAATCTGCTTCTTGTGCCAGGCTGTCTCAGCCAGGGCGCTAGGAAACAGTCATGCCCCGGCGCCCCGGAGGGCGCCTGGACACAGCCGGTCAGCAGCAGATTTATCACGAGTCGTGTAGCATTTTCAAACTCTGTGTTCTGTGCACCTACTTTCCTCAAGAGACACATTCATCAACTCAAGAACATTTTCACACGACATTTTGATGGCAGGGAAAGTGCAAACCAAAGAGCTGTGCTCACATGAGCTAGTTTCAAAGGAGAGGTCAGATGCCATGGCCCTGTGGAAAATCTAAAACAATTAAAACACATGTTGCTCCCACTGAGACCAGGAGGAATAAGGGAGGGAGAAGAGAGGAGAGACGCTGAGTGTCCAGAGAATGACCAGCAGAGCGAGCGTTCACATTTGCGCCCGTGCTGCTGAGACCCCCAAGGCAGTGGTGTTACCTGCGACTGGTTGCCGTGGTAACAGACAGAGCTGGTGAGGAGCTTATTTCTGACTCTGAAAACAGTTTGAAAACCCCACAGTCAGCTCCAAGGCAGCAGCTGAAATCACAGGGCGACCTGCCGGGACACTAGTGTCCCTCACTTGAAAACTGGGACGGGCTTGGAGAGTTCGGTGGGGGACATATCCTAGATAGATTAGAATGTGGGAGCCCCAATGAGTACCTGAACGCCCTGGAGGCGAGCGAGCCTGTCCCAGAACCCCTGATCTGCGGGTCTGCAAGGGGCAGTTGGGACAGGCTGCGAGGAGGTGTGGAGCTGTGGTTTGCAGCGCCGTCATCCTAAGTGTTATTTTTGCTTGTTGGGGGCCACTTTCAATGGTGCTCTGAGCTTATCCCTGGCTCTGCCTTCAGACATCACTCCCGGCATGTTTGGGGAACCACACGGGATGCCAGGGATCAAACCCAGGTCAGCTGCATGCAAGGCAAGCTCCCCACCGGCTGTGCGCTATCTCTCCAGACATAAAGACTTTTTCTTTCTTTTTGCCCCATGTTGCTTGGGGGAGGAGGGTTCTGCACACACAGCCTGTGTGCCTCTCTTTTGGAGCCTCCCCCTGGCCCCTGGATGAATTCCCTAAGAACCATTCTCAGCCTGAAGTCTATGTAATTTGATACTAGTATGACCCCCTCCCCAACCTTTTTGAAGTGGGTTGTTTGCTTGAAAAATTGTCTTCCAACCTTTGACTGTGAGCCTGTGTTTGCTCTGACTACTCAGATGTGTTTCTTACAGGCAGCAGAACGCTGGATTCAATTTTCTAATCCATTCTGCCACCGTGTCTCTTAATTGGTGCATTTAGCCCATTGACATCGAGAGAGATGGTTGTCATGGAGTTTTGTGCCATATTTCTACAGGAGTTTGGTGTGCTTTGTGGGTGAACGAGCTCTCTGCGCATGGGCACCTACTCCCTCAACTCCTGTTACCTCAGCCCTACAAGGTCCTGATGGAGGGCCCTTCTGGGGGTGTAAGGACCCCCCACTCACCTGGAGGACCTAGAGCTGCAAGAGGGGCCTTTGAACGTAGAGATTCAGCGGGCAGCCCAGTGGCCTTGCAAGAATGGGCAGTGATGGGGCTGCAGTGATAGCACAGCAGGTAGGGCGTTTGCCTTGCACGCGGCCGAGCCGGGTTCGATTCCGCAATCCATATTGTCCCTCAAGCACTGCCAGGAGTAATTCCTGAGTGCACGAGCTAGGAGTAACCCCTGTGCATCGCCGGGTGTGACCCCCAAAAAGAAAAAAGAAAAAAGAAAAGAAGGGGTCATGAGGGCCACCAGCTGCCCTGAGGCCTGAGGAACAGGACGCCACTCAGGTTTATGGTGGGGGCAGATCAGAAAATGACAGAGACCAAATCTTCAGGCATTGTCAGTGACAAAAGGGGGATTCTGACCCCCCACACACACTCCAAGCAGAGACAGATGGACTTGAGTCCTTCCCTCTAATACTGTGGCGAGTGACAAAGCTCGCAATGGGGAAAAGGCAATATGAGGGACTACAACAATAGTACAGTGGGGAGGGCTCTTGCCTTGCACACAGCCAACATGGGTT
This sequence comes from Sorex araneus, assembly GCF_027595985.1. NCBI lineage: Eukaryota > Metazoa > Chordata > Mammalia > Eulipotyphla > Soricidae > Sorex > Sorex araneus. Next base: position 120,662,189 of record NC_073306.1, on the reverse strand, counting down.
CAATCCACATATGGTCCCCCCAACATCCCCAGGTGTGATCCCTGAGTGCAGAATCAGGAATAAGCCCTGAGCACTGCTGGGTGCAGCCCTAACACTAAAAGAAAAAAAAAAAAAAATGAAAGGCAACATTCTCTCATTTTCATAGTTGAGAGACAGGATTCTCTCATTTTAGGACTTCTTGTGAGTTCTGGGGGTGCTAGGAAGATGGCTCGGAGGGCTGGGCGCTGCTTGGCACGTGGGTGGGTTGGGTTTCATCCTGGTACCGCAAAGCCGATAGGAGTGACCCAGCCTGCAGGAAATATTTGCAGAACACTACACTGCACCAGACACTATCTGGTGGAAGCACCCATGGGTGATGGGCAAGAAAGAAACCCCCCCTTACACACACACACACACACACACACACACACACACACACACAGAGCCCAATTTGAGTAAAAGGGGGCGGACCTTGCCCAGGGAATACTCTAAGGGGCGGGATAGACGGGGTGCTGGGGACTGAACCCTGTTCAGCTGCGTGCCGTGTGCAGAGCAAGTGCCCTCTCGGCTGCACTCTGGCCCTGTGTCTTTTAAACATATTTCTACCGTTTTTCCTGGTCTTTGGCCACGTTCCGTATGTGCATGGCTCTGAAAAGCATCCAGCAGGTCCCAGGACTCTCCAGCCAGCACTGTTTCTTCCCCCTGCTGGCCCACTCGGAGCTGTTTTTGGCATCTCTCCTGGGGGCTCAGTCAACCTGGATGTCTCGTTGGTGATGGCAGTGCCGCTGCTGCCGGGGACGGAGGCCGGGACCTCTGACCTGCAAGGCCAATATCCCCGGCCCTGCCGGGGCCACCCTGAAGCACGACCTGCCCCGGGAACGCAGGCTTCTCCATGGCACCCTTCTCGGGGGTTCTGTGGAGCAGAGCCTAGCAACAGTCTCCACACCCCAACCAAGCGGGCCTCGGCATTAGCTTCCCAGCGAAGCAGGGGGCTCAGAACTTTCTGGAGCTCTGATAGCTTGTGTCTGAGCCTTTCTTTTGTAGATGGACTGAGAGGTGAAATGTCTCGCCGGATAAGAGTCTGGTTAGGGGACAAGCACAGCGGCCCTCCCAGGGGGCTGGCTTCAGGGACGGAAGCTCAGGCCTCCCTTGGCGTGGGTGGGGGAGCCTGGCGAGGAGGGGGCGCTGAGGGGGGCAGCCCCAGGCCCCTGCCTCCTTACATTTCGCCATGACTCACTGTGTTATTTTTATCCATTTGGTTTCACTTTAGACTTGGTTCCCATTTCCCATCTATGACTAAGGGTCCTCGGGTGAGGAAGTCAGAAGTTCCGAGGCTTTCCCACTCTGCACAGCGTCACACCCTTTGTCTTCCTTCTAACATTCCCATCTAATGTTTCCTTCCCAGGCCCCCAGTGAGCTTTTCAAGTCCTCAGCGCTTCCAGACCCCTGTTCCGTCCGCCTGCCCTGTGACGATCTTAGGAAATTTTTTTTTTATTAATGTTTGCTTGGGGGCCATACCTGGCGGTGCTCAGGACTGACTCCTGGCTTCGTGCTCTCAGAAATCGATCCTGGCGTTGCCTGGGGGATATATGGGGTGCCAGGGATTAAATGTGGGTCAGCTGCGCGCGAGGCCAAGTGCCTGACCGCTGTCCTATCTCTCTGGCCCCTTGGGGAAATGTTTAATTCTCTATTAAAGCTTCAGGGCAAGCCCAGCTCAGGAGTCACGAACCCAAACCAGGAATCCCATTCCGACATCTCTTGAAAGGCCCCCGAAGGTTTCCTCCGTAAGTCTTCACCCCTTCCCACCGCCCCTTCTCTCTCGGAAGACCCTTCCTCGTGACTGAGGCTGACCTGTCTGAGCCCCCAGCCCCAGCTCCTGGTCCCTATCCCAGTCTGCCTTCAGCAACCCTTCTCCACGGCCTCCTGCAGGATCACTGAGTCCTAAGCACCCCCCAAGATAAATGGTTTCCTCTGGAGGGGGGCTAGGGGCCACACCCAGCGAGGCTCAGCACTCTGATTCTGAACTCAGGAGGGACCCCTGGTGGCGTTCAGGGGACCGTAGGTGGTGCCGGGGACCACACTGGGGTCAGGCAGGATGCTAGAAAAGTGCCTTCACCCATGGCTCTCCTTCCTTCGCACTCTGTGGCCGCCACCATGGTAAGTGGGAGTTCCCGGTCCCCCTCCCACCCGCTCCCCCGGGAGCCAGAGCCCCGGGATGCTAGCCTGGCTCCCGAGCAGTGCGGCATCCCCCCCTGATTCTGTCTACCCCAGATCTGGAGCACACTCAGCCCCACCCCGGGGGCTCCCCATTCCCTTCTTGGGGGCCTCTGACTCTCCGGGGCAGTCCTGCCCGATTCCCCAAGCTGCGAGCATAATGCCCCTCCCAGAAGGCCTCGGGCTCAGAGGCCTCCCATGGATGCTGTCCACGGGGGGTTAGTCTGTGTGGCTCTGGGGGTGACCCAGGGCCCCAGCCCTGAGAGCAGATGCTCTATTGCTGGGCCACGTCCCCAGCCCAGGGTCTTTTATCCTGGGGGGTGGGGCGTGGTTTGGGGCCTCATAGTGCACTGAGGGGTAGAAACGGTACTTGGGGGCTCATGTGATGCTAGTATCGAACCGGGGGCCTCCCCCATGCAAAACATTTGCCCCAGTCCTGTCAGCTGCCCAAGTCCCCAGCCCTAAGGACCAAACTCACTCGTGTGAGGGCCAGAGAGACAACCCCAGGCTCGGCGTGTGGAGGTCTGGTTTCGACCCCCAGCTCCACATGGGCCTTCAGGCGCAGAGCTGAGAACAGCCCCTGAGCACTGCCAGGTATGGGATCCGCCCCCCACAACAAACAAATTCTCTACTGTGGTATTTGACATCTTGCATAGCTTGGTCTTAATGGAATTAATAATTCTGGAATCTTCTGCAGTCCTGCCCTCGGCCTGGGTCGCTCAGACCTACATCAAATTTGATCACTTAGCCAAAAAGGCAGAACCCGAGACTTGACCAAACAACTGAATCTGGGGGACTCAGACCTGAGGACCCTCCGTTAGGCCCAACAACCAATCCCACCTCTAGGTCCAAATGCTTCCCCCTTTCTTCAATGCCCCCCTTAAGGTCTTCTCCCTTACTGCTCTGTACCCACCATGCCCTGCTCTGTGTGGCCAAAGATGGAGACCAGGCGCATGGCACCGTGTGACCTCTGCTATAGACTGGATGACTAGGTGCACAGCACTGCATGACCTCTGGTGGAGACCGTGTATCTGGGTGCATGGCACTGCATGACCTCTGTTGGAGACTGAATGTCTGGGTGCATGGCACTGCATGACCTCTGGTGGAGACTGAATGTCTGAGTGTATGGCACTGCATGACCACTGGTGGAGACTGGGTGTCTGTTTGTGTGGCACTGTGTGACTCTGGTGTAGACCGGGTGTGGGACACCGTGTGAATACCTGCCGACCCAGCCTGCTTTCCAAGCAGGAACGAGAGTGCCTCCAAAGCAAGCCCATGGAATGCTTGGAACCTCCCAACCTGTAGAAAAGCCACTTCGGGAACTTGATGAATGTTAATTTCAATGGTTTCTTCCTCCTTCCTGGTTTCTGGGGCTGACCTAGACCAGCAGGGCCTTACCTCTTACGGTAAACAGCTGCCTTGGAGTCTGAAGGAGGAATTAGCCAAAAACGGACGGTGTGCTAGGCCAATGGATGATCAATCCCTTTGTCTGTGTGTGCCCAGGACTCCTCCAACCTGAGGGATTGTGAATTGCATCACCTCCAATTTGTGGGATGGGACTTTTGGACCCAGGCTCCCCAGTAAAATGTTCATTAGAATTGTCCTGGCCACAGGACCTGCTGGCGTCTAGCGCGACCTTCCTGGCCTCAGAGAGGGGCATCCTTGCTCCTTCTACCAATGACCACCTCTCAGGAGCCACAGGTCCTGTTCAGGGGAAAACTGGGCAGAAATTAGCCATAAGAGGCGGAGGCTGGGGCAGGAAGCTTGGTGGCATCAGCTTCCTTCTCTCCCATCAATTCACCGTCTGTGGCCGTCAGACAAGTCCCCGTGGGTTCCAAGCCCCAGCTCCCTCCACCCTAGGCTAGAGCACGTGCTGTGCGCCGCTGACTGGGGGTCCAGGGAGATGCTCAATGGACTGGGGTACAGGCTTTGTATGCAGGAGGCCTGGGTTCTACCCGCTGCACCATATAGTGACCCCCAAGCACTGAGCTATCAGGAGTCCCTCAAGCACTCTCAAGCACCCCGGATACAACCCCCAAACAAATCAGATGACACTGGTCCCGATGAGCATCCGTAAGCGTGGACAAATGTCCCCATCACATTGCCATGAGGTGGGCCCGCTACAGTCCTTGCGGGTGGGGCTCTCAGCCATGAGTCAGGGATGGATTCTGGGGTTCAGAGGACAGTCCCAGGGCTCTGCCAGGCTGGCTGCGGAAGTCGCCCTTCCTTCTTTTCTGGGCTTTTGGTGTTTGGGGGCCAGGTGATACAGCATATGGGGGGGGCCGGGAGGATGGGTAAGGCGGGGTGCTTGGAGGGGAGTCCCAGAAACTGCTCCCAGGGGGCCCTTGGCCCGCCTCTGGAGCCCAGTTCCCTGCATCTGGAGCCAATGGGGTCCCCTTAACTGCCCTGTCACCACAAAGGGGGAAGCGGAGTCGGCGCCCAGCCCTGACACGGGCACCCGAGCACCTGCTCCAACGGGAAACAGGGAACCGGAGCCCCAGGCGGGTCCTGGGTTTTGTCTGCTGACACACCAGTAACAACTTCCTCTCTGTCTGCATGGCCTCGCTGGACACTCAGCGCCTCCAACCCCAGCTCCAGGCAGAAGGGGCTCCCCAGGGGGGGCAAGGAGGGCTGGAGGGGGGCTCCCTGCACTGTTTGCTCCGGGCTGTTTTCTGGGGGCCCTGCGCTTGGACACCATGCAGAGGTCTTAACTGAAGCAGAGCTGGGACCCTCAGAACAGGAACTGGGCAGAGGAAGAGGAAGATGGGGAGTGTGCAGATGACAAGGGGGGTGGCGTGCCAACCAAGGCAACTGACTTGTACCTCTCAGTGCTCCAGGATTTCACAACAAAGCCTCACTTTGGCCACCGCGACCTGGACTAGCGCAGCCCGACATGGCCAATGACTGTGGAAGAGCGCCATCTGCTGGTTTACTCTGGGAGCAGCCGCCTTCCCTGCACAGACGCCCCGAGCCGGTCCTTCTGGCCTTTAGAATTCCAATAAATTCCAAAATTATCAATAAAATTTGTAAGTCTGTAACTGTACCTCAGGGTTATTCATTAAAAAATTAAAAATTTGGGGCTGGAGTAATAGCACAGCAGGTAGGGCGTTTGCCTTGCACGCGGCCGACTCGGGTTCGATTCCCAGCATTCCATCCAAAAAGCAAAAATAAATAAATAAATAAATGAAATAAAATTTCATTTATTTATTTTGCTTTTTGGGTCACACCCAGGGATGCTCAGGAGTTTCTCCTGGCTCTGCACTCGGGAGTTAGTTCTGTCGGTGCTTGGGGGACCATATGGGATGACAGGGATAGAACTCGGGTTGGCCACATGGAAGGCAAACACCCTACCCTCTGTACTATCATTCCGGCCCCAAAATTTAAAAATTGTTAAAAAATGAACAACAAAAAAAGAATTCTGCAACCAAGAAGTTGGGGCCCCAGGGGGGCTGAAGGAGAGGTAGTTCAGCAGATAGGGCACTTGTCCTGTACCAGGTTCAATCCCTGGCACCCCTTATGCTCCCCTGAGCTGCCAGGAGTGATTCCTGATGCAGAGCCAGGAGTAACTAACAAACAAAAACAAACAAAAAAGCCCTGGTTCATTCACTTCGCAGTCCTACATGGTCCCAAGCAGCACTCCGGGAACAGCACTCAAGTACCACAGGCATGGCCTCCAAGCCAGCCCCTCCCCAAGTAAAAACTTTATTTTTTTAAAATTTATTTTATTGAATCACCATGTGGAAAGTTACAAAGTTCTCAGGCTTATGTCTCAGTTATACAATGCTCAAACACCCGTCCTTTCACCAGTGCCCATATTCCACCACCAAAAAACCCCAGTATACCTCCCACCCTCCACGCCCCCACCCCTGCCTGCATAATTGATAAATTTCACTTCATTTTCTCTTTACCTTGATTATATTCCATATTTAAACACAAAACTCACTATTGTTGGTGGGGTTTCAACACACAACTTGTTGTTGGAGTTTACCCCCCAAAAAGATACTGCCCTACTGACAAGGAAGCATTTGATAATTAGTTTTCCATTGAAGAGAATGAGGAGATATGAAGTCTAGGATTTAGGTCTAGGATTTCTGTATTTTATTAATTAAGCCCAGGGAGATTTATGTTGGAAATTGCATCATTTCCCTTCCTGGGGCAGCATGGGGCAAAGGCTTAGTTCACAGTCTGGAGACATGGCTGCAAGCACTTGCTGGGACCAGAAGTAGTGTAGCTGGCTCTGGATTCCCCAAGTAAAAACTTTAGATGAATCAATTATATTTCAATCAAGTAGATGGGAGTTTTCGGGGAAAGGACAACTCAGGATTCATGGGTGAATTGGGGGCAGGAGATAGTGGAGCAGTCGGGGTTCAATCCCCAATACCACACGGTGCTCTGAGCCTCACTGGGGATAGCCCGGGTACTCCCCCACCCCCCAAAACCCCACACAGCAATGCATCCTCAGGCCCTTGCCTTGAACCATTGGTCCTCTGGGCTGAGGATGCCCAGCGGGGCCTCCTGAGCACCCCTTGGCAGACCCCTGCAAATAAAACACCCAAAAAGAATCTGATCCCCAGACATCCCACAGCTCAGAAAAGGAGACCGCTTTGCACCTAGTAAATCAGTCACCCGCGGGGTAAGCGCGGGAGGGAGAAGCGGTGTGTGGAGAGTGTGACCCAAGCGGGAGCCGGAGCTCAGAGCACTGCTGGGTCCCTGAGTGTCAGCTGGGGAAAGCCTCGGGCTGGTCCCTGGCTCTGCACCAGCCAACCAGGTGGTTTGGGGTAGATCCCTGGAGTCCCAGTGAGGAGAATGCTTAAAATACTCCTGGAGGGGCCAGAGAGATATACAGTGGGTAGGGCACTTCGCACCCAGATTCAATCCTCGGCACCCCAGATGGTCTCCCGAGTACCACCTGAAGCGGTCTCTGAGCACAGAGCCAGGAGTAAGCCTTAAGCATTGCGCCAGGAGTAAGCCCTGAGCACCACAGAGTGTGGTTCAAAAGCTAAAATAAATAATTTTTTTAGGGGCTGGAGTAATAGCACAGCGGGTAGGGCGTTTGCCTTGCACGCGGCCAACCCAGGTTCGATTCCCAGCATCCCAGCATCCTGAGCATCGCCAGGAGTAATTCCTGAGTGCAGAGCCAGGAGTAACCCCTGTGCAATCGCCGGGTGTGACCCAAAAAGCAAAAAAAAAAAAAATTTTTTTTTAAATGCTCCCAGGAGTAACACGTCCCGGCAGCCCAGAGTCTTTGCACTGAGTTGGGTGGCATGGATGTCGCCTCCTTAAGAAGCCCCGGGAAGTGGCTCTGTGTGCTTTGCGTGTGAAATTCCTAACCTGAGCACAGCCAGTGCGATCCAGAAAGCAACCCTTAGACAGAGGTTTTGGAGTGACCTTCCTTAAGACAGACTTTTCCAGAAAGCAATGAAGGGCAGAGTCACCATCCAGTCAAAGGCCCTGGGGCTGGGTAGGGCGAGGGGAGCAAAGGGATCCCTGACCCCACTTTCCAGAATAGAAAACCAAGATTCTGAGCAGTCACATGACTTTTCCTGGGGCCACCGTGCCAAGCCACTCCTCTTGAACCCTGAGCCCTTGCTCACCACAACGTCTGGATCAACTATAGCTGCTGGGGACGGAAGGCAGCGGAGCGGAGGGTCCCGGGGCTGTGGAGGGAATGTGGGTGCCTGGACCGTGACTCCCCTCCCCTGGACAGAGCCACTGGCTGGAACGCAGCCATCCTCCAGGGAACATAATGACGCAGCTTTGACAGAGCCAGGTCTGAGGACCTCAGACAGGCCCCCTTTGTCCTCCTCCTCTGCCCCCTTCGCCCCCTGCTTTTGGCTAACCCCTCTCGGAGTAGCCACCACACACTGGAAATTTGCAACATAAATTGGGGGGGGGGGCTTGGCTCCCCCTCCCCGCCCCCCGCACCTCTGTCCCAGACTTTTGGGGTTTTTCTAAAGCCTGGAGCTGGAGCGATAGTACAGCAGGTAGGGTGTTTGATCCCCGGCATCCCATATGGTCCCCCAAGCACTGCCAGGAGTGATTCCTGAGAGCAGAGCCAGGAGTAACCCCTGAGCACTGAATGCAGAGTCAGGAGAAACCCCTGGGCACTGCCAGGTGTGACTTAAAAATAAATAAATAAATAAATAAATAAATAAATAAATAAATAAAACAAAATAAATCCTGCCTATCTCTGGGCACTAGGAAGAGAAGCCACTGCTCCTTAAGGCTGGGTGGAGACGAGCATCCTGCCTCGAGCCTGCAGCCTCTCCCAGCACTGCGGGCAGGGCAGCTCCTTCTCCAGGCTCCTGCTGGCTCCCTTCCTCCATCCTCTTCCCCCAACACTGACTGGTTCCCAGCTCACCTGGCCACCACTACTCCCGGCTGTGGGGGGGTGCTCATCTCTGAGCAGACAAACCACAGGAGCAGAGCCCAGTGGGTGGTACAGAGGCAAAAGTGAGCTGCAAGGGGCCAGAGAGATAGTTCAGTGGTTAGGTGCTTGCCTTGCATGCAGCCTGCCCAGGCTCTATCCCTGGCACCACCTCTGGTTCCCTGAACAATGCCAGGAGTGCTGAGCCAGGAGTAAGTGCTGAGTGCAGCTGGGTGGGCTGAGCCCAGCTTTGTCGCCAAAACAAAGCCCCTCACACACATACACAAAATATCCTGCAAGGGGGAGATCAGGAGGAGACCCCACACGTCCCACCTTCTCTGGGGAACCATCCCCCCATCACGAACTGTGGGAGTCCAGCACACAGCCGGGAGTTGCAAACACTGCAAGTGAAGGTGTAGAAGCACCCCACAAGGCATGTGACCCCAAGAAATCCAATGTCAAAGGCGTGGAGAGGGAAACATCCAAGCTTTAAAATAATTTGAAAAATAAAAAAACTCAATGATCCAGAAACTTAGGACGGTTGAAGTTTATGGCGTGTGAATTCAACTTCAGTGACTTTTTGTTTAGGGGCTCACCCTGCCAGTCAGGGAGCTCAGGAGCTACTCCCTGCAGTCTCAAGTCTCAGCCCACTCCTGAAGAAATAACTTTGTGGGGCCTGAGCAATGGTACAGTGGGGAGAGCGTTTGCCTTGCATGTGGCCAACCCCGGTTCGATGCCCGGCATCCCATATGGCCCCCACAGCACAATCAGGAATAATTTCTGAGTGCAGAGCCAGGAGTAACCCCTGAGCATCACTGGGGATGATCCAAAAAAGACAAAAGAAAATAAAAGATATTTGCATCACGCACGCAGCCCGCCCACGGAGCATCTCTTCAGGCCTCAGTTGCACTTTTCAAGTTCTTTTTTTAAAAAAAATACTACAATTTTCTTTAAGTAAAGCAGGTGGGTCAAGGAACAGCTTTTGAGACCGTGAACTTGGTGTGTGCACACTGAGTCTGGGAGTCCGAAGGCTTCGTTTGAAGTCCGGGCCTTTCCAGCACCCGGGTCAGGGGCTGGGGAAGGCGGCAGCTCTGCCTCCCTGTTCCCCCTGTAAGACAAAGCTTGGGAGCCTTCACTTTACACACTCAGCGGCCCACTGCCCCATCAGTTCCATTTTGCAGATGAGAAAACTGACACCAATCCCTTAGTGAGTTGCTGGAAGTGGAGACCTAATTCTGCTGGCTGCTGCAGCCCGAGAGGGGTCGACCTGCACTCTGGCCTCGCGCCCTCCCACCCCCCCACTGCAACCACGAGACTCCCTCACATCTCCTGAGTCCTGGGCATCTGACCTGGCCTGACCACCACCTGGCACTGGGTTCCTGCTTCTCTGGCGAGCCTGGCCGTCTGCTCTGTGTCAGTGTGTGGCTCCATGCAGGCTCAGGAGGAGAATCTCCCTGTCACTGCTGGAACCTTCTAGCTGCTGCTGCTGGCTGTGACCCTAATGCTCCCTGAGAGACGGCAGGCGGGGTCTCCTTTCCCCTGTCTCAACCAGAGGAGCCCTTTGGTGATGAAGCTTTTTGTTTTGTTTTGTTTTGTTTTGGGGGAGGTCACACCCAGTGATGCTCAGGGGTTACTCCTGGCTCTGCATTCAGGAGCTACTCTTGGTGGCGCAGGGACCATTACGGGGTGCCGGGGATCAAACCCAGGTTGGGAGCCTTCAAGGCAAACGCCCTAACCTGCTGTACTATCGCTCCAGCCTGGTGATTGAGTTTTCTGTTGCCTTTTTTTAGGCTCCACCTGACAGTGTTCATGCGGCTGCCTCCAGAGTCCTCGGAAGGGACCACGCAGTACTGGGGAATCGAACCCAGGGCTTCAGTGTACAAAACACACACGCAGCCTTTGGAGAGAGCCGTCCCCCTGCCTCAGGAGCCCCCTCGTGAAGTCAGGCCCACACACTGCTCCTCCATCGGTTGCTGAAGAAAGTGCTCTGCCACGCTCTGCCAAGGCCACGCTCGGTTCCAGCACTGCAGTGGAAGCTGACAGAGCGCAAGTACCCAGCAGGGGGCGAGGGACACGGAGGTGGCAGCTGCCAGGCTCCAGATCTGTAGCTCAGAGCTCTTTGCCTGTGTCACCTTCCCAGGCACCAAGGTTTCAGCCTCCCCCGGGGAGGCAGGGGCTGGGTTGGGGACTGCCCATTCTGGAGAGTTCTGTAGCCCGGGGTCAGGGAAGTCAGAACACAGCCCTACCGAGGATTTCCGTGTCTCTGTGCCCAGTGTTCCCAGACACTCCTGGGGTCTCCCGTGCCCTGGCTGTCTCCCTGCCCGCATTGCCTCCCACGAGGGCCGCAAGCGCGAGCCAGGTGGAGGAGACGCTGGTAACGGGACGACCAAGGACGTGGCCAACCACATTCCCAGCCACGGAGAGGAAAACGCTGCTCTGCGGTCAGCCCTGGCGCGAGAGCAAATTGCACGTGGCTGAGGCCAGTTTGTAGGGACTTTCCAAAGGCACGTTTGACCCCCCGCCGCCGGGGCTCCCCCGCCCCGGGACAGTGCTCCGCAGCAGATATTCAGGGTGCCTCCTGCCAGAACCCTCTCTGAGCCGCTCCCCGAGAGACAGGCGACTTCCACATGCGTGCTCTCCGGAGCGGGCCTGCCTCTCCCCAGAGGGGTTTTCAGTGCGACGCTGACCATGGGCCTTGTGGGTAATTGATTCCCTGACGCCAACGCTGTCCACGCTGCTTAGGGAAATGAAGGGATAAATGGGGGAGTGCCGCGGCCACGGAGCAGACCGGACGCCAGGGCACCCGGGAGCCGGAGCGACACCTGGGAGCAGAGAGAGAGAGCGAGCCTGCCGTCTCGGAAGGACAGAGGTGAGAGGGGGCGCCCAGTGCTGGGCGGGGTCTCTCCTCTCCTCCCCAACACCCGGGCGCCCACCCCAGGCCCCACCCACCCCCTCTTTGTCCGGGTGTGGCTCAGTCCCTCTCGATCCATGCTGGGGGGCTCTGTCTGGAGCCCCTTGGATGGAGGTGCCGTTTGGGGGGTGGTCCCAGGGGTGTGCTGCCATCCCTGACCCGAGGAGTGGGGGGCACCCTGGGGGAGTGTCAGAGGCAGCGAGGCCGCCACTCTTTCAAGTTGAACCCGGGGCTGAATTTGTGCCTGCTAAGCCTGAGCTTCCGCCCCGGGTTTGAAAGGAGCCAAGTGGCTGCAAATCAATCCCACTCATCGATCGCACCCAACCGATCCAACATAATTGCCTGGAAATTGATAACATTTTGCTTTCTTGTTCAATTGCTGCCGCGCTCCTTTCTCTAGGTTTGAGACCCAATTATCCGTGCCGGGAGCGCTCCATTACCCCACACTTGTCTCCATCCCGGCGGTGATGTCTTCGAGTAGGGACCCTCTGCCGCCCCGGGCTCGAATCCTCGGTGGCGGGAGGAGCCCGGCGTCTGCCTCCCTCTCGAGTGCTGGTTCTTCCTCCTCAGAAACGTGGGTCTCCGGGGCTGGAGCGATAGCACAGCGGGTAGGGCGTTTGCCTTGGACGCGGGGCTGACCCGGGTTCGGTTCCCAGCATCCCATGTGGTCCCCTGAGCACCGCCAGGGTTGCTTCCTGAGTGCAGAGCCAGGAGTAACCCCTGTGCATCGCCAGGTGTGACCCAAAAAGAAAAAAAAAAAAAAAAGAAACGTGGGTCTCCTTCCTCTCGAGACGCTCCGGCCAGGCAGCTGATAAGCTGGATCACCACAGCCGTGCTTTGGGCTTCCTGGATTGCAAAGTGGGCGTCCCCCTTGAGGCACCCAGAGGGGCTTTGTTAGTCCCATCGTGACCCCGGGCCTCTCTTCAGGCGGCTGTGGTGTGCTTGGCTTGCTGGCCGCCACGAGTGGCCCTCGGTGGTAGATTGAGCACCCATTTGTCCGGTAACCTCAAATCGGTCCAATCAGGGGTTTCGGCAGGTCAGCACTAGGAAAGCAAATGGCCGCTCCTGCTGAGAGCCACTCGCCCGAGCCAGCCTGTCCTTTATCCTGGGAATCCGGTTTCCAGACCGGCCACAGCTATGTTATTTGGGGACACAGCTCTCCTCTTTGTGTGTGGGGTTTTTGGGGGTGGAGGAGCACACCCCGCAGTGCTCGGGGACTCAGGGGACCCTGCGGAGGCGGGGATCATGTGGGTGCCCCAGTTTGCAAAGTCTGCGCATGGCCTGTCCCTGTGTCCACACCTGTGTATGTCACCCATCAGCAGCTGGCCTTGGTCTAGGGGGGACTTGGCAACCTAGGGACAGGGGGTGTCAGTGTCATCCCAGGGGCCCTTGTTGGTGGCAAATGTGTCTCTCGGGGTTGCCTTTGTCTGAGGTTGGCTCCCTCAAACCAACCCCCTGCGGGGTTCCATTTAATCCCCCCTAAGGGGCACAGAGGGACACAAACCAAGCAGGGTTCCAGTGTGTCCCCCTGTTCTCGTCTTCCGAGACCCGATGACAAAGAGCAAAGACACATTTAGGACCAAGTGAGGTGTGTGGGGCAGGGTGGGGCGGGGGCGGATTGTGACTCATCCTTGACTCAGGCGCTGGGCACTGGGGTGTCGTACCTGGGAGGGACGCGCTGGGCTGGGTGATGTCTCTCTGCAGTGTCCACTCCAAAACGAATTTTCTGGAAACACATAAGGGTGGGAGGTTCTATTTGCTGGGGCTGGGGGCGGTGGGGGGGCGCCAAGGGGCTGCTGGTGCCAGCCCCAGGAGAAGGGGCAGGAAGCCAAGGGCAAAGGCTGGGGTCTCTCTCTCGGCAGTGAGGGATGAGGGACCCAGAGCAGGGGTGAGGTGAATGGGGGCCTGGCTGCACCCTGGTCTGGATCTTTGGGTTCTGTTTTGTGTGGGAGCCACCCCCCGCAGTATACGGGGACCACATCTGACTCTGAGCTCAGAGGTTACTCCTGGAGGTACCCAGGGGGCCAGATGCTGGTTGGGATTCGAGCCCGGCTTCCTCAGTGCCAATGAGGCAAACGCCCTGACCGCTGTACTGTCTCTCCAGCAGCATGGGGGCTGGAGCAATAGCACAGCGGGAGGGCACTGCCCTTGCACGCGGCTGACCTGAGCACCACCAGGTGTGTGGCCCCAAACCCCAAACTGCAAATAAAAAAGATAAGCAGCATAGAAGGAGGGGCCAGCCAGCTGCAGCGGGAAGATCTCAGGGTATGTCTAGGGGGGCCCCTGCCCCAGAGATGGTCCTGCCTCGGGAGCGGCCCCTCAGGAAAGGCAGCCAGGCTGGGGGGAGGGAGCTGGACGTGATACCCAGTGATGCTCAGGGCTTCCTCCCGATCAGCCAGTTGTGATACCCTGTGGTGCTCAGGCCTTACCCCGGCTCTGCACTCAGGAGTTACTCCTGGTGGTGCTCAGGGACCGTGTGGGATGCTGGGGAGCGAGCCTGGGTCGGCCGTGTGCAACGCAAACGCCCTCCCCGCTGTGCTCTCGCTCTGGCCCCGACAGGAAGAGACTGACGCCCCGCCGAGGTCTGTGGAGCAATGAGCTCCTGTCAGAGGCAAAGTATACAGGGCCAGCGCCTGCCGCGCAGAAGGGAGGGACGACGTGGGTCAGAAAGTCAGGGGCAGGTGCCGTCTTCTCTTTCTCCAGCCCCGGTCCTCACCAGCAGAGGAAGTTAACAAGTATGGACAGGACGAGGGGAAGGGACGTGAAGTGATGAGGCATGATGAGTCTGACGAGACACCCTCTAAGGAGATCACTGGGGAAATCGGGAGGCCAGCCTGGAGGTAGTGTGCACGTGGCCCGCCTGTCTCTGGCTGGACGTTTGTGCCGGACCCAGAGGAGTGTCTGCAGGGTGTGGACAGGGGTGCATGCCCAGGAGGGGCCTGTACAGCTGCTTCCTCCAGCTCCGGAGGCTTGGGGGGTCTCAGGCATCACTGAACAACCCTCCGGGTGTTCTCTGGGGGGGGGGTCTCAAGACAACAATGGATTAACCAAGGGTATTTTGGGAAGGTCACTCCAGGCAGTGTGGGGGTCAAACCCGGAGCTCCCGCAGGCCTCGCTGGCTCCCCAGTCTCTGTGTCCCCCCAACTCTCGGCTGGTCTGCGGGGAGCAGGTCTCCCGGCAGCGTCCTGCGAGGCTGGGGGGTGCAGCGGGCTCATTTCCTGTCGGCTTCTCCCCCTAATTGCAGCGCTCAGGGCCCCAATTAGGGGTGATTTAGGGGTGATTAGGGACCCCTGAGATGCTCGTCCCCCCTCCCCAGGGGCCCTGCTCGCTCCCGCGACACCTCACTGAGCTTCTGAGCAACAGCCACAGCCTTCCCCTCCCTCCAGCTCGGCAGAACAGCAGCAGGAGCTGCCGGGTGAGGGCCCCGCCCCCGCGTCGTGCCACCGCTCTGCCAGGAGCAACCCCAGAACAGTGCCCCCTCCCCCCGCCCAGAAAAGAGGAAAAGAAAGGGAAAACACCCCCAACAGGACATACCTGTCCTCTGGAGGGGGTGACACTGGGGACCCCAGCAGAGGCTCAGGAGGTATTCCCTATGGAACCACAGGACCCCCTCCAGGGGCCTGGCTGCTCCCGCACACACAAGGGCCCCGTGCAGTAGCTGTGATGATAGTTCCCATTTTACAGAGGGGAAGACTGAGGTCCAAAAAGGGCAGTCACCATTCCTGGGCACCCAGCACAGCCTAGAGAAGCGTGTGGCTCTGAGGCTGCCCTGTCAGCTGTGCACTCCAGAAGCCAGCCTGTGTGGGGGTCAGGAGGGGGTTCAGGGAAGGCAGCTTCCTCCCCCCACCCCACGCCTCGAGGGAGCTCTCGGGCCAGCGTCCCCACCGGTGCTCGGGTTCTGCTGTGCTCTGAGAAGCCAGCAGGATAGGTTGCTCCCGCCCGCGGTGCAGAGGGAGAGAGTGATGTCGAGGGCTGGGGACAGAGCAGGGGTCAGACGCCTGCCTGGCGTTGGCCAAGCCCGGTTTGAGCCGGGTTAGCGCACGACCCCCAAGGCACTGCCGGGAGTGACCCCTGAGCACTGCTGGGCGCGGCCCCGCCTCCCTCCCCCAACCGGACCAGAAAATGAGATCAGAGTGTGGGGCAGGCCGGGGCAGGGCAGCGGCCGGGCCTGTTGGCGTCTGTCTGGCTTCCAGAGGCTGGCGGCCCCTCCCGGCCCTCTGGCTTCCTCGCGCCCCGGGCCGCCTCCAGGGCCGGGTCCGGTCAGCCAGGGGCCTCGTGGCGCCTCGGCCGCCTCTGACCTCCCGCCCTTGCGTCTCCGCAGGGCAAGATGCGGCTCTGGGTCTTCTTCCTGGTCACCCTCACCCTGGGCGGCGAGTCCTGCTGCTCCCCACCCTCCCTGCCCCTCAGGTAAGCTGCCGGCCCCCCACCCCCCATGCCTCGGGGGAGGCTGGAGACACAGGACAGAGCCACCCACTGCCCGGCTCTCCCCAGGGTGCGGGGCAGGGGCTGGGCCCTGGGCGCCAGAGATGTCGCCCAGCCCGAGGGCCAGCCAGGGAAGGGCAGCAGAAGGACCTGACAGGGCCCGTAGCTTGACCCCCCGCCCGCCCCCCCCCCCGGCCTCTGCTCCTTCCCACAGGACACCGCGCTACGCAGACGCCATCTTCACCAGCAGCTACCGCAAGGTGCTGGGCCAGCTGTCGGCCCGCAAGCTCCTGCAGGACATCATGAGCCGGCAGCAGGGGTAAGCCAGGCCCCCCTGCAGACACGCCAGGCCCCCCCTGCAGACGCACCAGCCCAAGGGACCTGGGCCGGCTAGGCCCTCTGAGGGCGCCTAGCTGGGGGCCCCAGGTCAGACTTAGCTTATCTCTACTGAGGGAGGGGTGCTGGGGATCAAGTCTGGGCCCACCACATGCTAGCCACGTGCCTCAAGTATCCACTCTCCAGCCCCTCCCTCCCTCCCTCCCTCCCTCCCTCCCTCCCTCCTTCCTTCCTTCCTTCCTTCCTTCCTTCCTTCCTTCCTTCCTTCCTTCCTTCCTTCCTTCCTTCCTTCCTTCCTTCCTGTCTTCCTTCCTCCCTCCTTTCCTCCCTCCCTTTCTTCCTCCTTCCTTCTTTCCATCTTCCTTCATTTCTTTCTTCTTTCCTTCCTCCCTCCCTCCCTCCCTCCCTCCCTCCTTCCTTCCTTCCTTCCTTCCTCCCTCCCTTTCTTCCTCCTTTCTTCTTTCCATCTTCCTTCATTTCTTTCTTCTTTCCTTCCTCCCTCCTTTCCTTCCACCTTCCTTCCTTCCTTCCTTCCTTCCTTCCTTCCTTCCTTCCTTCCTTCCTTCCTTCCTTCCTTCCTTCCTTCCTTCCTTCCTTCCTTCCTTCCTGTCTTCCTTCCTCCCTTCCTCCCTCCTTTCCTCCCTCCCTTTCTTCCTCCTTCCTTCTTTCCATCTTCCTTCATTTCTTTCTTCTTTCCTTCCTCCCTCCTTTCCTTCCACCTTCCTTCCTTCCTTCCTTCCTTCCTTCCTTCCTTCCTTCCTTCCTTCCTTCCTTCCTTCCTTCCTTCCTTCCTTCCTTCCTTCCTTCCCCTTCCTTCCTTCCTTCCTTCCCTCCCTCCCTCCTTCCTTCCTTCCTTCCTTCCTTCCTTCCTTCCTTCCTTCCTTCCTTCCGTCCTGTCTTCCTTCCTCCCTCCTTTCCTCCCTCCCTTTCTTCCTCCTTCCTTCTTTCCATCTTCCTTCATTTCTTTCTTCTTTCCTTCCTCCCTCCTTTCCTTCCTCCCTCCTTTCCTTCCTTCCTTCCTTCCTTCCTTCCTTCCTTCCTTCCTTCCTTCCTTCCTTCCTTCCTTCCTTCCTCCCTCCCTTCCTTTCTTCCTCTTTCCTTTCTCTTTCCTCTTCCTCCCTCCCTCCCTCCCTCCCTCCCTCCCTCCCTCCCTCCCTCCCTCCCTTCCTTCCTTCCTTCCTTCCTTCCTTCCTTCCTTCCTTCCTTCCTTCCTTCCTTCCTTCCTTTCTCTTTCTTCCCCCACCTCTTTCTCTCTTTCCTCACCTAGCGGTACTGGGGTTTCTTCTGGCTCTGTGCTTGAGAGTCACTCTTGATGGTGCTCAGGAGACCCTGTGGTGCTGGGGATTGAACCTGGCACTCCTTCACGTATATTCCAGCCCTTTCATCCACCTCTCAGGCCTTCCCTTGGGTACTTTTGCCTGTGACTCTAGTACCTAACAAAAGAACACTTTCTTATGTAAAATAATTTCAGTGTAGCAATTACTCAGGCTCCAATCCACATTCCCCACACTGTCCCCAGTGTCCTTTGTAACATCCTCGCCCACCCGGAGCCAACTGGGGTCGGGAACTGCTGTCAGCCTTGGTTTCCGGTAATCTGGGGTGATTCCACAGTCTCCGTGACACTGGTGTTTTGGGTTCGTTTATTTCGGTTTCCCGTTGGCGCCCTTGCCGGCTTTCCCGAAGCTTCCTCCTGGTCCCACTCAGGCTCACGTGCACCAGTGCGTGTGCTCAGCGTGCTCCCGTGCTGTCAGTCTGTCCCACTCACGGTGCTCACGTGGCTCAGGTGCTGCCGCCAGTTCTGACCCCCAACGCCAGCGTGTCCCAGGCGAGGGACAAGCCACACGCTCTCTGGGGCCTAGAGGCGTTTTGCTGAGGCGCCCGGACTCTTCCCTCCTGGGGGCTGTGCAGGGTGGAGGAGCCACGGCACGTACTGGAGTGGGTCGGCCCACTCACCCCACTCTGCCGGGGCTCCCCGCAAGCCGGCGCAGCACAGTCAGCTGTTTCTCTCTCAAACGAACAGAGGGCGGAGCCAGGAGCAGGGAGCCAAGGCCCGGCCCGGCCGTGCGGTGGACCACGGGTGGGCGACCCAAGAGCAGGTGGCACCGGACAGCATCCTGGGGGCCCTGCTGCGGGAGCGCAGGTAGGTGAGCGTGTGAGAGTGGGCCTGGCGGGGGGAGTGTGTGCGCAGGTGTGAGAGTGTGTGTGGGCACAGGTGTGAGAGAGTGTATGGGTGTTCAGGTGTGAGAGTGCGTGTGGGCACAGGTGTGAGTGTGTGCATGCAGGTATGAGAGAGTGTGTACACATGCAGGTATGAGAGTGTGCGTGCAGGTGTGAGAGTTTGTGTGGGCACAGGTGTGAGAGTGTGCACATGCAAGTGTGAGAGTGTGTCTGTTCACGCAGGTATGAGAGTGTGTCTGCAGGTATGAGAGTGTGTGTATGCAGGTGTGAGTGTGTGTGTGCAGGTGTGAGAGTTTGTGTGGCACAGGTGTGAGAGTGTGTGCGTGCATAGGTATGAGAGTGTGTGCAGGTGTGAGAGTGTGTGTATACAGGTGTGTGTGTGTGCGGGTGTGAGAGTATGTGAGTATGCAGGTGTGAGTGTGTGTGGACAGGTGTGAGGGTGTATGTGTGTGCAAGTATGAGTATGTATACATGTGCAGGTGTGAGAGTATTTATGTGTGCACAGGGGTGAGTGTGTGTGTGCTCAGGTTTGAGAGTGTGCACATGCAGTATGAGTGTATATGAGAGTGCATGTGCATGTATGAGTATATATGTGTATACATTCACATGTATGAGAGTGTGTGTGCATGTATGATGGTATGTGTATACATGTGTGAGATGTATATGTCTGTGAGCATGTGTATGAGTGTTGTGTACTTATGCATGTATGTGAGAGTGCATCTGTATGTGTGTATGCATGTAGATGAGTATGATTGTGTATATGTGTTTGCATGTGTGCATGTGTATGTTTATGTATGTATATCTATGTTTATGTGTATACATATATGAGAGTGTATGCATGTTTATTTGTATACATATATAAGAGTGTATGTCTGCACATGTGAGAATGTATCTGTGTGTAGGCATGTGGGCTGCATGTGGATGTGTGTAGATGTGATTGTATATATGTGTGTGTCATGTGTGCATGTGTGTATGTAAGTGTATCACACCTGTATATATGTGTGTGAGTGTGTA
This sequence comes from Sorex araneus, assembly GCF_027595985.1. Taxonomy (NCBI): domain Eukaryota; kingdom Metazoa; phylum Chordata; class Mammalia; order Eulipotyphla; family Soricidae; genus Sorex; species Sorex araneus. The sequence goes on along the minus strand of NC_073306.1, from coordinate 120,642,768 downwards.
TGTATGTGTGGTGTTCACACAGCTGCCTCAGAAGGGTCCTCCCCGTGAGGAGCAGGTTAAAGGACAGACTCTCCTCTCCAACAGGACAATGTGGGGGGTGCTTGCCTTGCTGACCTGGGTTCAATCCGGCCACGCCGTATGGTGCTGTGAACACGGCCAGGAGTGAGCCCTGAGTGCAGAGCCGGGAGGAACCCCTGAGCACTGCTGGGTGTGGCCCCAAATCAAACCAAACCAAACCAGAGAAGAATCTCTCTGAACACATGGGGCTCTGCCAAGGAAATGGCACAGACCCCTCCCTGTGCCTGCCAAGGCCTGGGGGGGGGGGACCCGGTGGGGCCGCGGCGGGCCCTTCACTGCTGACCGTGCTGTGCCACGGCGGCCACTCAGCATCTGAGCCGGAACATCTGGGTTCCTCACACACGGCACTGGGATGGCACTTAGGCAACTGGGGTTTGACTCTTTACGGTAAGTCTTTGGCAAAGGCAAAGACTACTGACTCCTCCCGGTCTCAAGGGAGCCGGGTTCCAGGGACAGCGGCCGGCCACACTCCTCACCGCTATGAACACAGGGCTGTGAACACAGGCGTGCCCCGGCCCGACTCTGCCTGGCACTTCTGGGTCAACAGATGGAGCAAATCCAGCTCTCACCTTCTTCCCAGCCCAGTTGCCCACCGGTGCGGGGAACCAGCCACAGAGAAGCAGCCGCTGATGGCAGAGGGGGTGAGAGGGACACCCCGGCCCAGCCGCACACAGCCATCCCTGGCTAGGCTCCCTCTCTGCACAGGGGCGCACGAGGGCAGCCCCATCATCTCTGAAGGTCCCCGAGCTTGGAGGGAGGGTTGGGGGGAGAAAATGGGGCTCTGAGAATGGCTCCCCACATCCCTCAGTCTTGTCCCCCAGACCCAGCCCACGGAATAAAGTGGCCCCGAGGTGGCGGGGGAGGGGTCAAGTCTTCAGAACGCAGCCTTTGGTCCTGTGGATTAAAAGCCAGAGGGGAAGGGCCCCCAACTGCCCTGTCCACCCCCCTCGCGATCAGCCCGCAAAAGTCTGACTACAGCGGGGGGCCAAGTCCTCGGGGGTGCAGAGAAGGGGGCGCAGGCGAGTGGGCTCACACCTAAGCCCACTTGAAGCCCAGGAGGAGGGGGAGGCTCAGAGCCACGTGTCCTGAGACTGGGAAGTGCTCCTTCGGCACTGGGGTGCAGGCACTGGGTGGGGTGCCAAGGGGATGGGGTTGGGTGGGTCCTCCTCTCTGCACGCAAAGCCCGCAGCCCAGACAGACCCATTCAAGCACCCACTGGGTGCTGGGAGGCTAGAGACGCTGGGGCAGAGGAAGGAAGTGGGCCGTGGAGGGTCTCCATGGGGACAGGCCGGCAGGGGTGGGCACACTGCCGGCCTCCAGGAGGTCGTACAATGCTGAACTTGGAGCCCAGACCCGGTGCCGACACAGACACGCGCAATCCCCCGGGTGCCAGGGCCTAAGTTACCACAACTTGCTTCACTCCCTGACTGTGCTCGATCTTTCTCTCTGCACAGGAACCCCCAGGGATGAAGACCCATCTGTGTTCCCTCTGCAGCTAGACGCGGCTCCACTCTGGGTCGTCCTGTTTCATTTCTGTCTCCTCCCCCATTTATAGATACAATAAAAATCCCCCTGTCCTGGTCTGCACTTCCACTTTCTTTCTTTCCAGCACATTTTGCTGTGTGTCTACCACAGGTCCATTTCCCACAGGAGCAGGACAGTACATGGAATAGAAGGATAACTGAGAGCTGGGCTGGAGCAATAGTACAGTGGGGAGGGCACTTCCCTCCGAAGCCGACCCAACTTTGATCCCCGGCATCCCATATGGGCCCCCGAGCACCGCCAGGAGTAATTCCTGAGCGCAGAGCCAGGAGTAGCCCCTGAGCGTCACCAGGTGTGGCCCAAAGTCCAAAAAGAAAAGAATAACCAAGAGCTAACACCTACCAGTGCACAGAGAACCCGCCAGGTGGTCCACGGGAAAAACTGCTTACATTGCGCACACAACGGTCAGGGGGCATTGGCTAGTGGCCTCTCATTTCACAGGCAAGGAGCTGAGGCAGGGGCTGGGGAGTCACCAATTAGCCCCTGCAGGGGGGGGGAGAGAGAGAGAGCGATAGTACAGTGGGGAGGGCAAAGGAGAGAGAGGAGAGAGAGGAGAGAGATGGAGAGAGAGAGAGAAGAGATAGACACAGAGAGAGAGACAAAGAGAGAGAGAGGATTCGAACCCACACCAGGCTCTGAGCAGAGTCCTCTATTCTGAACCAAAGACTGACCTTCCACACTGACCTTCCGGGCACTGCAGTGACTATGGCCAAGCAGGAGTGGAGACACTGGGGGCTTAGACAACACCGGGCACGCAGGGAGGAAGAGCAAGAACAAAGAAACACGGAGCCTGCCAGGGGGTGGCAGAGGCACCGCGAGAGCACGGGAGAAGGCGTGCTGTGTGCAGCGCCTCATCCTTGGTGTCCCCCCTCTGCGGTGCGTTGGCTTGGGAGGGGACTCTGACACGGCCCCGAGAGAAGGCCTGGAGGAAGAGAGGAAGGTGACCTTGCGACTGCCCAGGGCCGGGGGGACAGCTCAGCAGCACAGCCCACAGCAAAGGCAACGCTGGGCACCCTGGCACCGACCCTCTGGGCACACAGTGTGCCCCAACCGCCCAGTAAGGAGTAAGCCAGGGACTGGCGGGTGCTGGAATTGATCCCGGGCATATCATACGGTCCCCTGAGCCCCGCCAGGAGTGATCCCTGAGCACTGTCAGGTGTAGCCTCCCCTCCTGTCTCCCCCACCCCCAAAAGGGGAATAACGCAAACAAGGGGCCAGGGAGAGAATTCAAGGGCCAGGGTCATAACTCAAGTTTTTTTTTTTTTTTTAATTATTTATGCCTTTATTATTTTTTAATTTTTTTTTCACATTTTTCCTAATAAAGCACTATGATTTACAAAGTTGTCCATAGTTGAGTTTTAGACATACATTATTGCAGCACTAATCCCACCACCAGTTCCACTGATGTTCCCAGGTTCCCTCCCATATTTCCCACCCACCCTCCAGCCTGTACTCTTAACTGGTACCTTTCTAAATTCGGTTGTTAAAGTGTGGGTCTCTTGATGTAGCGTTGTTGAGTCTGTGGCTTGGGTATTTTTTTTTTTTTTAAAGAAATATTTTATTGAACCACCGTGAAAACAAGAAAAAAAATACAAAGCTTTCAGGTTTAAGTCACAGTCAAATACTGATTAAACCACCATCCCTTCACCAGTGCACCCGTTCCACCACCAAGAACCCCAATACACCCCCCTCCCACCCCACCCCCCATCTAAGTACCTAATGATATTCCCATTATTCTCTCTATATATTGAGTACATTTCATATTTCCATACAGAACTCACTATTGCATAACTCAAGTTTGATCCCCTGAAATGCATGTTCCCCCCACTCCCAGAGCCCTGTCGCTCTCTGCTGCCTTCCCCTCCCCCACCCTTCCCCTCCTGCCGCCTCGTCAGTATCTCTGGGCCCACGCATCGAGCTGCCTTGCTGCCTTGCTCAGGTGGCCAAGAACTGCTGAAATCACCCCAGAGACACCTGAGTATTGCTTTCCGGTAGGAAACGCTCAGAAAGCAAGTCTCCAGGCCATGACGCCCCCGCCCCAACACACACACACACACACACACACACACACACACACACACACACACACACAGAGGCACTCTGCCCACGAGTGGACAGAGGAAGGGCAGGAGGGCAGAGTGGAGCTGGGTGGTGGGGACGATGGAGGAAGTCGGGGGAGGGGGAGGGTAGCTACCCTGAGGGTCAGCGGGAGAGCCACTCTGGGCTGGTTCCCGTTGCAAGTCACCCTGTGGAAAGGGAAACTTTGGGACTCATTCTGAACTCATCTGAACTTGCTCGCTGATGGATAGGGTGTGCGGACTGGACCGCGCTCAAGAATGACTTCCAAGGGCTGGGCCTGAGGAGCGGGGGGGATGGGATTGCCATTTAGGGCCTTCGGGTGGAGGCTGGGGAATCTGGGTTTGGACACCCCCGGTCTGAGGTGTCCGTGAAAAGTCTAAGCAAAGACAGTGAGTCGGACCCAGTGGGGGGTTGAACCGGGCAGCGGCCTGGGCAGCTGCTGGTTTGGCAAATTGTCACCACTTACAAGGGCTTTTTTGTTTGTTTTTGTCTTGGGGTCTGGTGGTACACAGGGCTTACTCCTGGCCCTGTGCTCAGGGATCTCTCTTGATGGGGTTTAGGGTGCTGGGCATTGAACCCAGGTTGAGTGTGTGCAAGGCAAATGTCCTACCTGCCACTTACATTGTCCTTAAGGTCTGGGGAGTGACTCAGATCACTAAGGCAAACGGTGAAGAACTGAGCCCAGGGCTCCCTAGTCAAGCTCTGAGCAAAGGGGGCGGAGTCAGCTCAGTGGCTTAAAGCACCGACCTCGTAAGGGTGAGGCTGCAAGTTTGGCCTGGCTACTGACTTCCTTCAGTGCTTGCTTAACATTTTGTCCTCAAACCATCCTAGCTGGGCTGAATAGCTCATACATCATACATCATCTGCCCCGCGCAGGCTCTGAATCACACTCCGGGGGAATCACAAGGTTTTGTGCATTTGATCTGGATAAGGGGGTGTCAGACAGAAAAAAATTCACTGAACCGCACACTTAGGATTTGTGCATTTTCTGGGCCAGGGAGGAAGCTCACAGAGCAAGCAGGCATTGCATGCACGAGCGCTGGGTTGGATCCCTGGCACCGCATGGTCGTCCCCCAATCCCATCCCTGCGAGTGACACCTGAGCACAGAACCAGGAGTAGTGCCTGAGCATGACTGCCTGCGGCCTCCAAGTCAAAACTGAACCAAAACAAAAAGCAAAGTATAAGAAGCATGGCAGCATTTTATCGTGGCTGGGGGCTCCTAGCTCTGTCTCCCCAGTCTGGGGTACGTGGTGCTACCCTAAGTGTCTTGGGCCTGGTGGGCAGGTCCCCATCTCCAGCAGCCTAACTCAAAGCGAGTCTGGTTCTTCTGGCCACCTCCCGGGGAGGCCCTCGCCTGCCCTGCTAGAAAGAAGGTGAAGTGTGGAAAAGGCTCTGTACAGACCAGGCAACAGGGGGGACAGGAGCCCTGCCCCTGAAAGAAAGGCTGGCGGTTACTTCACCAGAGGCAAGGATGGAGAAAAGGGGCTACTGCTGAATGAACAACTCTCCCAGCAGACCCTAACCTGCCCGCCTCCGGACCACCACACTTCCTCTCTCCAAGGCCTGTGCCCACAGAAGCACAAGTGAAGGTGCCCTCAACTTCCAGTTAAGTTTTCAAATGCAATAATGACCACTGGGACTCACTCCTTCTGGTTTTTGAGATGAACATGATTACGAAGGGAAAGACCAGGACTGGAGCAATAGTACAGAAGGTAGGGCGTTTGTTTGCCTTGCACTTGGCAGATCCGGGTTCGATTCCCAACATCTCACATGGTTCCCCGAGCACCGCCAGGAGTAATTCCTGGGTACAAAGCCAGGAGTAACCAGGAGTAACCTGAACCCCTGTGCATTGCCGGGTGTGACCCCCCAAAAAAAAAAAAACCAAACAAAAAACAAAGGGAATGACCTCGGTGATATAATACGGGGCTGTGTCCCCGTTTGCAGCCACACTGATGGAATCTCCAAAGACTTGACCCCCTCCCCACTGGGGGGCTGGAGCTTCCAGTTCCCTGGGGTGTCCTGCAGAAGCCCCAGTGCGCTTCATTTCATCCACTGTTCTAATAGGGCACCTGTCGCTTATAATGCTCGTCGCTGATGTCTGCCTTGAGTTTACATGGGGTCCTCCTCCCTGGACGTCGTCTGCTTCCCATCACCAACTTTTTTTTTTTTCTTTTTGGGTCACACCAGGGGTTACTCCTGGCTCTGCACTCAGGAATTACTCCTGGCGGCCGTCACCATCTCTGGGAAAAGCAGAGCAGGGTGAAAGGGCCCCACAGCTCCAGGGAACAAAGCTGAGAACTGCTTCCTGCCCCAGGACTGTGCTCTGGGGTTGCCTGAAGACCCAGGAGTGGGGAAAGAAGAAAGACTAAAGCTTGGACCTGTGCTCCTGCGAACAGCCCGCCAAAAGCCTTGGGGAAGGGTGTTGGCACCGACCACAGCAAATGGGGGCAGCCACGTTACAGGCCTGGTACCGTCAGCTTCAGATATGACCTCAGTGGATTCTTATTCAGCCCTCACAGCAACCGTCCCCTGTTCATGGAGGGAAAACTAAGGACCCCTAGTCATCAGGAAATCCAAAGCAGGTCCGTTAAGGCTCAGAACGGTGCCGCAGCTCCCTGGAGGCCGGGCCCAGGTGCTACTGTAATGTGAAAACCCAGTGAAGTGGCAGAAGAGGCTTGATTTCTGCAGTAAGGGTGAGACTTCTGCTAGAAGCACGCAATATACCCAGGGCAAGTGGGCCCTTGAAGCCAAGGAGCAGAGAGAGTGTGTGTGGCGGGGGAGGGGCGGAAGCTCTGTAAGACACCGGAGTTGGGAGATGGCTTGGACCTGGAGTGCATGCTTCACATGTGGGAGTCCTGGATCCGAACCTGGTCTGCAGGATCCACCAAGCACCACTGAGAACCGCAAGCACTGAACATTACGAGGTGGGGCCCTTCCACCCCCCGAAGGAAAGCATCAGACTAAGGGATTAGGAAGAGAGACAATTTTGGCGGGGGGGAGTGTGGTTACACTCAGGGAATACTCAGGACTCACCCCGGCTCTACACTCAGGGATCTCTCCTGGGAATGCTCAGGAACTATTCAGGGTGCCAGAGGTTGAACCCAGGTTGGTCCCGTGCAAGCCAAGTGCCCTACCAGCTGTACTATCTGTCCCGCCCAGGACTAACAAGGGGACTCTGGCTAATGCAATCGAATAAGATCCTTGCTGAAGACGGGTCAGGGGCTTGGACATCAGCAGAAGGACGATAGGGAAGCCCCGGTCAGTAATTCAGGTGGTCAGATGTCTAGGATGGAGTGGGGTGGGGGTGGGGGTTTCTGGTGAAATGATTAGCGAGGTACTTGCTAAAACTCAACTTTTTTTCCTGGGGAGGTGGGAGGCGTGATCCCACAACCCGTGGTCCTCAGGGAACCTGCACACAGTATCCGAGACTGAATCGGCTGGCCACAAGCAAGGCAAGTATGCAAGGCCCCCGAACTCACTCTGCATAGTGGGCTCATCGATGCTTTTTTTTTTAAAATTTTTAAAAATTTTTTGGCTTTTGGGTCACACCCAGTGATGCACAGGGGCTACTCCTGGCTCTGCACTCAGGAATCACCCCTGGCGGTGCTCAGGGGACCATATGGGATGCTGGGAATTGAACCCGGGTCGGCCGCGTGCAAGGCAAACGCCCTACCCACTGTGCTATTGCTCCAGCCCCTCATCGATGCTTTTAACAACCATCGTTGATATCTGTCTTCGAGTTCCCGAGGGGTTCCCGCCCATGACTTCATCTGCGCCCTGTCACCACCCTGTGGGGTCGCTGAGTGTTGTATAAACCAGGAGTCTGGCCTCGTGCCAGCTCTGGCCTTTCCAGGCTAACTGGTTCCAGAGGCTGCGTCCAGGAAGGGGGGCTGGGGCTGGGTCAGGGCATCAGAGCAGAGTCCCGCCCTCTGCCATACCCTGGCATAAAACCCAAATTTCCCCCGATTTGCCTCCGGCTGCCAAAATGAAATCTACACCCTTGACCGCAGCCCCTAAAAGGCGCATGTACTCTGGCTTCCAAGGATGCTTCCTTGCGATGATGCCAGCAGACGGTGGCCTGCCCTGCTCAGCCACGCCCTCACCCCTGCAGCCCTCCAGCCCCCCGCAGCATCTCCTCAGTGCGTGTCCTGGGAAGCCCTCACACTGGGCCACTGCACGCCCTCCCCGAGTCCTTCCAGCCAGGGCTGCCTGCCACTGCCTAGCCCCGAGCAAACCTCTGGGCTTCTCTATTCTGCTCCGGGGCAGCGTGGCGCCCCTCACCAGGCGCCCCTCGAGGATGCTGCCCTGCGACCCTTTCCTGCAGCGGCTCTGTCGTTCTCAGGCCCTCTGCGGAGGTCTGCCACCTTCCTCCACAACGCCGTCCTCAATGCCCCGGCCTGGCTAGAGAAGGCCGCCGTAGGTGGGCCCCCGGCTCTCTCTCCTCTTCCCGGCCACTGGAAGGGAAGGACACCCCAGGAGGAACAGGAGGAGGCGCCCCAGAGCAACAGGCCATTGTCACTGAGCGCCCTCAGTCGTTTACGTAGCAACGTCACAAAGGCAACTGGAAGAAGTCAGGCCACTTGCCTGAGGCCCGGCACCCCAGGACGTGGTAACAGCAGGTCTGTTGGGCTGTGACGCGTGTCCGCGTGTCCACTCACTGGCCATACTTCAGCCTCCATGTGTCACACAACCTTCCTTTCCTGGCCTCCTCAGAGGGCATTCTTTTCGGGGGAGAGCCACACCTGGCGATACTCAGGGGCTACTCCTGGCTCAGAGGACCCTGGGGGTGAAGGCAAGAGCCCTGCCCGCTGTTCCATCGCTCCGGCTCCTCCACGGGGGATTCTTTCTGTTTGTTTTCTGCTGCTATGGGCCACCCCTGGTAGTGCTCGGATACTCCTGGTGTGGTGCTCAGGGGCCCATATGTTGGGGGACTGAGGCTGGGCCTCCCATATACACGGCTTGTTACCCTAGCCCGTGGAACAATCTTCTGGGCCTCCCAGGGACACTGCTGAGAAGTGTGTGTCTTGCAGGGTCGGTCTGCCCGTCCCCACCGCCCAAGCCGAGGCAGAGGCAAAGGCAGAGGGGCCCGAGGATCTGACGGGAGGACAGCCGGCGAGGAAGACGGGACACTGGACAGGAAATCCCCAAGTGGCCCGTGGAGAGGGAGGGAGGCAGCCAGCACGGAAAGGCCCGGAGACACCCAAAGCATCTCAGTCAAGACCTCATGTGAGGCGGGGCGGGGGGAGGAGGAGGAATTCTCAGTCGCTCCAGATCCTCAATTCTCTTTATTCCCAACAGCCTGAGCCCAAGTTTCAGTTTTTCAAAAGCCACATCTTGGGTAAGTTGGGAAGATTCACAGCATCCTGCCAGGGCACCAGGCCAGAGACAGACGACCTGGGCCCAGGGGTATCTCCTCTGTGCCGGGGAAACACAAATAACGGCCAAACGCAGGATAATTACAATGTGGACTTGCCCCTACGTAGTTCTTTCCCGCCCTCCGCCCAATTTCTCTCTTCAGACTGGACTGCTCTTGACTTCTTTTCTTGATACTCATTTTAGCGTCTAGGATTTCCTCCTCCTTTTGGAACTAATGCGCTGTTCTGAAAGAAAACGGAGACAAATACAAAATCAGGGAAGGTTTCGATTCATTTTCAGTTCCCAGTGTGACAGCCGGGTCAGGGCACGGTCCCCACGCTAAGGTCCCATTTATTAGGCACCGTTACTTAACTCGCCCTTCTGCGCAGTTAAGCCCCATTTTGTTTCGCCAGAGTAAGAGCACACTAGTTCACACGGAAGCCGAGAAGAGCAATGACAGCAATGACATGGATCTGATGGCAACTCATAAAGTGGGATGAGACACGTGACTCCGGGCACACCTCACGGGCAAGGGGACAGTACACTTCCACCAAATAAGGAAGGTTCCAAGAATGTCCAATTCGACTCCTGGCTCCAGACCACCTGGGCCCACCACCTGGCCCTGGGCAACTGGAAAGAGGACGTTCTGGACATCCTGGTCAGAATCTGCACCACCTTCCTGCCACTGGGGGGTGCGGGGGGCAAGACCAAGCACCCAGCTGCGCCAGGACGCTCAAGCGGGGGGCTCAGCTCGCAGGAACATGCGAAGAGGGGATAAAAATCCCTCAATCTCCGTATTCCTTTTTCCCTCCGAGCTGCCTTTCTCCAGACTCCAAGAGGTGGCAGGGAAACACAGGAACAAAAATGGCACCTCGATGGACACTGTGCCCGCAGGCCGGGACAGCAGCAGGCAGCGTGGAGGCGGCCTGCGGGCTCCAGGCCAGTCACAGGCCCACAGAGGCACAGACCTAACCCCGAGGGTCACGGGAGGGCACCGAAGTCCCCAGCAACACATGCGGGACGTCTGAGGTGTTCCCGAGAAGGGGACACGTGAGGCCAACCAAGAATTGTCAGCAGGAGTGGCCTGTGTGCCCGACTGGGCAGGAAGCGGCACCTGTCTGTCCCGGTCAGGTCGGGGCACTCAGCTACGGGGCCCCGGTCCTGAAGACACCAAGTCTCAACCTCAGGACGCCCCAAGTGCCCAGTGAGCAAGTGACTTTCTCCTCATTCAAGCACTGGCGCAGGGGCAGAGTGGAGGCGGGTTAGCTACTAAGCAAGAGGTAAAAGCAGGGCGGTTACCTTAAAGAGGTAAAGAGCTTAGCATCCGGCAGAAGGCGATCTCGGACAGAGCGACTGGACTTTAGGACAAACCCAAATGGCTACGGCCAAGGAGCACGGAACGCTTTGGAATGTGCCAACAGTCTGCGGATGGACCAAGGTGGGCGCTGCCACCTGCACACTGCAGAGCGTTTGCCAACATCAGTGTGGCACACTGAAAGCGTCCATTTTAGAGTTAAACCTTAGTTGAGACTGAAGAAGAATATAAACCAAAGTACTTTGTTCCTTTTTGTGCGAGGACCAGATACTCCAGTGTTTGCTCGCACAGCAGTGAGAGAGCTTCTACATGCCATGCTCTACTGGTCTCTTTCACTTCCCGAGGGCTGGAAATCGGAGCACTTCCTGGCTCTGGCACGGAAAGCCACCTCAAGGCCAGGGGCAAGAGGGAAGGGCCGTGAGCTACCAAACTCCCTCCCTCCCCTGGGTGGGTGCAGGGTCCGCACAAATAGGTCCGGGCCAGAAACAGCCGAAGGCAGGAACAGAAGGCGCAGAGCTGGAAATACGGCTGGGCCCTTCCCTCAGAGGGCTGTGTGGGCCCCGGGTCAGAGGCTCCTCGGTGAAGCGTCACACACGCCCCTGCCTTCCCTCCACCCCAGCCAATGTCACCATCAGCGGTCACAGAAGGAGCTGTCCTTTCTGACCAAGCCCAGCATTTGCCAGGGAGCCATCACCGAATTAATTTACACGTTTTTAATGGGCACGTTCCGAAAGGCGAAGGCCGGGCCTGGCTGAGTCTCCCCTTGGAAGTGAGAAGCCCACGGGCCAGGGCTGCGCCTTCTCCGGGCAGCTGCCCCTGGAGCTGGTGCAACCCGGGGGGCTTTTTCCCCAGCCCGTTTACATCCTGGCCGAGGGAGGGGGCACAGGCCTCAGAATTCGGCATTGGCTTCGGGGGTAGGGGGGAGGCGCGAGGGGGCTGACAGCTAGACAGGGTGACTGACATGCACGCGGTGGCCACGATGGGGCCGGGGCCTGCTGCCGGGGTGAGTCACCCCCATCTTTACCGTAGTGTCCTATATTTTGCCAATCTACTGCTCTGCTCTGCAGCGATCCTGCCAAAGGAAAGAGGATTTGAGAGTCAAGAAAAGGACAGTGAGGAGAGGAACAAGCCGAGGAAAGAAACCACAACCGCGCCACCAGAGCTCCCGTGAGGGCCAGGGCCGGGCAGGGGCAGCCAGTCCCGGGCCAGAAGAGCGGCTCCAAGTGCCTCGCCCCAGGAGACACGGGACCGGAGGGAAAGCAAAGGTTTCAGAGCCCCATCACCCCTGGCTGCGTGCGGCTCGCGTGGGCCACTTCCGGGAGAGAGCGCGTCCCTCGGGCACTCAGGATCTGCTCGGAGGGCCGGCAGGGCCCCGCGCCTTCTCAGCTGGCCAGGCCGCTGCAGGGGCTGCGGCGAAGGGGGCTCCGGTGGGACCTGGACTCCTCCCGGTAAAGCAGGGAGCGTATCTCAGGGCCAGGCCCCCACCGGGAGACCCCTGCAGTGCTCCCCGGAGACCCCAAGTTGTGCCCTCCCACACTGTGAGAAACCTCTGTCCCCTGCGACAGCGGAGCCCGTGGGGGGACGCCTCAGTCCGCAGAGGCTACGGCTGGGAATGTGGGGCGCGGGCAAGGCCGGCCTTTTCTGACTGACCTTCCCGCGGCCGAACTCCCCCTGGGTCTAGCGGAGTCAGATCAGTAAGAAACGACGTCTGCCCTTTAGGTGGGGCCCGACTCGGGTTGGCTGCCTGAGGGGGAGGTGCTCCCAGCTTCTGCGGGAGAAGGACGGACTGCAGGCTGGGGGAGCGGGCCTGGGGGGCCGGGCAAAGGGAGGAGGGCAGAGGAGCGGCAGCCTGCAGCGAGCCACCATCTTCTGCCGGATGCTCTAATGAGTCTAACCGGCACCCGCTAATTACCTCCCTCTCTCCCTAATGTGGAGGGTGTGAGCGGTCGTGGTTTTAACACTTTTCAAGCTGATCATGGTTTTTTTTTCCTTTCTTTCTCCCAAGTTAAAAAGGCTGCTGTCTCTGGCTGGATTCAGGCGTCACATTTGCTCCAAATATTCCGAATATACAAATCATTTTGTCATGTGCCCTACTCGAAGAGCTGGGAGGAGAAGGCTGATGGCCACCCCCAGGCCCACCCAGAGTCCCAGCCGCCCGCCCGCTCCCGGCCTCACCTCTTCACTGCCTGCTGGGCCAGCATCCGGTTCCCGGCCAGGAACGTCACGCTGCCCAGGATGGCCAGGTACTTTAGCGTCTGGAACATGTTGAGCTGAGTCCAGTAGACATACATGAGCCCCAGCATAGCTGCAAGGACAGGACGAGGGCAGCTGAGGGACAGAGCCAGGGCCGGGGCCAGCGGGGCTGAGAGCGGAGCGGGCCGGCCCAGGGCAATCCTGAGTCCAGGACTCCTTTTGGCCGACACCTGCCTCTGGCCGGGGCTACCAAGAAATCCACCAGCAGGAAACAAATCTCAGGCCCTCCGACTTCTTTGTTGCACCCTTCTGCTCCTCTCCTTTGTTTTGGGGCCTCCACCCCGCGGTGCTCAGGGCTCCCTCCTGGTTCTGAGCTCAGGGAGCACTCTTGAAGGAGCGTGTGGAATCAAACCTGGCTGACTATGAAAGGGAAAAGGCCTCACCCACGGAACTATCGCCCCAGGCCCTTCTCTCTCTTTTCTTTGAAGTCATTTATTTTTCAAAATGTAAATGAATGTATATATGTAATCTCCTTATACATCCCCCCCTATTCTGGGGGGGACCACACCCATGGTACCCACTCAGGGGTTATTCCTGGTTCTGTGCTCAGGAGTGGCCCCTGGGGGTGCTCAGAGGATCCTAATGTGGTGCCAGGGACCGATCAAGGGCTGGTCACAGGCCACTCAGACCCCTCACCTCCTATACTAGCTCTCTGGCCCTATTAAAAAAAAATTAAAAAAAAATTTTTAAGGATTATTTTGCATCCTGACAGGAAGGAAACAAGGAGTAATGTTTAGTGAAGAAGGCCTGAAGCTGGGTATGAAGTTCTCCAGGTCAGGGGGCAGGGAGCTTCCCTCACACACGACAGACCCAGGTTTGATCCCCCGAGCCCCCTACGGTGCCCTGAGCACCGCCAGGAGTGATTCCTGCGTGCAGAGCCAGGAGTAACCCCTGAGCACGGCGGAGAGTGGCCAAAACTCCCCAACACACGAGTCCTCCACCTGCCCTCCCCGACGGGCGAACAGACGACGGCAGGGTGGCACGTGCTGGAGGCCGAGGGCCCCAGGGGGAGGCTGAGCAGTTACTGACCGTCCCCAGAAACCACAACACACTCGCTGAGGCTTCCAAGAGGCTCATCTGTAGACCTTCCCAACCCCACTCGAGACCCACATGGGGGGCAGGGTGGGGGCCCCGAGGCAACAAGGGCGGGACCCCAAAGTGTCGGTGGGAGCCGGTGCCAGCAACGAACTCCAGACTCGGAGACGCCTTCCCGGCGTGACCACCTCCTGCCCTGCTTCGTCTTGGCCTGACGTTCTCCAGAGCACAGCACAGGCGAGTGTGTCTAGGTGTGGGAGCGACGGTCTGCTCCTGCCATCCAGGCAGCCACCAGCAAACGTGGAGATCGATACGGTGGGGAAAGATAACCTTTAGAGGCGGCACGGACGCTCCTCGCCCAGGAAGGCGGCCCAGTGCAGATACACTAAGTGAGTCATCTCTGGAAACAAGCAGGGCTATTAAACGGGGGCAAATGGCCTGCTAACAGCAGCCCCGGACAGCCGAAGCCCGATATAATGACAGCTGTTAGGAGCTGATGGACCAACCAGGTTTATCATCGTATTAACTGTCCTAAAAGGCCAGGAGGAAGAGGGAAATGTTATGCCATTAAGTCATTATAGTTAATAGGTTGTGGGTCTACTTAACAGGGCTTCTGCGGGGACAGGCTAAATGTCAGAGGAGGTTAAATGAAATTAGCAGCCCCGGGCACTTACCAGCATGTCCCAGGTGAAAGATAATCGTGCTAGGAGCAAAACTGAAGTTGGAGATGTTGGCACCGATCCGGATCCACTGAAGGATGAAGAGAAATAAATTAAAAAGACATTAGAACATGAAGGGGAGGCGACGCACGCCGCCGTGTCGATGCTAATCCAATGAGCAGCCCAGGGGCTCGAAAGTTCTGGTGGACCTGAAGGACAGGGAGTTTTTCCAAGTGACAAACACCCGATTCTAAGTCCTCGCTGGGAAAAAGGCATCCTGATACCTGCTCGCAGCGCGCGTGCTCGGGTAACGGGACGCCAAAGGCCACTTTCCATGACTGCAAACCCTTCCTACCTTAAAACAGATGAAAGCAAGATGCCCCAAGGACAGAGACTCCCCTGAGGATGAAGCGGCCACAGTGCCACTGACTGCTCTGGAATGTGAGGCCAGAGCCAGGGGCAGCTCGTGCTGTGGCACTGGGCGTCTGGGAGCTGTGGTCCTCGAGGTGCCCCGAGGGAACTGGGGCCACACCCTGCTCTGCTCCTCAAAGTGTTGGCACGCTGACCCCACGACTGAGTCAGGCACATAGCCGGTTTTCCAAAAAGCTCTCGTGAGTTATCCATGTAGTCCTCCAAAATTCTCTAAGCTATTTATAACTTAATGAATTTTAAAGGGACAACCCCCACCCCCACCCTCTATCCCTTAATGATGTCAACTTTTTTTGGGGGGGATGGTTAAAACACAAATCACTGTATCACTGTCATCCCATTGCTCATCGAGTTGCTTGAGCGAGCACCAGTAATGTCTCCATTGTGACACTTGTTGTTACTGTTTTTGGCATATCCAATACACCATGGTAACTTGCCAGGCTCTGCTGTGCAGGTGAGATACTCTCGGTAGCTTGCCGGGCACTCCGAGAGGGGTGGAGCAATCGAACCCGGGTCGGCTGCATACAAGGCAAACGCCCTACCCGCCGTACTATCGTTCCCAACAAAACCCAACACTAAAGTATATTAGATAAAAATCTCCTTCCCCTCCCCAACAGGCCCTCTCCTTGGAGGTGGGCCCACACACAGGTCAGACTCGGGCGGGGGTTTGCACTCGGAGGATAGTCTGAATCGGGGGCCAGAGCCCTTGCCTGCCGCTGGGGCGAGGCAGGCCGGCCGTCCTGGCCTAGCAGAATGGGATCTCTCTGCTCCCCGGTAAGCCACACACTGTCACTGAGCTCGGCTTCCATGAGGCCTTCCTGCTCTCTCTGGCTTTCTGTCCCAGCTGGCAGCACTGGGCCTCGTCTGTCACACGAGACCCCACCTGAACACGCCCGTGGAGCATGACTCCCCATACACGGCTGTCACTTCCAACAGCTTTTAGGTGCTTTCTCGTGCCCCTCGCTAACCGACCGTGGCTCTGGCTTCTTCCCCCAACTCCAGTGGAACTGGAGTTTCACGGCCGTGTTGGCCCACTGGCTCAGGTAACAGCTGCTGGACTCCACTCCCTGGGGGCTCTGGTGTGGCCGAGAGCACAAAGGAATGGCTCTGCCTGCTGGCTAGCATGGCCCCTGCTCGCCACAGCTACTCACCAGAGCAAAGAGCAGCAGCAAGGGCGAGAGGATGAGGGCGGTGAAGGTGTTGGACACCACCGTGGGGGGCCTCTTCTCCGGCTCTCGGAACAGGTGCTGCCAAAAGAGGACACACCAAGGATATTTAAGAGCGCGCCTGTCTCCGCAGCCGTTGCTGCTTGCACCGGAACCAAAACACGGAGAACGCACAGGAAGAAAAAGTGTCTCCGGGAGGCTGAAAGCCCGCGTGGTCCCTTCCTCGGCTCTGCCCTGGGGCCTGGACTCCAGCATGCTTCTGGGTGCCCCGGTGGCACAGCCACACGCTGCCACCCCACAAAGCTGCTGGCTGGTGCAGACCTCCCTCCTGAGATGTAACAGAGCTTCGTCTGGAGGGTCCCAAGCCCAACATCCCTCCCTCGCCTACCCCAGGGTCCCGGAAGCCCTGAAATGGTCTCCCTTTCTCCCTCTGCCTGATGCCCAGACCCAAACCGGAAAGCCAGCCATGCATCCACCCCCAGTTCCTTGTTTCCGCTGCCCACTCAACAGCAGGTCTCCGGGAAGCCCATTCGGCGTGGTGCCACGCTGCCAGCCTGAGTCTAGGGAGCTCTATCGGCTGTACAACTGGAGGCAAATGGTGCTGGCAAATGGTGCTCCCCCTGCGAGTGCTCGGAGACCTTCTCCCTGGCCCGCTTCAACGCTTCACCTCGGCATGTAGCTGGGAGGTTGGGGTGGGAGGACAATGGCGATCCTCCGAGGCTTGGACTGACCACTGACCCTGTGCGTTCCCCCGCCTCTGGTTTGGGGGTCACATGCCTCTGTGCTCAGGCAGCGCTCCTGGCAGTGCTCTGGGCACCAGGCAGCTGGGTGGAAGGGGTTCCCAGCAAAGAGAGCTGCACTGCCCCCACTGAGCTGTCTCCTGCCCTGGAGACATCTCCCTCCAACAGCCACACTCGGCACAGTGTCTTTCCCGCGTGCCAGCGTCCAGACAACCCGGCTCCGAGAGGCAGTCGGGCCCGAGACACCTGTCCCCAGGTCTTCAGCTCAGATTCCCTTTTGGTCCTGCTGCCTCCGTGGGTGCAGACGTGGCCACTGCACCTCCCTACACACCACTCGGCACCCAGCACCCTTCAACACCCTTCAGGACGCAGCCCTGCATCTCACGCCTCGACCGCGCCGGGGCCGACCATCTGCGCTCGTGTACAGCACCAGCACATCCATCTGGCGGGCCGAGCAGAAAGCTCCCACCAGGCGCCTGCTCTCGGGCTCCTGCACGTCCCCCCTTGAGAGTGAAATGGGATTAAGCAGTCTGCCTTAAACACGGCAAGCATTAACTCCGAGCTGGGTTTCCATGGTAATAGAGCAGGATCATTTCTCGTGACTGCAAAACAGTCCCCCGGGACGATCCACCTCCACTTCCTTAAGCAATGCGAAAATAATTCGAGACACACTCTTTCTTTGGTGAGACACTTTCCCAGCCTCTCTTCCTTCCACACCTGTCGCCTCCTTTGGTCTTGAGGCCATGCCTGGGGCTGGGCCGGGCAGGGACCACTCATCTCAGGGCTGAAGGAGGACTGGCCTGGGGCAGCGAGACCTGACCCGGACACCCCAAGAGTGGCCACCCAAGCGTGGTGGCCCAGGAGCAGTGGCCCAAGGGTAGGACCTCCTCTGTTTCGGTTCTGATTTGGGGCCCCCCTGCTGACTTTGGGACCAAAGTCAGTGTCCTCTGGGAGCTAATCACCAGGGTCCACTCTTGGGGGCAGCTGTTGTAGCGCGAGGATGGGACTGACCGGGAAGATCCAACGATCAAACACATCAGCAGGCGACCGTGGCCCAGAGCCCCCCACCAGCCCTCAGTGTCCACTCCGCATTCCCCAGAGAAGCGGAGAAGGCCTCTGGGGATACCTGAATTTCCTGTTTGGGGGTGAAAAGGTTCTTGGACAGGACGGTCGACGGAGCATCCTCCTCGGGGAACTTGATGACCACATCGGCCTGAAAAGATAAGGGCGGTGTTGAAAGGCACGGGGCGGGGAGGCTCCTCGGCAGGACAGGGCTTCCCGACCGTGACGGCGCCCAGGTGGGGAAGAGCCACGAGCCGTCCAATCACTGCCGCTTTGTCAGTTGGAAACTGAAGGTGGTAGGAATTTCAGGAACAGAAGTCAAGTATCTGCTGACAGGGCTTCTTAGAGTGAGAGTTCCAGTTTCCTTGCCGGTCCAGTGAGCCCCGGGGAGCAGCTTAACTCAAAGATCCCAGCTGGTACCCGGGCTGTTACAGTGGCAATCAGAACTGCTCGGGGTCCCTGGAACTGGGACTTATCAGGAGGGAGGAGGAAGGGAACGGGCTCTCCTACAAGCAGCAGCCGAAGGTCAGGAGAGGAAGAGGAGCTTGAGCACAGCGCCCGGAAACACGGCTGCCTGTCTTGCCGAGGGAGACGCTGCCTTTCCTGCAAGCTCCAGGCCTGCAGCCCGCAACCCCATTCAGGTGCCCCGGCACAGTGAATCCACAAGCCTGAACCCTGGAGCTCCGCGTGCCTGTCTGCAGCCCGTTCCCCGGCCATCTCCCCGCAGTCCCAGGGGCGACTTGGAAAAAGCCCTGTGGTCCTTCAACCCCAAACTTTGATGCCATGTTTTGGAAGCAGTTTCCTCTCGTGGCACGAATCAAAGCTGAGCCCCGGAGGTGGAAGCCCGTGCCAGCGGTGACGCGCTGCACCCAGCTTGGCTCCTTAATGTTCCGCATGGCCGAGGGACTCTGAGCTCTACGCGGGACTCCTGCAAGGGCCTTCCCGTCTCCAGGCCAGGAACTGGGGCACACGTGCCTGTGAATCTGCCCTCCAGCGTCTTACTGTGGTCTAAAAAACCTCCTTCCAGTACAACCTACATAGACCTCCACAGTGGCACCCACAGGACAGACTTACACTGTCAGTCACTCAACACTGTTTGGGAGGAGGGGCAGTTGGTGTGTGTGGGTGCGGGGCGCTCCTGGGCAGTGCTCAGGCTACTCCCGACGGGGCTGGACAGGACACACTAGGGCCCGATGTGGCGGGAGGGCTTCAGCAGGGTGACCCCGGCCTGCGTGGAGGAGTCAAGTGCTACCAACCCCTGACTGTGGGTCCCTCCCCATGGCGGGCCGGGGGTGAAGAGGCCACACTGTGCCTGGCCAGGGCGCATCCCGGCACCTACCACATTCCACAGGATCGGGTTCTTCAACGTGGCATCGCCAATAATCAGGTAGAGAGTGTAGGTGCCGGACGCAGAGTCAAACTCCAGCTTTCTCTCCGAGGTGTCCAGCTCAAACTTGTACACGTTCTTGCTGTCGGGCTCAGCCACGAACACCACTTCCTGGCCAGTCTTCTGGTTATGGAGCCGGACGAATGTCTAGGTGGAACGAGAATGCGACTTTTCATCTAATCGGGTCAAAACTGAGTCAGGCCAACCATCCTATCACAGAGGCACAAGTGGAGTGGGGTGGGGCTTACCCCATGGCGGTGTGGGGTTCGCAGACCTGCCTGAGGGCAAGGAGAGACGCCAACCCACCTACCCACCCTCTCTCCTGTGCAGAGAGAGCAGAAGTAACTTTCTGAGCTACAAGGGAGGAAAAACAAAAAGAAGTAACAGAGAGAGGCCCAGGCAGTGAGCTGCCTGCTGCTCGGAGGGGGAGGCCCAGTTTGTGGATGATTTAAGCCCTTTGCCATTGCTGTGATTTCTTCTCTCTGCCAGCCTTCTGGCCACTTTGCTGCCCAATTAGCTTCTTTACCAGAGGGTGAAGAGAAGGGAAATGGGGTGGAACTGTAAGAGTCCAGTTTTCAGTTTCTGAGTGCCTGCAGCTACAGGCTCAGTGGCAGCAGAGTTCCGACCAAAGAGAGCAGCCTCGCGCTGGACAGAACCCGGGCTCTGAACAAAGATCTGGGCGCACTGACTTATTAGCCGAGCGGGCTCTTTAACCTCAGTGGACCTTGCTGAGACGCGGGCATGAACTCCTAATTGTGGTGCATCAGTGAAGGTGATCAAGGACCCGTGCCAGCACTTAGCGCAGGCTCTAGTGAACAGCACTGACACTCCTCTCAACACAACACGTGAATCCAGTCCACTCAGTTCTCCCCACACCCACGCTCTGGAGTAAGAAACTAAGATCTGGCCTGGAGACGCGCAGTGGCTGGCTCAGAGCACCTGCCTCCCTGTAGGGTCAAAGCTGCCACCCTGCTGCATCCGATGGACGGCAGAGTGAGCAACCCCAGAGCTCTGCCACCTGTGCTGGCAAGCATGTGAGCAAACACCAAAGCACAGGAACGGGAACCTGAGTGAGCACCACGGACAAGTGTGTGCGTGACACAGGCGGGCATGTGCACTTGTGACCCCAGGCCACTCAAGAACAGCAACAAATACAAAGGGAAGCAGGGAGGGGTGGTGTGTGTGTGTGTGTGTGTGTGTGTGTGTGTGTGTGTGTGTGTGTGTGTGTGTGTCCCCGGCCACTCAAGAACAGCAACAAATACAAAGGGAAGCAGGGAGGGGTGGTGTGTGTGTGTGTGTGTGTGTGTGTGTGTGTGTGTGCGTGCGCGCGCGCGCCCGTCTGTCTGTCTGTCTGTCCTGGAGTGTTCTCCACTGTTCTCTCTCATCTTAGCTCTGAGACACAGGAGGGCTTTTGTTTGGGAGAACTGCCCTTATTTCATTGTGTGTGTGTGTGTGTGTGTGTGTGTGTGTGTGTGCGCGCGCGCGCAGGAGAACTGCCCAAGTTTCATTCTGACCTGGTGAGGAGTGAGCTCGGTGCCCGTGTTCACGTCTACCAGCTGGAAGAACAAGGCGAAGTTCTGGTGGCTGTCTGCGATGAACGTGCCCTTGGCCTTGGCTGGGTAGGTCACTCTGCGAGGGACATTCAGAGAACAAGTGTTCAGAGAGGAGCGGCATCTCTGAGCAGAGCAGAAAGTGCAGACGTCAGTCTCGGCCTGCCTCCCACCGGGACAGACGAAGGTGGGAAGGATCTGCGGTGGGGAGAGACTGGACTCACAGAGTCGGGACCGAAAAGCAGCAATCTGGGGGGAAACGCGCTGTGTGCGCCCACTGCAAGCACCTGAGGGCACCAGCTCAGCCAAGTTAGGGAGCACAGGGGTTCCCGCGGGTGCCCACAGACACACGGCACGCCCGAGCGCTGAGCAGGCAGGACCAGAGACCTAGACCAGAATGAGGTCGGGAGGCCAGCAGGGAGGAGACTGGGGGCAAAAGGTCCTTAGAGCTTTTCCTCTCCTCTTTCGCCACGCAGGGCTGAGGGGCCCCACTGGCGATGCTGGGGACCCTACTGGTGCGGGGACTTGACACATCATCACGGCTGTGGCCACAGGCAAAACAGGGGCCTTAACTACTTAACACACCATCACCATCATCTCTCTGGCCCCGAGGGGCGGCTCCAGAGGCAGAGCACACACCTAGCAGCACGGCCCCTGAGCACTGCTGGGGGTGACGCCTAGGGAAAAAACAGCAACAACAAAAGCAAAAAAAACACAACAGGGGGGGCCAGAGAGATCGTAGAGAGGGTGGGGTGCCTGCCTTGCACACAGCTGACCCAGGTTTGATCCCCAACACACGACCGCCAGAGTCCCACCAAGAATGATCCTTGAGCAGAGCTCAGGAGAAAGCCCTGAGCACTGCCAGGCGGGGCTCCAAGACCAAACCAAACGAAGAAGACCCAGGAAACTCTGTCTCTCTGTCCCAGACGCCATCTCAATGAATTTTTCTGCCTTTTTTTTTTTTTTTTTTGGCGAGGGGGAAGGTCACAACAGGCAGTGCTCATGGATCACTTCTGGCAGTGCTTGGGAAACCATCTGGGGTGCTGGGAACCTAACCCAGGTCCGCTGCGTGCAAGACCAGCACCCTACGCGCTGTATGCAGTCTCTGTTCCTAGAAGCCAGGTCTCAGACTTGATGAGAAAGGATCTTTCAACTTGTCCTAAGCTGGGGTTTTAGGTTAAGATGGCCAGGGGAGGGGCTGGATGGGGGTAGGGCCTTGGCCTTGCATGCCGCTGACCCCGGTTCCATCCCCAGCACCTCTTGTGGTCACCCCCCAGGAGTGATTCCCGAGTGCAGAGCCAGGAGGAAGCCCTGAGTGCAGCCAGGTATGGCCCTCAAGTAAAACAAAAAACAAAAGATGGTCGGGGACAAACCAAGCAACATGGTTCTAGAAGTCACACCTGCTGTTTTACCCTTAGGCTACACCCTCTCTGCAGGCCCCCCGACTCCGAATCATGCTCGGAGACACCTGCCCTAGCAGACGCTGGACATGTCCCCGCCCCACTGCCATTATTAAAACATCCAAGCCAGGGGCAGAAGGCTGGTCCTTAGTGACTTCAGCACCCGCTGAGTAAAGCTGGGGCTCACCCTCACCCAATCTTCACCCTACCTACCCCTACCTACCTCGTCGTTTTGGGTGCAATGCTCTGGTCCTTGTCCACAGTGGAGAGATCAACATTTGTGATGCCAACTTCAGTCGAGATCTTGATTCTGAGCTAGAGTCACACAAGGGAAAGTGCCAAGTGAAGCAGTGAGTAGGGTCTGGAGCAAGAGTAGCGCAAGGAGGGCACCTGCCCTGCACGAGGCCAACCTGGGTCCGATCCCCCATATGGTCCTCCAAGCACCTCCAGGAGTAATTCCTGAGTGCAGAGGCAGGAGCAGTGGCCCCTGAGCATCGCTGGGTATGGCCCCCAGACAAACAAAAGATAAGTAACAAGTATATAAATAAAACACACACACACACACACACACACACACACACACACACACACACACTTTTTTCCCTACTCTTTTTTTGCTTGGTGGGGGGTAGGTCCGGGCCAGACCTGGCAGTGCTAAGGGTCTTACTCGGTTCCCTGAACACAAGGCATGAGCTCAATCAATCTCACCCTGCTCAGCTATCTTCTTCGGTCCCCCAAATTTTCTACTATTATTGGTGAGCAAAATCAGGAAAAAAAATTCTAGGGTAGGAGTCTTCATGATTATAGTCATTACCCAATCATGAACTATAAGCACACACATACTTACACGTGTTGGCATATTCATGCATGAGGCCTGGGCTTGATCTCACGAACCACAACATAAAGTAAATAAACAAATAAAAAAGACAAGAAAATACTCGGGACATAGCGTGCTGAAAGGCGAGTCTATTACTCTACTGCCGAGCGTCTCGGACTAGAAATGATCAATGGAGTGACCACGTGCAACCCATGGAGCGAATACCTGCCGAGGGGGCCACAGTGTGGTCCTCGCACAGTACCCCGCCGCTGGGAGTATTATTCTAAACTGCTTGTTGGTACTGATTTGAATATCCTCGTATGATTACCGCATGAATCAAGGCTGTGTGACTGTTCTCATTAAGAAAGACAATAGAGGGGCTGGAGCGATAGCACAGCAGGTAGGGCATTTGCCTTGTATGTGGCTGACCCGGGTTCGATTCCCAGCATCCCATATGGTCCCCTGAGAGCCGCCAGGAGTAATTCCTGAGTGCAGAGCCAGGAGTAACCCCTGTGCATCGCCAGGTGTGACCCAAAAAGCAAAAAAAAAAAAAAAAAACTCAATAGAAAAAGAAAGAAAATTCTCAGAGAGGAAACAAGCTAAAAGTTTACGTGATGGGAAATTCTGGAGTTAGAATCTAAGTTTGAATGTGCAAATTATGCAAACCCCAGGCACTTTTTTTTTTATGAGCAAACATTGATCTGTAAGCCTTCCAAATATTTGATAAGCTCGAATGTAATGCCAAAGGAAATCCTTGCCAAATCCACTGGCTTGTCGTTTAAGCCAGATCCAGAGGGAGAAAGGGAGGGAGGTGCAGAGAATGGGATCCCGCATAGCTCTGGCAGTTTCAAAAATGCATTATCAAGGTGTGACAGTGTCACATCGAGGTCAAAGGAGAAAAATTAAAAAGGGATAAAGACTGCTATCAAGAAAATCCTTTTGGCAGCCTACTCTCCTGCCTCTAGAATAGCTGAATAGGAGTGTTCTGTTTTGCTTAAATTAAGAAAAAAAAAAAAAAAGGAGTCTGGAGCGACAGCACAGAGGGTAGGGCATTTGCCTTGCACACAGCTGACCCGGGTTTAATCCCCGGCATCCCATATGGTCCCCCAAGCAAGGCCAGGAGTAATTCCTGAGTGCATGAGCCAGGAGTAACCCCTGCGCATCTCTGGGTGTGAACCAAAAAGAAAAAGCCACCCAGGCCTAGGGTGGAGCACTAACGCACTAACACTACTGACTTATTTGGGGGATGGGGAGGCTCCCAGGTGACTGGCACTGCTTGGGGCCCAGTGGTGATGGGGGCCACCTGGGCCACACCCCGTGGTGTCCGGGGGTCTTCAGTGCCAGGGATGGAACTCGCATATCCAAGACAGAACACGCCTGAGCCATCCCGCAGGCCCCACAGGCAGGACGCGCTGTTGGAGACCCCTTTCCCGACACCCCCCGAGAATTCTCCGGAGTCCTTACGGGCACAGGGACACAGAGACAGTGCAGTGCACTGCCCGTCCCCAGGAGAAGCGCAATACAAGGGAAAACGACGCAAGCCCAGATCACTGCTTTCATGGAGGGACAGGCAAGGTGCCGCGAAAGCACAGGCACAGGCACTGCGACCCAGGATGCCCGAGACACAGAGCAAGACTCGGCTCTCCAGGGTGGGCAGAAGCAGGAGCTGGGTGGGACCCCCTCACAGTCAAAGTCTCCCAGAGCGAACTACGCTGCAATTTTCATCAACATTAACCAGATAATTCTCTTTTCACTTCTGGTTTACCCTCTTAAGGACTCACTCGGTTCGTAAATGTGATGTTGAAATCATTACCCCACTTAAAAGTCCATCAACAGGAGACTAGATCAGTCAATAATGGGACACGAACCCTCTGACGACGAAGCGATTACAAAGGACACGGTGGTGTCTATAGAGACGCAGAGACACGACCTTCTCTCCGATACAGTCGTTGATGGACGGGCTCAGAGTTCAAGTCGAAGCCTGTCTGTTGCTGGGCCCTGGAGACTGGGTGACTCTATTTCCCCAGCCCTGAGAGAAGACTTTCAAATTTCATTGTGAATTTTCCTGTGCTGGACTTACATCTTTTACTATTTCTTTAAAAACAGACTGTCAGGGCTGGAGCGATAACACAGCGGGTAGGGCGTTTGCCTTGCACGCGGCCGACCCGGGTTCGATTCCCAGCATCCCATATGGTCCCCTGAGCACCACCAGGAGTGATTCCTGAGTGTAGAGCCAGGAGTAACCCCTGTGCATTGCCAGGTGTGACCCAAAAAGAAAATAAATAAATAAATAAATAAATAAATAAATAAATAAATAAATAAAACAGACTGTCTGGGCCAGGGAAAAAGCTCCTCGGGCTGGAGCACGTGTTCTGTGTGCAAGAGGCCCAGGCGCAACTCCCAGCCCCCAAAGATCCCCTGTACTGTCAGGAGTGACCCTGAGCATCAAGCCAGGTCATCAAGCCTGTGAGCAGGGGTGGGTGTGATCCAAAATACAAAAAATAAAATAATATCAAAGCCAAAAACTCCCAGAGGCACCTGAGAGCCAGGGAAATGGCTTGAAGGGCGAGAAGAGCGGGAGCACAAGCTTGGCACAGGAAGGTCCTGGGTTCGATTCCTGGCAGAGCCCGGTCTCCCGAGCACCGCTGGGCTAGAAAAGCAATACCAAGCCGAGTCTGCCTGAGCGCAGCCACTGAGCACTACTTGGGAGCCCTTGGAATAAAACCAAGCATCTGAGGATGAGCACATGTGTGACAGGCTGCCCCCCCCTTTGGTTCCTGTTTTTCCTGGGGGGAAGAGGCCACCTTAGGGAATGGGCCCAGGGCCTCCCGCATCGGAGTGTGCATTAAGCCACACCCCGGGCCGTACTTCCTTCTTTCTCTGGCTCTTTGTTCCGGGGCCTTATCTGGCAGTTTCTGGGGACCCTGGGAGGCGAGTGGCTGGACCCCAGGCCTCCCCCACCACACACACACAGCCTGTGACACACCTCCTTACACTTCCTTTACGGACACTGACAGAAAGGATCACCCCGAACTAAAAAAAAACTAAATTTAAAATAAAAGAAAGCATACACCAACAAACAACAGTGCCCCTCCAGGAACGGGATCTAAAAAGTAATCGCTCCTGGGCCAGGGATGCGTTTCAACGGCAAAGCTCCTTAATGGGCTCCCCTCCCCCATCTCCATGGATGCACACAAACACATTTAAAGATCTGTGTAAGGCACCTCAGTGGATCCTAATTATAGCGATTAAAAAAAAAAAAAAGCCATGAATTTTCCAGTGTTTGCATCGAATCCTGACTCCCAACTTCTAGGAAGCCCAGAGTCAAGTTAACACCTGCTGGTCAGGACTCAGCTCTGCGTTTATTCGACATGGACATCTTAAGCATTCCCGGACAACTCAGACCCTAGGGAGGACAAAGGGCAAACTGCAGGGCACTCAAGTCATTTCTGGTTTACTCTACTAGCCCTTAACCAAAAAAGCCCCCGAGTTAGTGCTGTCTCTGTAGCACAGACAGCACACGGGGCTGTTCTTGAGGGGAGAACAGTTTAAGTCAGTTCTCCTGTCCCCCAAACCCTGCTACAAACACATCTCTGGGAACATCAGAAAGAAACAGGGCCGGAGCGATAGCACAGCGGGTAGGGCGTTTGCTTTGCACGCGACCGACCTGGGTTCGATCCCCGGCATCCCATATGGTCCCCCAAGCACTGCCAGGAGCAATTCCTGAGTGCAAAGCCAGGAGTAACCCCTGAGCATCGCTGGGTGTGACCCAAAAAGCAAAAAAAAGGAAAGAAACATGTTGTTTTTTTTTTTTGCTTTTTGGGTCACACCCGGTGATGCACAGGGGTTACTCATGGGATGCTGGGAACTTAACCCAGGTCGGCTGCATGCAAGGCAAATGCGCTACCCACTGTGCTATCACTCTAGCCCAAGAAAAGTGTTTCTATGCTGCTCTTTGAAAGCAAACTGAGAAGGAAAAGTCCGCCCGCCTCGGTCGACGCCAGGGCCGGCTCTTCAGCCCAACACGGTCAGTTTTTATAATGGAAGAGAGACGTGGTGAGCGGCAAAGCTCGGCCTGTGACACCATGAATCACCCTCACCCGTCTGTGCTGCACGCCACGTACACCTCAAAACACGCTTTAATGCCAGGAAATGCAGTCTTTCTGGGAGTAATAGCTGCCCTGTTTAGCTCATTACGCTCAAAAATAATGGCGCATTAGGGGCGATTAATGCTAATAAGAGCCTCTGAAACCCTTGCTTCTGTGATGGCAAGGCCAAAGCCAGCAAGTGCTATTATGTGTCTCCCACCCCCGGCTCCCGCTAATGTGCTTGGACCACCTGCAGGCATCTCCCGGGCTGGAAAATGGTCCCTGCTGACGACACTCCGGAGGTTCTAAGTGGGAGGACTGAGGTTACACAGACCCTGTCAGCACCCACACACGTGTGCATGCACACACACAGACCTCCACGGGGGAGGGGGAGGAGGTCTGCGACACTCACGCCATCACCGAGAAGGAAAATGGCAGTGGCCCCAATTAGGGTCTGTTTCCATTATGTGAGTAAAAGCTATTAGCTGTTATTTCTGCTAATTTGTACTTAAAATAAATTTTCCAAGGACCACAGAAACACCAGGCTTTATATTATTGAAAAACCAAGCTGTTAGAGTAATCAAGAAGACACCACAGTACTGGTCTAAAGACAAAAATATAGAGCAACACAACAAAAAAAAAATATAGAGCAACACAATAAAAAAAAGTACATATATATGTATATATATATACACACATATATTCTCAATCTAGAAACTATCCCTCATCTTATGATCAACTGGCTTTATTTTCTTTATTCTCGGGGTCCACCTGGCCACGTTCAGACTGGTATGGTGGTGACAGTGGGGCAGGCCACCAGGGCCATACCCCGCAGTGGTGGGGAGCAGGCAGTGAGCATGAGCTGACCACTGAGCCACCCCTCAGCCTGTTCAACTACAGTCCGGCAAGGCTAGGATTCGTCACCATCATTCCCGATATTCTTGCTCGGATCATCCCAGATCTGGCCTTTGCTGAGCCTCACGCTCCCTTTCAGTGCAAGGCTGTGGCAAGCAGAAATGAAGCGGCGAGTGTGACGGCGGGGGCTGGAGAGGCAGGAGAGGCGTTGGTGCAGACCCCAGGGGCGCTTACCTCGAATGTGCTCATTTGCAAGTAGCTCCTTCAGGAAGGAAATGGAAAGCAAAGAATCTGGATCTTAAAGGTTCGAGATACATAATACCGTGGTCTCTAGGCGCATTTTGTGTGAGAGACTGGACTCCGGTCCAGACGTTTCTGCCAGGCCAGAGACAGGGCTTAAAGGGGAGGCCTGGGTCGAAGTCTGGGTTTTATTTCAGGTACGTGGTTCCCTGAATACTACCAGGAGCAACCCTGGGCACAGAGTGAGGAGCAGCCCCCGGCACGGCCAGGTGTGGCCCCAAAACCAAACAAATAAAATCTGCCCCAATCCACAGCTATCTCATGCCCCCAAAAGACAGAAAATCAAACAACAACAACAAAAAAGGCAGACTAGAATTTTAGCAAGAATCTTCCTTTCTCCTTTCCTCCCCCTCCCGAACGAGACGCGAGTCGCCACCCACAAACGGCCATAATCCCAGAGACTCAGAAACAAATCTTGGAACCCAGAGGCATTTGGCAGAAATCCCTCCAGATTTAATTATCGAAATTCCAGAATTCCAAAATCCAGAATCCCAAAATTCAGTAGGCCGCGCAACATCCTAGGCTATTCATAAGCAGCAATAGAAAACATAGTGACTAGTGTTGCTTTTTCGGCTGACCTCAGTGTTGGGGGAAAAATCTCAAATAACAATGGCGGGCCCTGTGTCAAAAGATTGAATATAATCAAAGTAGAGAGTCATGTGGACATCATCTGCCACGCAGGTAGGGGGAGGGTGTTGGAAGGGGGGTATACTGGGGTTGTTGGTGGTGGGAAATGTGCACTGATGAAGGGACGGGTGTTTCATTATTGTATGACCAAGTCTTAAACCCGAAAGCCTTGTAACTGCTCTCACGACGATTCAATTAAAAAAAAAAAAAAATCTCCCTTTGTGTCAAACTCACTGCCTGTTAAGTATTTAACTTACCTCCCTAGCTCCGTTAAGTAATGATAATCGGAAAGGTCAGGCTGCCTGATGCCACAGTCTTTCACTGAAAGGGAGTGTGTGGCTCAGAAGCCCGTCACGAGGCTCAGCAAAGGCCAGACCTGGGATAATCCAAGCAAGAATATCGGGAATGACAGTGACGAATCCTAACCTTGGGAATAAAATTACTACCTGTAAATATCAAATATTTGAGACAAGCAATCTGTATGTTTAGGAGGGGCACAGTGTTTTCTAACAGCATAATTTCAACTGATTATGCAGAAAGACTAAAAGATCAAATCACCCTTTGAAAGAAAGACATACCAGTAATAATTGTGGGAAGCAAGGTCATACTGCGCACTGGAAAGGCAGAAAAGTCTCAGAGTACCAGACAATCACAAAGAAAAGTCTCAGAGTACCAGACAATCACAAAGACGGCAACTCTGCAGTCAAGAAATCTGGAGCAGTCTTGCAAAAAAAAAAAAAAAAACAACAACAGCACGAGCTGAATGTTCTTATGGAGAAATATCAGACAAACCTAAGAGACATTCTACGAAGTAACTAACCAGTTTCTCTTGGAAAGTCTCATGACCAAGAGATACACTATCCTCATCTGGGGGAGGCTAAAGGGATGCAACAACTCCCAGAACAGGCAACCAGGCTGGACGCTGGGCCAGAGAAGGGAAACGGGTGGGGTAAGTGGTCAAGTTCGAACCGAAGTCTGCAGAGCAGTTGCTAGCACTGTACTAACGTTCATTCCCCGGCGGGGATCGCTGCAGTGATGGAAGTGAACACTTGGGAAGCCTGGTGAGTGGGAATTCTCTGTATTACTCTTGCAACTCTCGGCCTCACCCAGGGAAGGAAGCAAGTTGATCCCGCCTGTCATGAAGCTGTTGGAGAGGTAACAGTGGCAGCTGTGCACACAGAACTCACCAGGCATTTAAGAAAGAGCTCAACTACCGACAATTCTGATTTACAATAAGAAAAGGTTACACCGTATTCCAGTTTGTAAAAGTAGCAAAATGTACAATTCATCTAAAATAAACTTCCTCCCAAAGAGGTTATAAAAAAAAAAAACCCACAGGGCCTGAAGGGGAAAACGTCAATTAGTTGGAAGAGCACTGATGTGGAATGCCTCAGACCACAATAAATGAGGTCTGAAGCCACTCGGATATTCAGCGCAGCCCGAGTGAGCTGAACGGGGGAAACAGTTCATTACGGAAGATTTTCTCTGGTGCTTCACCCAAACAGACTCACTCCAGGGCCGGGAGCCCGTGAGAGCTTCTCAGCACCTCGTTAGCAGCAGGCACTTTCCTAGACCCATGAAAGCCTGAAATACACAACATCTGAGAACTATTTCTGCCTCGGCAGAATTGTGGGTGACTTCAAGATTTTCCTACTTCCTAAATTTCATGTAATCCCATAATGGCAAATTACAATGGAAAATGAGAAAGGAAAAAAGCAAAAGCCCTGTGACCAAGTTCTTGACTGGTTCTGTCAAACAGTCTAGTGCGAGCCTGGCCCTCTTTTGCTGCTACTGCTGCTCCTGTTTTAGGGTCACACCAGGTGTATTCTGAGCTACTCCGGGCACACACGGAGCTATTCCCAGCACTATGTTCGGGGGTTTAGCCGCTGATTCGGGGGGAACCACGTGATGCTGGGGGGAAATGCTGGGCTTCCTGCATCACGCAAAGCCCACATTCAGTGGCTTAGTCACCTCTCTGGTCCCAAACTGATTCCTCTCTTCACATACACCAGTCATTTCAAGTGAGGGAACCAAATGTTAATTCTTTGGTCATTTCCTTGCATACATCTGTACATATATGTAGCATTAACCATGACAAAGGAGAAGACAAGAAAATCACGTACCTCTACGGTATTTGCAATGTAACGGCTGTCACCTTCCACTTTGACAGAGAAGTCATAGTAACCACTGGAGAACTTGGCATTCACGAAGTTGAGTTCAAAAACATCCCTGCCAAGAACAACACAGGGTGAGCAAGCCCCCACCGAGGCTGCCAGGAAGGGAGTGCACGGGAGGACCAAGTGAGGCACCCTTGGGAGACAGCACAGGGCCAGCACCTCCTCCCTTTCCAATATCCCTCCCCTGGGATAGCTCCTGTTCAGTCACAGACTATAATCTGAGGAACATTCCTGCACAAGGCAGTATGATTGTAGGTAGCTGTTATTTCCACTCTCCTGTACCTCGAGAATGTCCTACTAAAATGTGTATCTCGGGGCTGGAGTGAGATAGCACAGCGGGTAAGGCGTTTGCCTTGCACGCAGCCGACCCGGGTCCGAATCCCAGCATCCCATATGGTCCCCCAAGCACCGCCAGGAGTAATTCCTGAGTGCAGACCCAGGAATAACCCCTATGCATCACCAGGTGTGACCCAAAAAGCAAAATAATAATAATAATAATAATAATAATAATAATAATAATAATAATATAAAATGTGTATCTCACTCACATGAAACGATCAACAACTTTGCTTTGGGGGGAGACGGGGTGGGAATCCCATCTCCACACAGCAAAATCTCCAATGCATTTTATTACTCATTCCTTACAATGATTTGGCTGTTTTTGTTTTGAGGGCACACACAGCAGTGCTCAGGGATGACTCCTGGCCAGGCTTGGGGGCCATATGGGATTCTGGGGATCAAACCCAGGTCAGCCATGCATGAGGCAAGCGCCCTACTGGCTGTACTAGCTCTCCAGCCCACTGATTCTGTCTTTGAATTTCAGATAGTGCCTGGATAACTTTATGACTAAAAAAAAATTATTTTTTTTCCTCTAAAACTCGTTCTTCATCTTATTAACATATTAGAAAAATTTTGTAAGACTTCATATAAAATCCGGCCCTTGGGGCCAGGGAGTGGCCCGAGCAGTGAACTGTGAGGTATGAAGCCGGGGGTCCAATTTTCTTCACTCCGTGCCTGGCATTCCTTCTGTTCTCACACTCAGCTGTTCAAAATTTACCTAACAACACGCAGTCATTAAAAATAAACCAGTGAATCTTTAATCCCACGGGCCTGGGTAAGAAAAATAAAATACAAGGGAAATATAGGTTTTTTTTTTTTTGCGTGTGCAAGGCAAACGCCCTACCCGCGGTGCTATCATGCCAGCCCCGGGAATAAAGTCTTTTAAAATAAGAACGTGCTGAAAGGAGAACGCCTTTAAACTGCCCAGACTCACCCGGCGGGACGGAAGGGCGTCTTCTGAAGGACCGTGGCTCTGGAGGCCACAGACTTTGCGTGCTCCAGCTGAACCGTGGCCTGAGTCAGAGGCTGGGATAGGACATTGGTGACCTGCAACTGCAAATACAATGAAAGATTATGTGCAGTTCCACAGGCTGTGTCTGGGCGCTTCCTTCATAGGGAGTAGCCTCTGCACGGCAAGGAACGCTCTTACCAGGAAATTCTCAACTTCTCAGAAATGAAACACAGAAAAACACACTTGGCTTTAGAACAATATCGACTCTAGAAGGTGAGTGGTAGAGAGGATCTCCAAGATTTTTGTTTGCTTGTTTGGGGGCCAAACCAGCTGTCCTCCAAGCTTACTCCTGGCAGGGCTCGGGGGACAATGTGGATGCTGGGAATCAAACCGAGGTTGGCCACCTACAAGACAAGCACCTGGCCTGCTGTGCTCTCTCTCCAGCCCTGCAAGATCTTGCCCAGTGATCTCATTTTCAGATGAAACTAGAGCCCCAAAGAAGACTGACGCCAAATGACTTTCTGAGCTCCGGTTCTATTCACTTTAAATTATGATTAGAGGGGCTAGAGAGACAATACTTGCCTTGCACACGGCCCACCTGGGTTTGATCCCGGCACCCCGTGAACACTGCTAGGAGTGATTCCTGAGTGCAGAGCCAGGAGTGATCTCTGATCAGTAACAGGTATAGCCCCGTCCCCCCCCCAAAAAAAGATTAGAAAATAAATGTAAAAATACATCTAACTATAAACAGACATACTTAAGGGCAGTTATTAACAATGGGAAAAACAAACAAATTAATTATTAATAACTATCACTTCTTAAAGTCAACTATCAGTCAGATGCTAAATCTGGCTCTTTAATACAGACTTGCGCCTCTCCTATGAGGTTGTACAAGACTGTAGATAGTCTAACCTCTACTAAATAAATAAGGCCAAGTATGGTTAGGCAAATGCCAATGGTCACGAGGTCAGCTAAGGGCCTAGGACTGGACGCCCCGTCTGCCCAGCTACGAAGCCAGTTCTTTTGCTTCTCTTCCCTCACAGTGTCCTATGACCCGAGAGAGCTACAGTAGGAATCAGGCTACTTCTCTGAAAACCCAGACTTTGCTGAGGGGAAGTGGGGTGTCCGCAGGGAGGGGTGAGGCCATCCTGAAGTGGAGGCACTTTCTCAGGAGACGCTACAGAAGTCAGGTGAGCAGAGGCTCCAGACAGAACCATCCTTGCGTGGAACCCCGATGTACATGTGGAACAAAACAAAATGCTTGTTTCTTAGGCAGGTCTTAACATACCCTGGTTTCCAGACAGCAGCAACAAAAAAAGCCTCATATAGCGGGGAAGAATCTACCCACATTTACTCTGAGGAAAGAGGGATTACAAAAGCAGCTTCCTGTTGAGGGCAAACTATCGAGCCATTAGAATGACTTGGAAATTCGACAGCTGTCTTCAGACACGGCTCCGGTTCTATTCACTTTAAATTATGATTAGAGGGGCTGGAGAGACAATACTTGCCTTGCACACGGCCCACCTGGGTTTGATCCTGTTTCAGTGCTGGGAGATGCGTTTTAGAAGTAAAGCTTTGCTCTACATCTGGAGTTATGAACACTCAAACACAGATCCCTTTTTTTAAAAAAAAAATAGGGCCCACCCCCAGCAGTGCTCAGGGCACCCCCAGGGCTGCAGTGTGGTACTAGAAAACAGACTCAAGGCTTGCACAAGTGCTGTGCGACTTGTACTCTCTCCAGGCCAAGAAATACATATGTCTTGAACTTAATTTCTTAAAAGCCCGACAATCTGGCGGCTGGGGCAACAGTACATCGGTAGGGCGCTTGCTTTGCACACTGTCAATGTGGGTTCAATTCCCAAGTCCCACCAGGAAGGATCCCTGAGCACTAAATCAGGAGTAATAAGCCCTGAGTACTGCCATGTAAGGCTAAAAATCAAAATAAACATACAGCGGGTAGGGCACGTAAACCAAAAAAAAAAAAAAAGGGGGAAAAATGAAATAAACAAAAATAAAATCCTCTAGAAGGGAATCTTGACTTGCAGACAGACGTCAAGGGTTCTGGGACTAGCTCACCCCTTCCTGGCCAGGGGAAACGAGGCTCAATGGGGGACCTAGCAGGGCTGCCAGCGGTGCAGCGAGGCGGTTTCTGAAAGCCTCTGGGGGGACGGGCAGGGCCCGAAAGTCTTACCCGCAGCAGGGCCTGGTCCTGTGTGTAGGAGGCCGGGCCCTCGGGCACCACCACCACGGGCACGTGGTAACGGTTCTGGGTGAGCGCGGCGGCGGCACAGGCCACGCTGAAGGCTTCCGAGAGGGACTCAAAGTTCTTCTTGCTGAAGATGGTATTCATGAGCTGGACCACCTGATCCTGAAAGAGAAGTGCAAAGGAATTGCCGGATCTGTAGGGAGCAGGGCGGTGGCAGAGCCAGCACCCCCGCCCCACCCCCGCTGGCCTGGAAGGCATCTGGCCACTGGCTGACACTGGCCAGGGGATGCAGCTGATGTTCTGCACCTAAGCTTCAAGCTGGGATTTTGCCCACAGATTAGGAGAAAATCTTTGCCCACCACCACTCATCAGACAAAGGGTCGACATAAAAGAAGCAGAAGGTGGGCTGGAACGACAGCACAGCGGGTAGGGCGTTTGCCTTGCACGCACGTGGCCGACCCAGCTTTGATTCTCAACATCCCATATACTCCCTCGAGCATCGCCAGGGCTAATTCCTGAGTGCAAAGCCAGGCATAACCCCTGAACATCGCCGGGTGTGACCCAAGGAAAAAAAAACAAACAAACAGAAGGGCTGGCAGAATTTTATAAGATACAATCAACCCCATTAAAAATAAAATTGGGAGAAGAGATTAACAGAAACTTCCTCAGAGAAGAGATACGAATGGCCAAAAGGTGCATGAAAAAGTGCTCTGCATCACCAGGGAAATCCAATCATGAACAGCTTTGTGAGGGTCTATCTCACAGTGATTCATCAAAGAGTTAAAAAAAGGAATAGAGGGGGCTGGAGCAATAGCACAGCGGGTAGGGTGTTTGCCTTGCACGCGGCCGACCCGGGTTCAAATCCCAGCATCCCATATGGTCCCCTGAGCACCGCCAGGAGTAATTCCTAAGTGTAGAACCAGGAATAACCCCTGTGCATCGCCAGGTGTGACCGAAAAAGAAAAGAAAAAAAAAAGAAATCCTAAAAAAAAAAAAAAAAAAAAGAAAGTATGGTGCATATACACAAAGCAATACTACTCGGCTATAAGAAAGGACAAAATCATGCATTTTGCCGCCATGTGAATGGATCTGGAGAAGGTCATTTGGAGTGAAATTCTACAGTAAAGGGACGAAAGAATGACTGACCTCATTCGTGAGGCAGTCTTTAGCAGGAAGAATCGTCTTTAGCAGGAAGCCTGTCACTATAGGGAGAGGGAGACTTGGGGGTGGGACAACAATGGTGGAGGGAAAGTGACATTCTGCTTTATGCATGAGATCAATATTGTATGCACTGTACCAATATTGTAAAATGACAGTGCCAAAATAATTTTTCTTTTTAAAAATCCCACTTGGACTCTGGTTGTGAATGTGATTGTGCAGGGGTGAGGGCTGAGGTTCCAAGGCTCAGGCCTGGCACTGCTGGGACCACGAGGGCCATCCTGGCAGTGCCAGGAGGGTGACAGCGGTGCTGGGGACAGAACTCTGGGCCTCTGCATACGGGACATGTTGCTCGAGCCCTTGGAATGCTCCTCCTGGCTCAGATTTTGGGTGTTCCCCCCTCCCCCCACTTCTGAATACAAACTGGAATTCCCGAGCTTGTCTGCCAACCGTGTACTGGACGTCCCCTAGACAACACCACACACCTCTACATTTACTACTGGTACCAATGAAATACAACGAATACACAATGAACTGTTTAAGTGTCTACATGTGCCAGGTACTCTGATGGGCGCTTCACATTAATTCAAATCTTAACAGAAATCCTGGGGAAAAAATCAGTATCCTATGTTAAAACAGAAAAAAAGTGGGCGGAGGGGTGCAACACACACCAAAGAGACTTGTCCACAAGGTCCCTCCAGAACAAGACAGATCTCCTGATTTCTCAACTCCCAGCTAAGCTATTACATCTCTCCCACCCCGCCTCGCAGCAGTTCACTGGGCTACCTGTAGAGAAAGCACAAACCTTATGACCAAGACGCACGTTAGAAAGGAACTGAAATAGCTCTCCATTAAGAACTAATGGGTTGCTTGCAGAAGAAAAGTAAAAGCAATTTTTTTTTTTTAAAAAAAGTGGAAACTAAAAGGCATTATTAAAATCCTGAAGACTGTTTGCTGAAAAGGAAACCTTTTCTATCTCACTCAGATTTGTTTTTTAAAAACTACCATCGAACAAAAGAGCTCCCTTGTTCCCGACAGTGTTATTCACAGTCGACATGAAATAATTCTCTTTAATTGTACCAATTACATTTTTTTCCATCACTAGGCTGCTGACATGCTAAAATGGGTAACGATTCACCAGAACGGTGGTGTCAAAAGCAGTGACAGCAAAATTAGTTCAGACAAGTACCTGGGTAGCAGAAGCTTGGGAATAAAGCAAGTTTAGTCTAATAAAACTAAGTTTAAGCTGTACATGTCTAACGCCACCAATTCATCCACATCCTGCATAGATAAAGAGACTCTCTAATGAATTTCTTTGTTCCCAGAGACCCATATTCCTGCACTTTCACCCATAACAGAAATGAAAAGAGATGTTCTTATCTCTAGATCCACTTAACACATGGCGGTTGTGTTAAGGACGTTGTCAGGATGCCAAATATCCAATCACATCCTCCATGGGGGGAAAAAAAAGAAAATAATTAACCGTTGGTTAATTATTTACTGTTTACTTTTAAAAAAGAAAGAAAGTTGTAACTTGGAACCCAAACCTCCCCTCCTACACTTGCTTGTATTTTAAGTCCTTTGGATCAAGGAGTGTGACAGTGGGGCCTGCTCGGACTCTCCACACACACACATGCCAGCAACCAACACCTCCTGGTTTCAAGGGCCCCTTGAAAGTTCAGGGGAGAGGGAATTCGTTAGGGGTGCCTGGCAGACACATGCACCTCAGTGGGGCCGGGCGGAGGGAGAACAGGCAAGTCTGAAGCACAGGGCGCTTCTCGGCAGGAAAAGATTTCCGTGTGGAAAGCGTCCACGAGACAGGGAGCACCGTGAGGAATGGCCTCAGGGCACGCTGGGATCCCACTTCAAGCAAGCGTGGCAATGCTCACTGGTCTGTCCCACCACCACCACGCGTCTCCTGAGGACAGGGAAGATTTCTCTCTCTTATCCCCAGCGTGGCCACACCCCAATGCCACCCCGAGCAGAGAGCGCCGGCAGCTCCTCTGGGTTCTCTGCCGTGGGAAGGCGGGTAAGCACCTCTTTAATGGACGGCTCTCTCCCCACGTGGTCCATGAGCTTGTAGGTGGCGGCCACAAATAATGCCGTCGTCTCCAGTCCTTCTTCGAACTGCAGATACACGCCGCCCAGTTCATCTAGGCGAGCCACCAGGTCCTGTCACGACAGAGCAGAAGTGTGTGGGCAGGCACGAGGGAACAGAAGTGGGGTGCAGCCCAGGCCCCCAACATTACAGATGCATTGTTAGAAATCTTTCTGTCCACCCGAGACCACTCCGGTCATGGAGCACTGTCTCCCCCACACCAAAAGGGGCCGAGTACCATAGAGACCTCTGAAGAGAAAAGTCTCTCCCGGGGGGCACAAGCCAAGGAGCCCCAAAGGCACCAGCCAGTTCAGAGCAGAAGGGCGGGCGAGGGGGCAGACTGCCGTGCACCCAGAAAAACGTGGAGACAACCAGAGACCGCGGCCATCACGTCACAGACCCCCCAGAGCAGAGCATCTCCCAGGTTCACTCGCTGCTGCTCTAAAGAACCTGCACCCTGTGCGGGGAGGGCTGGCCCGTCCCGGGCAAAGGAAAGGACACTGTGACAAAAACCACAGGCCAACCTCTTCCTCAGCCCCATCGAGTCCAGGTGCTCGAGAGCTTCATTTATTTGCCCTACAACCACCACCTGAGGAAATTGTGGCGGGGCTGGAGTGAGAGTACAGCAGGCAGGGTGCCCGCCATGTGGGTAGGGCGGCTGACCCAGGTTGATTCAATTCCCGGCATCCCACGGGGCCCCCACTCAAGCACCAACAGGAGCGATTCCTGAGTGCAGAGCCAGGAGTAACTTGAGCAACGCCAAGTGTGACCCAAAAACTTTTTTAAAAGACACACAAAAAATATTGTGGTTCAGAGAAATGAAATCATTTGCTTGGAAATAAAAAAAAAAAAAGGATTTCCTAGGACTTACTGTACTGTTCAGGTACAAAAGAAGAACAAAAGCATATCCTGGATTTGGAAAGAAAGGTAAACTGGCTGCAAGGACACGTGTCTCCGTGTGGGATACTTCTAAAGGGTTTCAGAGACGGGAGCTGGGGAATTCACGTGGGGAAACAAATCCATACCTCAATCTCTTCCACGATGCTTCTGAGATCAGCCTGCTGAGACAGGTGCGAGGCAGTCTGCAGAGCCTGGACCGTTCTGGAAAGCAAAGCACAAAATCCAATGAGTGGCAAGACTCCCCTCCTCCACCCACCTCTCCCTGGATTGGGACAGCACCAATATTTCATTTCTGTTCCTTAGAAGTAAAAGACAATCTTGGCCGTTAAGGAGCCTATTTGCAATCCAGTAAGGAAAGACGGGACAGAGATTGGGAAAAGGGCCCTACCAATAGCAGTCACCCAAGAGAGAGGACAGGCACGCAGCAGTGATGAGAGCAGAGGGGGAAAGAGGCTCGCTCCCCTCTGAGAGTCTGCACATGTCTAGGACCCCGAGGCTAAGGCTTTGGGTTTTTCAGACCTATGCTCTTGCGGAACGGGGATTCAAGGCAGGCCGGGAGCACCGGGTACCCCCTGGCGTCCAAGGCATGTGCTGCCTGTGGATTTTCAATCTTTCTCATTCCGACTAAAGGAAAACACAGCAGAATCTACCTTTGTAGACTGCAGGTTACAACTGAGAGCAACTTCCGTGAAACAAGGTTACCACGGTACAAACAGAAGCATGGGAAATGCAGATAAATGAAGGTCAGTCATCATTCAGACATTAGAGACGATGAAAGGAACAAAAGGAGCGGTACCAAAACCCGAGTGTATTGTATGCTTTTCTTCCTATAATTCTTTTATTTTTTTATTTTTTATTTATTTATTTTTTAATTTTTATTTTTTTAAAAATTTTATCACCATGTGGAAAGTTACAGAGTTCTCAGGTTTATGTCTCAGTTATACCGTATTCAAACACCATCCCTTCACCAGTGCCCATATTCCACCACCAAAATCCCTGGTATACCCCCCGCCCCCCACCCCAACTGTATAACTGATGAATTTCACTTTATTTTCTCTTCCCCTTGATTACGTTCCATATTTCAACACAAAACTCACAATTGTTGTGGGAGTTATATCCCCAAACAAGATAACCCTAATAAGGAGGCATTTGATAATTAGTTTTCCATTAAAAGATTGTATGTTTTCAGGTTTTAGAAAAGGTCTCGCGGCCGCTAATGCGGCCGCGTGGCTCAGATGTGTCCCAGTCCCGAATCCTGGAGCCGTGTTAGTTGCTGCTCAGTGTCGCCAGGGTTCCATCTGGAGAAGGTGTGCTGACGGCACCTCCTCCTTCCGGCCCCCCGATGTTGCTGGCCCCGATTCGGGTCCGGAGCATGGTCCGGGCCGCGTTGCTCACCAGAATGCCTGCCGCTTCTCTGTGGATTGTGGCAGCAAGATCTCTTCCTATAATTCTTACTACAAGAGTAACCTTGTCAAAAATCCAAACATCACACACACACAAAAATAATAAATCAAGATTCCTATAGCACTCACATCTAAAAGATAACTAACTTCCGGAGGCCAGAGAGTTGGTGCAGAGGTTAGCGTGTTTGCTTTGCACACTGCCAGCCCCGGCTCATCCTCTGGCACTGTATACAGTCCCCTGAGCATCACCAGGAGTGACCCCTGAGCACAGAGCTAGGAGGAAGCCCTGAGCACAATCAGGTGCGGCACAAAAACAGAGCAAAGAGAAAAGAAAACCGTTTTCCAATCACTTATTTTTTTTGTCATGTCAGGGATCACGCCCAGGGTCTCTCATGTCCGAGAAGAGTGCAGTACATCTGAGCAACTTCCTTGGCCCCTCCAATTTATTTAAACTTAACGATATCCTGCGTACCTCTTTCCATGAGCAAATAAACTTCAAACATATTTAATTCTTAAAAACAAAGGAACAGTATGGCACTGCTTAGAGGTAACTGACTTCTTAAACCATTTCATTTGCTCATTTAATCACCAGTGAGGGGCGGGAGTGATAACACAGTGGGCAGGGTGCTGGCCTTGCACGTGGTAGACCTGGGATTGATCCCAGCACCCCCCACGGTCCCCTTAGCAACGCCAGGAATTATTCCTGAATGCAGAGCCAGGAATAACAACCCCTGAGCATCACCAGGTGTGACCCAAAAAGCAAAATAAAATTAATTTTTATTGATCTCCCCTGAGCATCGCTGGGGCTACTCCTGGCTCATGCACTTAGGAATTACTCCTGGCAGTGTTTGGGGGACCATATGGGATGCTGAGAATCGAACCCGGGTCAGCCGCATGCAAGGCAAACGCCCTACCCACTATGCTATCGCTCTAGCCCCTAAAATTAATTTAAAAAAAAAATCAAAGCATAAACATTTCTTTTACACAATGCTGCAACTGCCATCACTTATTTGCACAGTGCAGAGCTACATGCCTGCGTATGTACAGAGCTCATGCCTGCATATGCACATGCCACATTTGAAGTCACTGCAGTGAAACTCACATATCTGAGGGAGTCACTTAAGGTAATGATTCAGTGACACGCAGTCGTGATGATGCGTGATCATCACCTGCATCTACGTCCAAACATTTCTCCAGCTGGGGCAGAAACCCACACCCTGCACAGACGCCCTCCGGCTCCCCCGCCTTCGGTCCCTGGCAGCCTGCATCGGCCTCCCTGGGTTTACAGTCTGGGCCCTTCTGTGCTTGGCTTCTTGGCAACCTGAGCGGCACGTTTTCAGGGCTTGTCACCACGCACCGGGGCTTCACTTTTACCCGGCTCTTCCCTGTGCACCGTTTCGACCCCCTGCCCCTGTTTTTCTTCCCTTTGGCGTTGCTGCGGCAATGAGGGTCACACCGGGGGCTGGCAGTGGCGTCTGCCAGGGTGGCGGTGCTGGACTTGGTGCTCCCAGGAGATGACAGCTTGGCGCAGTGCCAGGGGTCCTAGACCACCATGCCTGGTCCCTGCAAGTATGGGCTGGGCTGCACCAGGGATTGAGCTCACAGCCTCCTGCGTGCAGGGAGGGTGCTTCTCCTGGGCTCTCCCCGGACCCTGCTTTTATTCCTCCTGAGTATATTTCTGTAAGGTCAACCTTAGGTACTTGTACGTAAGGTTTTTTTTTTTTTTTAATTAGATTTAATTTTCTTTCTTTTTTTCCCCTGCTTTTTGGGTCACACCTAGCGATGCTCAGGGGTTACTCGGGAATTACTCCTGGCGGTGCTTGGGGGACCATATGGGACACTGGGAATCAAACCCGGGTCGGATACGTGCAAGGCAAATGCCCTACCTGTTGTGCTATCGCTCTAGCCCCAGATTTAATTTTTTTTAACTTCTGTGAGTTGGAAAATAGAAATGGTGACTTTCTGGGCCCAATGGAGGCAGCTGAGGACCCCTGGTGGTTAACCAGACCGCCGCTCTACTCCAGAAGCTTCCCGCCTCCCCGGAGATGACGGCCCCGGAGAGCAGCTACCACTTATCTAGTCAAGGCGTCAGGGACTCCAGAGACAACGCTGTCGGCGTTCGTCACGATCATTACAATTTAGATTCCCTCCCTGGAAAAGTCATTCCATTAAGATGACAAGTTGGAAAACAGGAGTCACAACTCACAGAGGGGAAACCCCGAGTCTTCAACGACGCCGACGGGACGCCTGTCAGGTCAGAATGCACGTGAGA
Source organism: Sorex araneus (assembly GCF_027595985.1). Classification (NCBI taxonomy): domain Eukaryota; kingdom Metazoa; phylum Chordata; class Mammalia; order Eulipotyphla; family Soricidae; genus Sorex; species Sorex araneus. Next base: position 120,600,525 of record NC_073306.1, on the reverse strand, counting down.
AAATGGAAGCTGAATCCCCCCCAAACACACACCCCCCCACCTCTGCCCGGCCCCGGACACAGGGCCGGGGAGGCTGCTGAGAAAGCACAGGTGGACCCTCCAACACACAGACCCTTTCCCTGCTCGGAAACAGGCGAGCATCACGCTGCTGACGACACATCGGAAGTTTCAGGATGAAACGAGCACTCTGAGCTCTTGAACAATCCTCCCTCTGGAGTACTCAGCCCAAGCACCGAGAAAGCCCGGTCTCTCTGGCGAGTAGGCAGTCGGTGACCCTGAGCTTGTGAGAAACTACCTGCAAACCTTCGAAAAATTTGTTTTTATTTCCATTCTGGAGAAGTTTATGAATATTTTCTTCCTACTTTATGGGTTCCTAATTTATATCATCTTTCTTTACACAGGGCAAATCAGCAGCAGCACTAGACAAGGCATCCTCTCAGTCTGACTTTCACGGGACTCCTGAGACAGGTCACTTTTGCTGACTTCAGAAAACCCGAGGTGGGCCAGCTTGCTCACTGTCACAGAGTCCACGGACAGAGCAGTGGCTAGGGACAGACTGAGCTCATCTATAGCATGTCATCTTTCTACGTGAAAAAAAACACAACTATACGAAGTGGGGCTGGGGCTGTAGCCTAGTGCCAGAGCACACGTCCTGCATGTGTGAGGCCTGGGTTTGATCCACCCCAGCACTGCAAGAAGACAAGTATGTACATAAAGTCCCAAACCAAAGAAAACCCCTGCCACTCCATGAAGGTGTAACTTCCCCTCTACCAACTGTTTGCACCCATCCGTCATGCATTAGATCTATGAGCATTGCAAACAGAGAAGTTAGTTATCATTAATCTAAGACCAGCGAACAGGGGGCAGGAAAGATAGTACAGGGTTAAGGCACTTGCATTGCATTCAGCCGACCCTGGTCTGACCCTCAGAACCGCCCAGGTTAACTTGGGAGCAGAGAGCCAGAAATCTCCTTGAGCACCACTGAGTGTGGCCTTGCCCTTCCCTCAAAATAAATGCATAGTGTTAGAGGGAAAAACTATACCAGGGCTGGAGCAATAGCACAGCGGGTAGGGTGTTTGCCTTGCACGCGGCCCACCCAGGTTCAATTACCAGCAACCCATATGGTCCCCCGAGCACCGCCAGGAGTAATTCCTGAGTTCAGAGCCAGGAGTAACCCCTAAGCACCGCCGGGTGTGACCCAAAGAGGAAAAAAAGAGAAAAGTCATCTGTATCAAGTTTTCATTCGACTTCTCAGCAGAAACCTCACAAGCCAGGAAGGAATGGAATGACATATTCTCATCGCTGTAAGACGGAAAAACTACACATACCACCGCCTGGGGGCTGGGGGCGACAGGAGGGCTCCCAGCGGCACAGCGCCCTGGGTCACACCCAGGTGGCCAGAGTTCCAGGCCTGGGCCCAGCAGCGCTGGGGGTGGAACTCATGACCTCTGATCACGGTGCCCCAAGCCGCCCCGGCCCTGCCACGTGATGAGAGACACGCGGGAAAGCCGCTCAAGTTCCCTTCCGAGATGCCCCTCCTTCACGACGCCTCCGGCAGCAGCAGACTCCAACTCCCAGAACACTCTCCCCCAGGCCAACCCCTGAAGACCCCCGCTCCCGCCAAGCCCCAGCACAAGTGGCTCACAGGCCCCATGCCCCCTCAGCTACCACCAACCTTGCTGAAACCCGCCGATGGCGGCAAGTGTGCCTCTCTACGGCAGCGGCTCTGCCCCTCCACAGGCCATCTGGTGTCTGGGAGGCAGAGTGTGGTCACCCCGGGCAGGGGGGAGCACGGGGGCTGGGTGCCACGAAGCCAGGGGCCTCACCTGCTCCCGTTCAAGAGGACACCTGGCCCGACGCCCAGCTCTGGCCAGGGACTATCGCTGGGCCCCCACACGAGCCCTCCCAGGGCGGCCCTGGCGGGGCCGAGGACCCATGGGGACTCACGCGAGCACAGTCTCCTCCTTGCCCAGGCGGGCGGTGAGGGCGCCGAGGGCCTCCTGGGAAGCCAGGGGGAGGCCGAAGCCACTGAGGGCGGCCACCGCGTGGTAGATCTGGGAGACGGGGGAGTCCTCGCTGACCGTCGCCAGGAGCAGGTCTTTGGTCTCGTTGGAAATGGAGATCTAAGAGGGAATTGGCAGACACGGAGCGTTAGGGCAGCTGTGGGCCACTTGAGGCAGGCACTCGGAGCCGCAGGCCAAGCCAAAGTCACCCCGGCCGCCTGCCCGCACCGTCAGTGCCCAACACCAGAATCGAATGCTCTAAAACCTCCAACACTCCTGAAGAGACACTGGCAAGTCACTTGGCTGCTGAGTTCTCCTATGTTCAATAACAAGGATGTCCAAAAACACGGCATGAAGGCCTTTTCCCCCTTTACCTTGAACTTGTTTGTTTCTTGAGTTTCACCCAGGGATGCTCAGGGCTCTGCACTCAGGGTGCTCGGGAACCAATGGGAAGCTAAGGAGCAAACCTGGGTCGGGACGTGCAAGACAAGCACGCCAGGCATTGCACTATCTCTCCAGCACCCATTTCGAATATTTTTAAATGTTAGAGGGAGATGCAAAGAAAACTCAAGGCTTCTTTGCAAGAGAGGGAACGAGTAGGAAAAATTTATTTAAGATAAACAAATTTATTTAAGATAAAAATTTATTTAAGATAAACAAAAAGTTCAGACTAAAGGAATTGTCTGGGAGGTGAGGTATATGCCCCACCCAGAGCTGATTTAATCGAATCCCGAGCCCTGCAAACAGCGCCCCCAGCACGGCCAGGCGAGACCCCGGCACTGCTGAGAATGGCCCAACCCCCCATGACCCCCCCAAAAATTAAAATCTTAAGGCCATGGAAAGTAATTAATCAAGGGGGAAATAAGCAAACTACACTTCCATAGGAAGGAAGATCATTGGGGGAGGTGACGGGAGGAGGTGGCCGTGCACGAGTGAGGCTCGGGACTTAACCTCCAGCAGCAAACGAAAATAAACCACAAGAAAGGCGTTTCCACCCACACCATCAATTCTCATTCTGTGGGTGAAGAGACGTCCAGCAGGTAGGGCAGGAGCCTTGTAAGGGGCCTGCCCGGGGTCCACCCTGAGATGCTGGTCCCCAAACATGGCCAGCAGTGATCGCCAAGTGCAAAGTAAGGAGCAAGCGCTGAGTACCACCGGCCAACAAGGCTGGCATGACCTTTTCTCTTCTGAAACACGTGCAAGGGCCGGGAGGTGGCACAGTGGCAGCACACGTCCCTTCTGTGTACAGGCCTGGGTTCCCTCCTCAGGGTCACCGGGCCCCACGGTGCCGCCATCCCCGAACAGCACTGGGAGGGCTTAAGCCCGCCACTCCCAGATAAATGGGTATATGAGACACATATGAACGTGGGACCCTGTACTCACCTCACAGCCCGGGAGGGCCCGGCTGGACTGGGCCGCGTAGAACAGGGAATCCACGTTGCTGGGATCCAGGTTCGACTTAATGAAGCTGCATGCTTTCTAGACAGGGAGAAAAAGTCCATGAGCAGTGGTGACCCCCGCAGTGACCAGGACAAGTGTTTTGTTTGACAAGTAATCCTAAGGATTCTGCAATGGCTGATGTTATCAGTTACACACGATTTCTCCCTTTTTCAGGTGTGTTACCGGGGGTCAAACCCAGACACACATGCGTGTAGCTCTAAGATACACCCCCAATTCAATAATAAGCAGTCATTTTCCATACCATACTTTATTACCCGGGACTGGAGCGACAGCACAGCGGGTAGGCTGTTTGCCTTGCATGAGGTCGACCTGGGTTCGATTCTTCCGTCCCTCTCGGAGAGCCCAGCAAGCTACCGAGAGTATCCTGTCCACACGGCAGAGCCTGGCAAGCTACCCATGGCGTATTCGATATGACAAAAACAGTAACAACTCTCACAATGAGATGTTACTGGTGCCCACTCAAGCAAATCGATGAACAATGGGAAGACAGTGCTATAGTGCTACTTTATTACCCAACTCCCAACTTCACAGAAAGAGAGCAGAGAGGAAGACACTCTAGTCCTCCCGGACCCTGAAGGGAAGGAGAGAAACCTCTCTCTGCACCCGCCTGTGCTGGGTGCACGGCAGTCTTCCCCTTCCTGAACATAAAACACTGTGCTATCGACTGTGGTTCCACGAACAGAAAAAGAAACTGAGGCTCGGCGATAGGGCATGTCACGGAAGTGACAGAGCTGAAAGTGGCTGAGTATCTTCTGATTTACCTGTCCTGGGCCAACACATCTGATTTCAGGGGAGATGCTCTGGGGGACAGAGAGACAGCCCTCCTGCGCCTGTCGTGACGGCCTGACACACTCTGCCCACATCCCCACCGCACCTCAGCCCCTCCCCTCCAGCACTGCAGCTCCCGGGACTGACGGTCAGACGTCATTCTGCCAGAAAGGCTTCACCTCGGGCTGGCCAGGACTCCTCTGACCTGAGCCCCTCACCACACTGTCCTGACCGCCCCCACCGGTGACTGCTGCCAGGATCGGGGGCCCAAACGGACTTCCACCATGAACTCCAAACCACAGTACTGAATCCCGCCATGGGGCCAGAGAGACGGGAAGGTGCCTGCCTTGCCTGACCGACACACCCCCCCGCCCCCCGCCAGCTAAGAGGGAATGATAAGAGTCAGAGCTGCTAAAAGGGCGTCTGAGGTTAGCACAGGGCACCGAGCGACATGATGGTCTACGACTCTTCAGGGAAAGCTCTTCTTCGTGACCCATGCGGCGAGAGCAACAGGACGGCAGGTAGGGCATTTGCACTGTATGAGGCTGGCCCGGGTTCGATCCCTGGCACATCAAAGTCTCCGGAGCCCTATCATGAGTGATCCCTGAGTGCAGAGCAGGGAGTTAGCCCTGAGCACCACTGGGTGTGGCCAAAGGAAAAAAAAATAGCTATCCTGGATTATCTAGTATTTTTAGTGTGTGATGGATCACTTCCACAAAAAACACTGTTTACATTTTAGGAATAAAACTCACCTTTCAAAACCAGTGAATTTCAACCAGGAGTTTGAAAAGACAACAGAACCGAGAAAAGTAACAAAACATTTCACACAGCACCAGTGACGAGTGTCACGGAGCGGCAGGGGACACTGGGACAGTGGTGGAGGGAAGCGAGGGGCAGACACTCTGGGGAGGGGGCTGGAACAGCTTTCGGTGAAGCCCTACCATTAACAGATCTGTCAAACATGGTGCCTAAAAAAAAAAAAAAAAAACTATTCACAGAATCCTTTCAGGGAGTGCAAGGCTAGGGCTGCGGGAAATGCTCTGTCGCCACCTGGTGTTTAACGGTGAAATGACAGCACCCAAGTTCCCTGAGCAAGGATAGCAGCTATGAACAACGTTACTTGAGCACTTTGTCAAGAGAATAGGTCTATTCCAAGCGCTAGATATCCATTTTTCACTCTAGATATCCATTCCTAGGAGACAACATGAGAGCTTAGGCCCTCGTATTATCTGAGGTTTGCAGGTAGGAAAACAGGACTGTGCAAGAGAAAACACAGGAAAACAGGATTTGCACAAGCTGCCAACCCGGGTCAAACCCCCGAACCACATGGTCCGCTGAACCCTGCTAATAGTGACCCCTGGAGTAAGTCCCAAGCACCACCAAGTGGGGCCCAAAAACAGGAAGGAAGGAAAAGAAAGGAAGGAAGAAGGAAGGAAGGAGAAGGAAGGAGGGAAGGAGAGAAGGAGGGAAGGAGGGTAGGGAGGAAGGAAGGAAGGAAGGGAGGAAGGAAGGAAGGAAGGAAAGAAGGAAGGAAGGAAGGAAGGAAGGAAGGAAGGAAGGAAGGAAGGAAGGAAGGAAGGAAGGAAGAAGAGAACAGGAGGGGACAGGATGAGAGAGAGAAGAGAGGAGGGAGAGACCAAGAGAGAGACAAAAGACAGAGAGTTTAGGGGCTGGAGCAATAGCACAGCGGGTAGGGCGTTTGCCTTGCACGCAGCCGACCCGGGTTCGATTCCCAGCATCCCATATGGTCCCCTGAGCGCCGCCAGGAGTAATTCCTGAGTGCATGAGCCAGGAGTAACCCCTGTGCAATGCCGGGTGTGGCCCAAAAACCAAAAAAAAAAAAAAGAGACAGTTTAGAAAGCAACACTTCAGAGATCAAGTGAATTATCTAAGGCCACTTAGTTTTTTTCTTCCCTCAAGATTTTACTGAATCAGGGCTGGAGTGATGGCACAGTGGGTAGGGCGTTTGCCTTGCATGAGGCTGACCCAGGTTCGATTCCCAGCATCCTGTATGGTCCCCTGAGCACCACCAGGAGTAATTCCTGAGTGCAGAGCCAGGAGTAACCCCTGTGCATCACCAGGTGTGACCCAAAAAGGGGAAAAAAAAAAGATTTTATTGAATCCCTGTGAGACAGAGCATTACGAAGCTGGCCACTCGGCTCTCGGTGGAGGAGCTGGAATTCAACCCTGGGTACCTGGGGTCCAGTCTGAGCTCCCCATCCTCTGCCTCTACCGGGACCCCTTGGACTAAAACCAGCACCGGACCTTCTCAGATGCTCGTGCCAACACTCATGGCAAACAGGAGCAGCGAGCGGCAAGTTCCTCAGCTCCTCGTGCTGGTGGGGGGAGGGGAGGCTGGGCAGCCCACCCAGTGAGGACGCTTCACCCATCTGTTGAAAGCTCGAAATCCTGGCTTCAGCGGCTCATTTTCCCGACTGAAGGCTGATACTGCCCCCTCCATGTTCCCCCTGCCCCACCTATCCCCTCCAGCTCTCTCTGCACCATCCCCAAGTACTCAAACACCCAGAGCTGGGAACCAACACAGGCCCTTCACTTGCATGCACACGTGCCGGACACATCTCCCCATTTAACCCAGGACAGTTACGACTAGAAAGGGAAAGTGCCTGCTTCACTTGAGTAACCCGGGAACACTCACGTGTCCTGCCGGCAGTCCCCTAAAGGTGGCTTTCATGATTCCTGGCATAGCACGTACCCATTTACGGAGTATTTTCACTACAGTGCCTACAGAATCACCCCACTGCTCTCAGAGCTTGTTAAAAACCAAGCAATGATATCTATAATCATCACCGCCAGGTGCCAATGTATTTTAAATACAAACAGTAGCTGAGAACCATAATGAAAGACATTCACCCTTCGTAACACCTGAAGTCGATTCTGCTAGTCCCAGCCTCACAGTCTTACTAGACCCGTTACACCCAACTCACCACAACAATCTCGTGTAATGAAATACCCAAACGCTCCCCTAAGGATGGGTCTGTGAGCAGCGGCCAACTAAGGGCCCTGATGGCGGGCGCCCGTCTCTACTCTGCTGAAAGCGGCCCCTGCCAGAGGAGGCCCAAGGACGAGCCCCTCCCGGACTGGGCATCTTTTTCAGTTGGGCTCTGGGGTCTGACGTGGTGGTGCTCTGGGACTACTCCTGGTCTTCGGCAGGGGCAATCGCTCCCAGGAGTGCTCAGAGGACCAGGCAGAACCAGGGATTGAACTCAGGTCCCCCACGTGTAAAGCACAGGCATCAGTCTTCCAGCTTTATCTTGGCCCTCAACGAATTTCTCTGGTTTGTTTTGGTGCCTAGGGATCTCCTGGCAGGGCTGGGGACCATACGGGGTGTGGTGAACTGAACTCGGCCAATCTCATGTAAAGCAAACTCTGTAAACACTGTAGTAGCTCTCTGGTCCCTAAATGGATCTTTTTTTTCTTGCTTTTGGGCTACACCTGGCAATGCTAAGGATTTACTCCTGGCTCCGTGCTGAGGCCTTACTCCCGATGGTGCAAGGGGGCCCTACAGGGTGCCAGGGATGGAACTGGGGCTGGCCAGATGTCCAACTGGGGTTGGTTAAGGCAAATTCCTCGACTCCTGCACTATCTCTCCAGCCTGAGAGCTAATACTCCCCACATGCTACTCTGTGTGAACTACCCTACATGTATCACCTGGGAGCTGAGAACTCTCATCTCCATCTCCACCTTCTAAGGAAGAAACCAAAACCCCGTAATGTTCAGGAAGCGGCTGTGCAATTGTGAGGTCAAGAACTTGAAGCCAGGGGACAAGGGGGAAGGTATACTGTGGTTCTTGGTGGTAGAATATGTGCACTGGTGAAGGGATAGGTGTTTGAGCATTTTATAACTGAGACTGAAGCCTGAAAGCTTTGTAACTTTCCACATGGTGATTCAATTAAAAAAAAAAAAAAAGAAAGAAACTCAGAGCACTGTTAAAAAAAAAAAAAGAACTTGAAGCCAGGGGCCAGAGTGATAATACAGTGGGTAGGTCGTTCCCTTGCATGCGGCTGGCCCAGGTTTGAGCCCCAGCATCCCATATGGTCCTCCGACAGAAGAAACTCCTGAGTGCAGAGTCAGGAGTATAACCCCTGAGCATCGCAACACTGGGTCACTGTCACTGTCATCCCACTACTCATCGATTTGCTCGAATGGGCACCAGTAATGCCTCCATTGTGAGACTTGTTACTATTTTTGTTATCACTGGGTGCAACAACGACAACAACGAAAAGAGCTTGAAGCCGGGCAGCCTGATTTTACAGTCTGTTTCACAGACATAGAACTGGCCTGAACATGCATACCTGAATCACTCTGCAGGGGGACTACGGGGGTGGTTTCCACCTGCATCACATCCCTTCACTGTGAAACATCAGCAGGGAATACCATCAGGAGGATGTGTTCAACCTCGAAGAACTCCAAACCAGGAGACTGATGAAGTGCACTGCTCATTTAAGTGAGAGCACCTCCCTGGGCCTAGAACATCTCAGACTGACCCAAAGATTCCACAGAAACTGGAAAAATCACCAGGAGAAAGTTTTCATTTTGCTTTCGAACAGCCAAAAGACAGCCTGAAGCTAACACTGAAATTTTCACTCCTACATATTACAGTACAAAATCTTAAAGCTGGAGGTCAGAGAGGTGGTGTAGGAACAGGGAGAGGTGGTGTAGGAACAGGGAGCCCCAGTCTGACCCCGGAGCAGTGGGGCCCAGTGGAAGGGCCCTGAGCACAGTAGAATGAGAAACCAGAAGCAAGCAAATTCTCGTGGTCAAGACCCTCTCCATGTCACTGGATTTGTTCTCTCTACTGATGCTGCAAAGGCCAGAGCGAAGGGACATCCCATTCAGCCAGCATCTGGGCCAGGCCAGGCTGAACTCACCAGCACAGATTGTAAATAGAAACAAATCTTTTAAAAGATTGACAGGATAGTGGTAGCTACCACTCATTGGGACACTTCCTAGACAGATGATTCTACATCTTTCCAGTGATCCAGGGTGGAAGGCAGCTGAACCAGAATTAAAACTGGAGAGAGGGGCCGGAGCGATAGCACAGTGGGGAGGGTGTTTGCCCTGCATATAGCCAACCTGGGTTCGATCCCTGGCATCCCAGCACCGCCAGGAGTAATTCCTGAGTGCAGAGCCAGGAGTAACTCCCGAGCATAGTTGGTCAGGACCCAAAAAAGACAAAAAAACAAAACAAAACAAAAAAACCTGGAGAGCGGTCCAGAGAGATAGCACAGGGCCTAAAGCACCCAGCCCGAGGCCAGTTTGATGTATGACCCTGCACATGCTTCCCCGAGCACTGCTAGGAGTGATTCCTAAGCAGAGAGTCAGGAGTAAGCCCTGAGCACCACCAGGTGTGGCCCAATGTGTCCCTTTCCCCCACCTCCAAAAATAAATAAAATGGGACGAACTCGCTTTGTCTGTGCTCAGTTTTAGGGCCATCCCGGCAGTGCTCAGACCATGCAGTGCTGGGGATCTAGCCCAGGGCTCCCACCTGCAACACATTCGCGCCAGCCCTTTCAGCCGTCTCCCAGCCCGTGCTCATGCTCCTGAGCCAAACTCACTTTATGAGGAGGTGAAAGCCTTTGCTCTGAGGGCTTACAAAATTATCACGAGGCAAAGTCTGTGTCCGTGACACATTCACAGGAAGGAAACCTTGGGCAGGAACAAGAGGGAACTGTCAGAAAGAAATTTAATGGTCCCCCGAGCACCTCAGGAGTGATTCCTGAGCGCAGGGCCAGGAGTAACCCTGGAGCATCAACGGGTGGAGCCCAAAATCCAAAAATAAATAAATTTCTACGTGTGGACTATGTAAGGCAGAGGTCAGCACACTTTCTGGGAAGGGTCAGGGAGAAACTATTGTAGGCTTTTCTGGACCAGCAGTCCTTTCTTTTTCTGCCACCTCCACCCCCACGCCCACCCCCCTGGACTGACGGCCTCCTCAGGATACTCAACTCTTCATGTTCAAGTGCAAATGGACAACATGTGGGTGAACTGGCAGAGATGGGTTCCCCGAGTCTGGTCAGGGGCAGGAAATATAAAAGAGAAGCCGAGAACATCGGAAATTCTCCGAGACTGTGGCCTCCCATTAATAACAAAGACTGGGGCCCCAGGGAGGAAGGCGAGGAAGAAGAGGAGGAGCCCCTCACGCCTAGCTCATGCCTAGGGCCTCCTGCGCCTCCTGCCTCGAAAGCCAGAGGCGGGTGGGAGATCCTGGGGCTGCCTCGCACGGGCAAAGCAGGATCCTGGCGTCAGAACCACTGGCCACAGAGCACCTCGAGCGAGTATTCCACCTCTGGTCGCCCCGACAACCAAAACAGGGTGGCACTGGGGGGAAGTCATCTGTTTTATAAAAAGAAAGGGCAGGAGGGAAACTGGTGACATTGGTGGTGGGAAATGTGCACTGGTGTAGGGAAGGGTGTTAGAAACATTGTATGACTGAAACCCAATCATGAACAACTTTGTAACTGTGTATCTCACAGTGATTCAGTTAAAAAAAAAAAAAAAAAAAGGGCTGGAGCGATAGCACAGCAGGTAGGGCGTTTGCCTTGCATGAGGCTAACCCAGGTTCGATTCCCAGCATCCCATATGGTCCCCTGAGCACCACCAGGAGTAATTCCTGAGTGAAGAGCCAGGAGTAACCCCTGTTCATTGTCAGGTGTGACCCAAAAAGCAAAAAAAAAAAAAAAAACGAAAGTGGGGTGATCACAGTGACAGCAAAGTGGGTAAGGCACTGAACTTGCACGTGGCGGATGTGGACTCGAACCCCCATGTCCCATAAGACAAGAGTAAGTCCTGAGCACCACTGGGTGTGGCCCACAAATGAACAAACCAAGGGAAAGGGCTAAATTCCCCAATAAGAAGGCAGAAGCTGTCCAACTGGATAAAATACTAAGTCCCGGTTCTTCAAGCGCAGATGCTCCCTTGAACATGGGTCTCACTTGCTTGTCTTGATGTTTCTTTACCTCTTTCCACTCTGGAGAAACCTGTGTTCACTCCTGAATGTCTATTTTCCTTCTTTCTCTCCTCTCCTAACTCTCACTTCAGACCCTGCTCCATGAAGTTTACAAGCATTATTAGTCTGACAATACCTTGTCCACAGGTCAACCTGGTCATCGAAAGTAAAAAACAAACAAACAAAAACCTATCTGGACTGAAGTATAATTCTGTATCTTTACCTTTGCATCTGGCACCCGGGCCCCCAGGCTGCTGAGCCCCACGATAGAGTAGAAGGCGGACTCCAGGCTCTGGAACGGGCGGTCCAGCGAGGCTTTCAGTCTCTCCACGTCATGCTGGGTGAGGTAGTGACTGAGCATCAGCGCCTGGGTGCTGGCGAGGATTGTCAGGGCCAACAGGAAGACAGTGCTTGAACCTTGGAGGAAAACAACTGTTAAATGCACCGCACTCGAAATGCACCATAAACTCTAGATGCAGGCCGAAGTCTGGGAACCTAACTGCAGAAGGATGTGGGCGGGAAGGGGTGAGGGGTGGGGGGCGCTTAGCCTGGAAAGATGCCTGGGCCCCAGTCAACAAGCGGAAGCCAATGTTCCCAGGAGCCTCCGTGTCCCCAAAGCACAGGACTCACGGCGCCATTCCCAGCTCAAGTCCCTCCCTAACTCGTCTGCCCCTCGGGCCAGAGCGAGTCCTCACCGGGGCCTTGAGGCCTCTTGGCCACATCCTTCCCTCATTCTTCTCTCCGCCTGTCCCCTCCTTGACTCTAAGGAGTCAGGCTCCTCCCGACTCAGCACTATTTCATGCCTGCCCCTACTTTGGTTTGCCTCGATTCCTTCAGAAGCTCGCCCCCGGGGGAAGAGCGTGGAACGGAGCCTGAGGGACCACGGTGAAACCCACGCAGAGGCCCTGTCTTAGTAACGTGGTCAAGGCGGTAACAGTGTAATTGGTCTGTGGCTCAGTTTCCCCAGATGGAGAGAACAGAACTGAGCTCAGGGTTGCTGGGAGCACTGCATGAGTGGGTAGGGTGATGCAGTAGACAAGGTGCTGGCCTTGTGCGTGGACAACCTCCATTCCCCAGCACCCCTTACGATCCTCGGAGCCCCATCTGGCGTGACCCCAGAGCACAGAGGTAGGAGGAAACCCTGAGCATCAGTGGGTGCTCCCCAGCCCCAGCGGCCTCCCCCAAAAGATGTCAGATTCAAGGCCCTGGTGACAGCTCAATGGGCTGGAGCACATGCTGTGCACGTAGGAGGCCGGGGTTTGATCGATGGCACAATGTGGTCCCCTGATCTCCAACACTGATCCAGGGGGCGTGTATGGCCTAACCACCCCGCCCCCGTCTTAGGGCATATTCAGGTATTAAATACAAGGGACATCCGAATGTGAGTCACCGCCCCTGTCACCCTCACTGTTGCCGTCTGCATTCACTGCAACCCCGGCTGCTCCCAGCGGTATTTTTTAGCTCAATGACTGACTCCTCGGCTACACTTGAAGCTGAGTTCAGAGATGGTTCCTTTTTTCCTTCCCAGGACTGCACACCACAGAGAAGTAGTAGCAAGCTATTGTTTTCTGAATGAATGGGAAGAGACAACCCCAGTTTATTATGCCCCAGGACACACACAAAAGAGCAACAGTGTGGATCTACTTTCCCTTACAAAACTGCAACATTTGAAGGGGCTGATTCATGTCAGAACTCTGCCACCCAAGTAATTATAGGAATCAGAAGGTGAACATTAGTCATCCCAAATCCTTTGCCTACAGTGTCAAATTTAGAACGCCTCAAGAAAGGCATTTTTATATCCGTTTTATAAATAAGAAAACTTGGTAAAAGGGTGAGAGGAACCTGCTCCCAACCAGTCTTGAACTCAAACCCAGATTCTGACGATAGTGCTGCCACGCCACTATACTCTGGAGAATGTTGTTGGGAGACCTACATTAAGAGCATGAAAGGGGCTGGAGCGATAGCACAGCGGGTAGGGCGTTTGTCTTACACACGGCCGACCCAGGTTCAATTCCCAGCATCCCACATGGTTCCCTGAGCACCGCCAGGGGTAATTCCTGAGTGCAGAGCCAGGAGTGATTCCTGAGCATCGCTGGGTGTGACCCAAAAAGGAGGAAAAAAAATATGTGTACTGTGGAATATTCATCAAATATTACTGAATGTCTACTACACAGCAAGTATTATTTTGGGTGTTAAAAAAACACAGGAAACAAACCGAAAATCCCAGCCTCCAGCCTGAGCTAGGAGTTTTCATTCGAGTGTGCAAAAAAATGATAGCGCACAAAATATTAAGTAACATTATTTATCCTTTTAGGAGGTCACAGGCGCTATGGAGAAAAACAAAGCACAGAAGGGAGATCTGTAGAAAGGCGCAATTTTAAGATCTGTGAAGATGGCTGGAGCAATAGCGCAGCAGGTAGGGCATTCGCCTTGCACGCAGCCGACCCGGGTTCGATTTCTCCACCCCTCTCGGAGAGCCCGGCAAGCAACCAAAATATCTCGCCCACACGGCAGAACCTGGCAAGCTACCCGTGGCATATTCGATATGCCAAAAACAGTAACAACAAGTCTCACAATGGAGATGTTACTGGTGCCCGCTCGAGCAAATTGATGAGCAACGGGATGACAGTGACAGTGAAGATCTGAGCAAGAAATAAAAGATACTGTGTGTACACCTTAAAGAAAAGAAGGTAGACGTGATGAAGGCTTTAGGGGGAAATGACACCCCCCTCCCCCCAAAAAAAGCAAGCGCAAAGGCCCCAAGTCAGGTTAGTTTAGACAGGATTTTTTTTTTTTTTGTGGGGGGGAGCGAGCCACACTTTGTGGTGCTCTAGGATCACATGCAGTGCTGGGACTTGGACCAGTGTTCCAGCAGCAGCCACAGGCGCAGTAAGGGCTTTAACCTCTACACCACCTCCTGGCCCAGGACAATCACTGTCACAGTCACTGTCATCCCGTTGCTCATCAATCTGCTCGAGCGGGCAAGGAGGATGGTCTGGCTAAAGAGAAGAGAAAGGAGTACCCGACAAGGTGAAACCCAGAGGGTTCACTAAGTCTCAGTATGCACTCTGGCCTTTCCTGAGAAAGAAGGGACCCACTGGGAAGTTTTTGAGCAGACGGGAGATTTGATGAACTTGTTTTGTGGTTTGCTCGGATTTTATTTATTTACTTATTTTGGAGCCACAACTAGAGGTGCGGGCTCCGTGCTCAGGCAATCACACCTGGCAGAGCTCAGGGGACTCTACCTGGTGTCCAGGATGAAACTCAGTCATTAGCATGCAAGGCAAGTGCACTCCCCGGTGCACTACCTCTCCAGCCTCTCCATGGGCATTTTAACAGGAGCAGAGCACTACTGTGAGACTCTGCAGGGGCAGAGAGGAAACCAGGTAGGAGACCATCAACACGAAGCAAAAAGGCGGCAGTGGTCTGAGCCAGGGAGACGGCAGTGGAAGTGACAGGCAGTGGCCAGAAATCAAAGTTAATATGAATGGCTAAAAGAAAGATCGGTGGAGCCAGGGTGCCCAGCAACCAGGGGTACACCCACAGCCTCCCTACTCTGAGTTCTAGCCAGTGATTACAACCTACCCTTTCCCAGCAAGACTGGGGAAAACACAGCCTGTGGGTCAGCACCCCTAACTTCCCCCAGCTCCAGTCAGGGATGCCCTAGAGTGAACAGGTGAGCACCGGGCAGCTGCAGGCCACACCTATACACGTGCTGCATGCACCGGCCAAGACCTGCACCTCCACAGAGACGCCAGGGAACCTTCAACTAGGAAAGCCAGTGGGTCTGAGCTACCACCACACAACCCTGCATTCCTCTAGTGAAGTCTGCAAGTCACTGACTCCTCCATCACTCGGGCAATTTGTCTGGGATCCTGCCGTCTGTCCAACCAAAATACAAGACGCTTTCCCCAAACGGGGGTGAGGACACATCGAGATTCCAGCCTGCAGCAGTGCATTCCACCACCAGCGACGCCGCGGGAAACTTTCCCGAGTGCATGCAAACTCAGCTAGCACTCACAGACGGCCCCTGCTCGGAGGCAAAGACCCTCCCCGAAACGAGGCTGAGGTCCTTATCCGCAAAACCTTATCCACTGCTCGGGGTCCCGGAACCAAGACGTGTCAGACGACTGCAAGGTTACACCCTCTAGTGCAAACTCGTCATCTAGTAACTTCAGCGTTTAACGGAGCGTTTAGGAGCCCGCAGTTCCCCGAGGGTGAGTTCCTGGTGTCCTTTCACTAAAGAGAAGGAGGATTTAAAAGACAAAAACCAGACTACGGACAATTTCAGCAAAAGCGCACGCAAGTCGCCCGGCCCGGGAGCCCGCGCGACCCAATGAATGGGGCAGTCCCGCACCAGGGCGCGGAGCGCGGCCGCAACACCCGGGCTGGGCCTCGCGGGGACCCGTAGCCGGCCCCGCACGGCGCCCCCCGACCCCCACTCCGCCCTGCGATCGCGGGGGGTCCGGCCCACTGCACGACCCTCTCTCCGAGAGACCCTCCGGCCCGAGAGGACCGCGCGCCGATGCCCCCGCCCCTCAAGGGAAGGGCGTCCTGCCAGGCCCGCTCCCGAGGGGCGAGCACTAGCTTCCCGCGGGCAGCGGCCCAGGCCCAGAGGCGCTGCGGCCGCGGGGCCCCGACCCTGAGCCATGAGCGAAGCCTCACCCGGCGACGCCATTCCTCCGAGCAGATCCCCGCGGGGCCGGGGCCGCAGCTCGACTTCCGCCTGAGGAAGTGCCTCCCGGAGCGCGCCGCAGGGGACGCCAGGGACTCGGGGCCGGCTCAGAGTGCCGCGATGGCCGCGAGGCCCAGGTCAGTTCCCGCCGGGCCGCTGCCCGCCGCCGTGGCCGGGATTCCACGCAGTCCTCGCGCCCGAAGGACCTCGCGATCCGCTCGGTCCAGGTCCGCTTCCTGCCGCCCACCCCCCGCTCCCGGCGCCACTTGGATCAGCCCGCCTCCAAACGGTCGTAGGCCGGGACGCGATTGGACGCGGCTTCTGGGTGGGCCCGAGACGGGGCCTGTGCTGATTGGCTCGTCGTATTGATTGGTCGGTCGCCCTGTCATTCAGTTGTCTCGCGGCAGCCCGGCCGATTTTAAAGGGACGGGTCCCTTGGTGTGGGAGGGCGGCGGTGGGAAGGGTAGCGATCGCTTTTAGACCAGTTTTCACAAATGAAGTAACCGATTCAAAAATGAAAGTGACTTATCTTAAAATAATTACTAAAGACCCCCAACGTGTACAGCATATCCATTATCTTGGCTCCTTATCACCAACGTTCAGTGACACGTGCACTATTAGTAGATTTACCACTCTGCTTTTGTTTGGGGGCGACACCCAACAGTGCTTAGGTCGCTCGCGGCGCTGTGCAGAGAAGGACAGAAGTATCCAGCGGTGCCCTGGGATCATGCTGGGGAAGAGTAGAAAACCCCCCTTAAAAGAGTTGGAAGCCCTAAGATATAAATCAAGGCAACGTGACTTCATAATCTTTGTTTGTGCCTATTATGAATATAGACAGTCCCAGGCTTTGAGCTCGGGCTTTACTCCTGGCGGGATCCGGGGGACCAGGGTCAGCTGTGTGTAGAGCAAGCACCCTACCAATTACACTATCTCTCCAGCCCCTGTATTAGCTACATTTCAACTGATTGTTAGCCACATGTAGCTAGTGGATATGGCTTTGGACAGGGCAGAATCAGAGAGAATTTCTACAAATCATAGGACACTGATAATCTAGATTTATAAAAAGATCTTTCAATTTAGTAAGATGTCCTGCCAGTGATGTGCTGGAACCATCTCAGCTGACTAGTGAGAGTCAATTGTTAAATGCAATTTAACAATCTTGAAGATTGACTTAAATAGAACTAGGGGAGGTGACTCTATGCTCAGGAGTGACCTGGCCAGTGGCGAGGGAAACCTCCTGTACTGTCTCTGAAGCCCTAAATACTGCTATTTAAAATAAAAGATAATACAATTAAGGTGGCTTGTAATAAAATAGAATGAAAACAAAAACCTATTCATTTCTGATTGCTACACTTTACTATTGTTTATACTTTTTATGGTTGCGTGTACTCACTGTGTGGTAGAAATATATGATGGGGTGCTAGTGCATAGCTCTTCTCAAGTAACAATAGGAGTTTTGGGCCATGTTGGGTCTATTTTATAGACTCAGCAAATGGTTCAAACCATAGCTTGATTTGTTTAATTTTATTTTGAATTTGGGGCCACATCCACTGATGCTCCAGGTTTACTCCTGACTGCACTCAGGAATCACTCTTATGGGACCTGGGGATCAAACCCATGTCAGCAACATGCAAGGCAAGTGCCCTACCTGCTGTACTATCTCTCTAGCCCCAAGAGCTTGATTTAATGCCTTGTTGCTCGACTAAAAGATAAGAAAATAGGATAGAAATTAGATTTAATTTCTCTTTGTGCGTGAAATGGTCTTGTCTGCACATTTTATATTGTGAAAGGCACAAAAACTTAAATTGTTCCCCCCACACACATACACACACCCTCATTCCCATCCCTTTTTTGCAATTGTGCGAATAAATTCAGGAACAAAGCGCCTTGCCCTTGTATTGCTTAAATTTAAACAGGAAGAACTAGGTAGTGGCTGGTGAATATCATAGACCAGTATATGGTGTTTCAGAAGAGGTGTATTCAAAAAAAAGCAAAAGAGAAGGCAAGAGGAAGGGGAGGTCGGTGGAAATGGTGAGGGCAGGGGTTCTACTCAGTCTCTCTACATAGCGGCTTAGTATTTCCTAGCAATCCTTTCACTCTCCACAAGCCTCGTTGACATTCAGCTCTGGCCAGGTAGACAAGATTATTCCTCGTGGAGCTTATAGTCTGATGGGAGACAGCCCACAAGCACAAGTGAACAAGGGAGTTAGGTAATGGTTAAATACTGTGATCAAAATCAGAAAGCCAGGGCCAGAGTGACAGTACAGTGGTAAAGTCTGACTTGAATTCAATCCCTGGTACCCCCACCTTTTAGCCCCACCAGGACTGACCCCCGAGGGGGAGCCAGGAGTAAGCTACAGGGTGGCATGATGTGGTCCAAAATTTTTTTTAAAAAAGTAACTTTGGGGTGGGGAGGGGCTTCATAAATCCATTGGTGAACAGTTCATACTTCTGTGGTGCTGCCAACAGAACTACTGCCAGGGTGGAATCAAATGACAGTGTGTGGGGGGGACATGGGCTCTCTGCTGGTGGGAATGAGGCTGTAGCATTGTGAACCAGAAACATTAATCTTAGTATTGCAAACCATGATGCTTCAATTATTTTTTTAATTAGTTGGGGGGAAAAAATGAAGTGCCTTCCTGAGAAGTGATATTGAATGTGTTTGACTTGAATGATGAGCCAGGCACAGTCTGTAATGCTTTTTTCTATTTTTCTCTTCATTTCTAGGACAAGTGGTTGGGAAGAAGTAGTGATTCCTTATGCTTCTGACAGTGACTCTGGGAGTGTAGATTTGCAGCTGAGCAATTTAGATGACACTCTAAAACAGTTCAGTATCTTGGAACTTGCAGGTAACAAGATGGGATTTTTTCTAAAGGGGATGGGGTGGTGGGAAAGGGACTCTCTTTTCAGGTTAAGTTGCAGTTGCAGTGTGACCAGTCCTGAAGTAGCCTTTTTTTTCCTTTTTTGGGGGCGGGGGGTGCTTTGCTTTGCTCAGGGGCTACTCCTAACTCAGTGCTTCGGAGACCACCCAGTGCCAGAGATCAGACCTAGGACTCCTGCATGCAGAACACGTGCGCCACTTGTTAGAGCCATCTCCCAGCCCTCTAGACTTTTGGCCGTGGATTTTTGTCCCTAACCTTAAAGCAGGGATACCGTTGGGGGCAAGGTGGGCGGTGGCGAGAACAAGAAGTTTCTACATTATTTTGGATGTAAAAAAAACAAACCCTAAATTTGGTCCTGAGAGATAATCCTATAGACCTGCATAGTCTGAGGGCTAAAAAGACTATAAGAAAAAAGGGATAATGGGAAATTGAGAAAGTAAGGATGGAAAACTACAAAAGAGGAAAATGAAGGACTAGGGTGACAATATAGTGGGTGGGGCATTTGCTTTGAGTGCGGCCAATCCAAATCTGATTCCCAGCATCCCTGTGGTTCCCTGAGCACTGCCAGAAGTAATTCCTGAGTGTACAGTCAGGAATAACCCCTGAGCACCATTGGGTGTGACCCCCCCTCCAAAATAGAGCAAAATGAGGTTGTTATAACCTTGTCATTCCATGAGCAAAGGACTATATCCGGTACGCCCTTGGCATAGATTTCAGTCCAATGAAGTCAGCCCAATGGTTTCATCCTGATTTTGAAAATAAATAAGCACAGAAAAAGGAAGTTAGTTTGCTAGAAAGTAATAGAGCAAGGAATCAAGGTAGGCAGACGGCCCCTAAAGCTGTGTTCTTTGTGTGTGTGTAGTGGGGGCATGGGGGATTTACCCAGCAGTTCTCAGGGTTATGCCCTGCTCAGTGCCTTCTCTAGGTACTGCCAGAGAATCATGTGGTGATCCCTTGGGACTCTCACGTGGAAAGCAGGTGCACCAACCCTTTGAACTGCTTCTGCAACATTGCTTGTGTATGCTTTATTTTTTTTTTTAATTTTTGGAGCTTTAATATTTGGGATTCTTGGAGCGGGGGTGGGAGGAGTATTTATTTGGGTCCCACACCCCAAAGTGCTTAGGGCTTACTCCCGGCTCTGTGTGTGGGGATCACTCATGCCAATACTTAGGAGGGCCGTCTCTGGTGCCAGGAATCAAACCAGGGTTGGTTGCATGCAAGGCAAGCACCTTTCCCCTGTATTCTCTCTTTGATGTCTGGAGCTCAGATTATTCTTTTTTCTTTCTTTGGTTTTTGGCCACACTCAGCCGCGCTCAGGGCTTAGTCCTGGCTCTGTGTTCAGGGATTATTCCTGGTGATCTCAGGTGACCTTATGGGAAGTCAAGGATCAAACCTGCACTGGCGGTTTAAGGCAAGGGTTCTACCCGCTGTACCCACTCTCCAGCTCTCAGAGCTTCTGTTCTTATTGAGTGTATGTCCCAGGACCAGAAGTAAGTATCCTCACTTCAGCCCAGTCCAGTTGGAAGAGATGAATAAAAGACAAGGTCACAGCTGTATCTTTAGATTTCATCACTGCAGAGTCATATTCTGCATTGGAATAGGAGTGGCTACCGTTGACTTACTATGGGCCAAATCCTGGCCTAAGCCTTTTTTAAGGAACCTACTTAATGCCCACAATAACCCTATTTTACAGATAAGGAAGCTAACATTCCAAGACAAACTAACTTGATAAGTTACAAGTTATCATCCAACTAATAAGTCAGAAAGCCAGAACTCAAAACTAGTCTCAAACTGAGATGTGAAGCCTATGATCACAAATATTAGACTACAGATCAGAAGTGTTTGAGCCTTAGGAGGCCCTTGGAGAACACTGAGTTTGTCTTTGAGAAAACTGAGATTTGGGGGTCAGGGAGGGGCAGGCTTGGGGTGGTGCTCAGGACTTACTCCTGGCTCTGAGTTCAGGGATTACTCTTGGTGGTGTTTGTGGGAGGCAGGGATCACACCTGGGTCAGCCGTGTGCAAGGCAAACACCGTACCCACTGTCCTTCCACACTGGCTCTGAAAACTGAGACTCTGAGAAGGGAAGAGAGAGTAACAAAAGTGAGGCTAGGACCGGAGCGACAGTACTGCAGGGAGCACGTTTGCGCTGCCCACAGCCGAGCTGAAATCAATCCCCGGCATCCCACATGGTCCCCCGAGCACCACCAGGGGTAATTCCTGAGGGCAGAGCCAGGAGTGACCCCTGAGAATTACTGAGTGTGACCCAAAAAGCAAAAAAAAAAAAAAAAAAAAAGTGAGGCTAGAGCAGTCTGTCTTGGCACCAAGGTTTCTCCCCATTACACCACATACCCACACGGTGTGGAGGTATCAGTCGGGATCATTTCCTTCTGTTTTTGACTTGTCTGGATTCCCACCTACAGTCCACGCATCTTCCCCGGATAGTCTTGGACCACTTACTTCCCAGACCTACCTCAGTGAGGATGCCATCGAGAAAATGATCCACTGGGTCCAGGAGGCTTTCAGGGGCCAGCTGAAGGTATGCACAAGCCCTCCCTGACTTGTCCAACTTACTTCTCCATGTGTAGCAAATGCTTGTAACATTAAAAAAATTAACAAACAGGGGCTGGGGCAATAGCACAGCGGGTAGGGCGTTTGCCTTGCACGCGGCCGACCGGGTTCGAATCCCAGCATCCCTATGGTCCCCTGAGCACCGCCAGGGGTAATTCCTGAGTGCAAAGCCAGGAGTAACCTCTGTGCATTGCCAGGCGTGACCCAAAAAGAAAAGAAAATTAACAATAATTTGCTTTGCTGTTTGGTTTTGCTGAGCTAGGGCCTCACCACGGAAGGTGTATGGTGCATTGCTGAGCCGTATTCCCTGGCCCCCACCTTTCGAGTCATCTCCCTAATGCTTTCAAAGATTTTTCTATATGGATCTCTCTGGGCCCCCAAATGATCCTTTATGGTAAATTTCTTGGTGTGGCTTTGCAAAGTCAAAGGATATCTATTTTTGATTTGATTTGGTTTGGTTTTGGGGGCCCCACCTGGGCTCAGGGCTTACTCTTGGCTCTGTGCTCAAGGATCACACTTAGTTGTGCCCAGGGGCCCATCTGTGGTACTGAGAATCAAACCAGATTTGGTATATATACAAGTCAAGTACCTTACCCACTGCACTCTCTCTGGCCTGGACATCTACCTCTTTAAAAAAAATTTTATTGTTTTAATTGAATCACTGTGAGAAACAGTTACAAAGCTTTCGTGATAGGGTTTCAGCTATACAGTGTTCAAACACCATCCCTCCACCAGTGTACATTTCCCACCACCAGTATCCCTGTATCATTCCTGCCACCCTCCCCTCACCTGCCTCTGTGGCAGGCACTTTCTCTCCTCTCTTCTCCTCTCTTCTCTTCTTCTCTCTCTCTCTCTCTTTCTCTCTCTCTCTCTCTCCGTCTCTCTGTGTCTCACTCTTCCCTGCCCCCTACCTCAGAGGCCATCATGTTTAGTCCTTTACCCACTTTCAGCACACATCTCCCATCCTGAATGATCCCTTCCAGCCATCATTGTCGTACTGGTCCCTTCTCTATCACAACTGCCCTCTTCCCCAGCCCTTGGGGCAGGCTTCCAACCATGAGCCATTCATCCAGGCCTTTCTCTCTACTATCCTTGATGTCAGTCTCATACTATGTTGGTTTTTTTTTTAAATATCCCACAGATGAGTGCAGTCATTGTATGTCTGTCCTTCTCCTTCTGACTTATCTCACTTAGCATGATACTCTCCAGGTCCATTCATTTATAAGCAAATTTCATGACTTCATCTCTCCTCACAATTGCATAGTATTCCATGATGTAGTTGAACCATAGTTTCTTTAACCAGTCATCTGTTCAAGGGAACTCATTGTTTCCAGATTATGGCTATTGTGAACACTGCTGCAGACATTACCTTTTTAAAGCTTTTAAATAGGTACTATAAAATTATCTCCCAGAAATGTTAAAACTATTTATACTCTCATCAGCAGAATATGTTGAGTGTTCAGTGGTTTACCAACATCTGAAATCAATATTAATGTTTTTGCTTTTAATCTTGTCTGATGAGCAAAAGGTATATCCCGTCTGCTTTACCCTCTATCTTGACATCTTTCCTCCTGTCCCATAGTTTCTTGTTTGACCTGGACTTTCATGAGATGTGATTATTGCAACAAATTCTCCCTAATCATTGTCCTCAGTGATTTCTCCTTCTATATCTCTTATTTTATAGGGGTCACACTCTATAGTGTTGGGGGGCATCCATTGCCTCCTTCAGTGATACTTAGCCTGGTGGTTCAGATCTAATAAGGTTCTGTGTTCGAGCCCAGTGATACTTAGGGATCACTAAGTGTGATCCCCAAGAATTGAAAGAAAAATTTTAATCCCTCTACAGTTAGGGACTCCAGACATAGCTCAAAAGGCTGGAAGTCATGCCTGGTATGCACAGGGTCCCAGGTTTGATCCCTGACACTGCATACCCTCCCTCGAACCACCATGTGTAGCTCTGATAGCCCCTAGCAGATGTTGGTGAGACCCTCCCCCAACTTAAAAGCCCTCTGTAATAATCATATTATTAATATCTGATTTATTAAAATAAAAAATAGATTAATTTACAAAGCACTTAAGTATGTATTCTAATGTAGACGTGTAATAGATGTACAGTGGATATATGGATACGTATAACTTTGTATTTCCACAAATTTAGAGTGAACAAGAGGAGCTGACCTTTCTGATATCTTTGTCTACTCTCAGCCAAGCTCTGTCATATGATGAAACTGTAGAATTGTTCATCCACACGCACATCCCAGACATTGTGGGTGTCCTGTATGTAAGTATTGTGACTTCATGGAACCATGCAATTTCAGTGTGTTAGCCAACATTTTCTTTCTTTTTTTTTTTTTTTGTGCCTTCTCCTATAGTAACAATTCTCTTAGCCTCTTATCTTATCAGTATGCTGAAGATAGATCAGAGGACAGAGGGCTTGAGTTAGTTCAGTGGATTGAACTACTCTGAAAAAAACTATCCAGTTGTCCTAGTAAGTCGTCCGAAAGTTCCTGGGAACAGAAAGATGGAATGGAAGCTGTTTCAAGAGCCAGAAGACACAGTTTCTAATTCCAGTTCCATTCAGCATAACCTGTGTGATCTGAGAGAAATCGGCTACCTTCTCTGAGCCTCCAGCTTCTTCTGGAACAGGGGAATAGTCATACCTGTCAGGCTTTTGTGAAGCTCTGAGACAGAATACCTCCTCTTGCTGAGAATAGTTAAGATGCTTCCTGGCCCACACACGCTTGAGCGCTAGACACCAGCACTGTTTGACTGAAACCTAATCATCAATAGCTTTGTAGGGGTCTATCTCACCGTGATTTCATTAAAAATCATTATTTTTTAAAAAATGCTTCCTGGCCAGAGAGAGTGTTTCAGAGGGCTGGCTACAGGCGGCCTCCAATGCTGGCCGCCCAGTTTTGCTTATGGACATCACACGATCCTCAGGCACCATCAGGAGCGACAATCCTGCCCCCAGCACCAAGCCTACGGATGAGGTTCACCAATTAAGTCTTTGGAAGAGCAAGTTGCAAACAACTCTCAGGGTCTCAGTGGCAGAGGTTTATCTGCCGAAACAATTCAGACCTATTTGTATCACTTTAACATTTCAGATCTGGGGGCCAGCGAGATCCGTGGCACTATACATTGAGTGAGATGCCTGCCTTGCACACAGCCCTGTTAGGTGCCCTCTCCAGCAGCCCCTAGGGTCCCCTGAGCATGGTCAGGACTGATTCCTCAACGCAGAGCCAAGACTAAGCCCTGAGCACCATCAGGGCTGGCTCAGAAACCAAAAAACAAAAAGAGACCAAAAAAAAAAAAAAAAGGTCTGGAAGAGAACATCTGATTGGCACAGTTCTCCCTGCCTGCAGCAAGCTAGGGACAGAGCCACATGGGGCTGATGCCATTTCTGACCAATTCTACTCCCTGCTAAGTAGAGCCGGTTTCCAGGGAAATGTGATCTGGGTGGTTATCTCCCCAAGCTCCTATACAAATACTTCATAAACATAACGTAACTCTCATCTTAACGTCCCAGAATTTAGCATAATGAATCAAATAATAGAGATTTCATCCTAACCCATTTTTTTTTCTTTTTGGGCCACACTCAGTGATGCACAGGGATTACTCCTGGCTCATGCACTCAGGAATTACTCCTGGCAGTGCTCAGGGGACCATCTGGGATGCTGGGAATTGAACCCGGATTGGTCGTGTACAAGGCAAACACCCTATCTGCTGTGCTGTTGCTGCAGCCCCACCTAACCGATTTCTTAAGAGAGAGAGCCAAAGATGATTCTGCCAGAAGTGGTTCGGGTAGATCAAAGTACAGTAGGATTGGCAGACTTGGTGGCTTAACCAACGGCGCTGTTTTTTTTTTTTTAACTTTTTATTAAATCACCATGTGGAAAGTTACAAAGTTCTCAGGTTTATATGTCAGTTATACAATATTCAAACACCCATCCCTTCACCAGTGCCCATATTCCACCACCAAAAACCCCAGTATACCCCCCGCCCCCACCCCCTACCCCCTACTGTATAACTAATGAATTTTACTTCATTTTTTCTTTACCTTGATTACATTCCATAATTCAACACAAAACTCACTATAGTTGTTGGAGTTTCCACCCAAGAGAGACAGACCTACTACATTTGATAATTAGTTTTTCATTGCTGGAAATGAAGAGATATGTAGCCCCACTGCTACAAGTACATAACTCTCTCTCCGCGCGACTTAATATTTATAATTGTCAGCAATGTGAAGCGGTTCCTTTTAAACAGGTCTGACTTGGGGGGAAACTCCAAATAATAACAGTAAGTTTTTGTTGAAATATTGAAGGTTTAATGTAGCAGCCACCTCTCTGGACTGTGAACTAAGCAAAAGCCCCACGCTGGCCGACGCGACGTGGCGTACACCATACTATGAGGCGCTGGAAGGGGGATGAGGGGGAAAAAGAAAAAAAAAAAAGGGAAAAGGAAAAAGGAAAAAAAAAAGAGAGAGAGAGAGAGTTATGTACTTGTAGCAGTGGGGCTACATATCTCTTCATTTCCGGCGCTGTTTTTATCCCACGAAGGCCATATGCCCGCAGGGATAGAGAATCAGAGAAACCTCCATTATTTGGGTGTAGGAGAGTAAATAAAGGAGAGGGAAAGGCTTGTGTTTTTATGAGCCCGGGGAAAGGGCCTCATAGAGGACAAATGAAGGCTGTGCATGTGTGTCCTTTGAACAAGGAAGATAATCTGCTCAAGTGTTTTTTTTTTTTTCCTTCCCCCCCAATCTGCTCAAGTTTTAATGCCACAGTGCCAGATTGTTATCAGTGGTGTTAATGGCAATGCTCTGACTTCAATTGATTTGGCTAAGTAGGTCCCTGAGAGGCTGAAGCTGGGGCCTTCTGCTTTGTCCCCATGCCCATGCTCTGCAGACACAATAATAAGCGAGATCCTTAAAAAAATGATCTTGGAAGCCTTCAGGAAAGCTGCCCCCGCCCCAGGATGTGGGTCAGAGAAATGGTTGGAAAAGGAGAAGAGAAGAAAAAAAACAAAATAGAAAAGGGCAATTAAGGGACGTTGGTAATATTCATCATGCACTACTTCTGAATTCCCAGGGAGATTTGACTTCTGATAAGAGAAAGAGATGTACAAAAATAGAAATTTCTCTCCCAGAATCCTATGACAGGAAGAACGGCTTGCTCTGAGAAAGTAGTAGAATCAGAATAATGAAATAGTCCATCAAAATCTTACTGGATCAGGAACTATAGTAAAAAGGGGGTTAGTGACTTTTGGACCCCCAGTATTTAGAGAGAAGGACAGAGAAGGAAAGAAATGAAGGGGGTGGAGAAAGAGGTCAGGCGGTAATGGGTGAACAGACATCCGGGCTTCAGTTACATGGTGATATGGGTGAGCGGTATAGTCCTAGACCTCAACGACACTGAAAACATGAGATCTAAGCTGCAGCCACTCAAACTCTGTAATGTGCCTGTCAAGTTCACAGGTGGGGATGGCCTGGGAGTTGGGATGGAGTGGGAATATGGGAACACTGGCATAGGGAAGTTGACACTGATGGTGGGATTGGTGAAATGTTATATGCCGAAAATTCAACTACCAATAACTTTACAAGTCACAGTTCTTTAATTAAAAATTAAGAAACAAAAAACCCTTAGGTCTACTCAGAACTTTCTTTTTGCTCCTGTACATTCATTTCCGTTTCTCCAAATGGGTCTTCTGTTACCTTGACCATAGGTTCAGGGTTCCCAAATTTAAAATTCCCATTTAGGAGACCTCTTGCTCCATGCCTGGCTGTCTTCCCCGGGACCCCTCGGAGGCGGTGGGTTTCAGTTCCCTCCCCACCCCCAGCAGAGTCCCCTCGGCCGAAGACCTCCGGAGTCTAGCCACAGCCACGCTCAAGGCCCCTCTCCACATGTTCGGATGAGCCTCACACATGAAGGAACTGGCAGAGGAACCCAGGTGTGTGGGACCCGGGGCTGAGACTTCCAAGGCTGCTCAGATCAGGACTGGGCCTCTTCTGCCCAGATTCCACATTTTCCAGTAGCTAGGCAGTCACACCCAGAAACTGCCCCTAGTGCTGTGTAATCCCACCAATGGCCAACACCCAGAGACTATAAAACCAAGCTCCTGGACATCTTATAGCCTAGTTGTCCCTCTGGGAGGACCTGGCAAGCTACCGAGAGTTTCCTGCCCACATAGGAGAGCCTCGCAAACTCCCCATGGCGTATTCATATGCCAAAACCAGTAACAAGATTGGTCTCATTCCCCTGACCCTGAAAGAGCCTCCAATGCAGCATCGTTGGGAAGGACGAGTAAAGAGAGGCTTCTAAAATCTCAGGGCTAGCATGAATGGAGACGTTACTGAGACTGCTTGAGAAATTCGACGATCAACAAGATGATGATGATGATGATGATGATGATGATGATGATGATGATGATGATGATGATGATGATGATGATTTAGGAGACCGGCCTGGCTGAAATGGAAGCTCTTTGTCCCAATTCCAAATGTCCAAGAGAACCTTATTGGGGAGATGAGCTGTGCTGGGTGGGACAGAATGGCTCAGTGCAGTTTGGCTATGAGGTGTCCACTGCTCATTAGGGACAGTTTCCAGAGCCAATCCAGTAAGATGCCCACTACCGCCATTGACATCTGCACCCCACGTCAACACTCTGAGATGCAGAGAAGGAAATTGCCATGGAGAAGCCCTACGTCTAGGACCACACAGTGAGCGAGGGCCAGAGCCAGCTCTCAAACCAGGCTGCCTTCTTGCGCACAGCCTGCCTTTTGCTCTCTGTCATACTGCTGATTTTCCAGCAGAATGGGGAAGCACCCCCTTGGCTCATTTAGAAGTTGGAAATTATTTCGCTTCTAGGACAGATAACTTCAGAGCGTAATAGGCATCATAACTGAGCTGATTGCTTTTGTAGGAAGAGAAATTAAGATGCCTAAACTGGGAGTAATCACTAATAATAAAAATCAAGAATCACAGACACTAACAGTTATTGAGGGCTGCTGGGTATTATGAATTAGTTCCTGAAATGCTCAGGAAGTTAAGTGGCATAGTGTCTCATTTTACGAATAAGGAAAAGGAGAAAGGTTGAATAAGTCCAGCGGTACAGACACCTTGTGAGAGGCAGAGTATTCTCTACATTAAACCACAGCTCGGGGTCTGGCTCCAGAGAATCAACTCCTAGCCCGGGCCACTGTGTGGCTGTTGCCCTTGCTGCCCACTCATTCTCTGGTCATCTGACTTAATGACTTGATGTGTGCTCAACTCTAAAGTTCTTTCCCTCTCATTGCAGATCCTAGTGGAAGAGCATATTCCTTGGAAATTATTCAGCCCTGTGCGCCAGGAGATCTTTGTCACCATCTCTGCTCTCAGGTGATAGCCACATGCCCCTCTACCCCAATGCACGGGTGTGCACATGCACACACACACACACACACACACACACACACACACACGCGCGCGCACACACACACACAACTTTCAACACCTTACGTAGAACTCATTCCATAACTTGTAGAAACTATTTAGGTGAGGATGGGGAAGCAAAATTTTTAAAAATTTTTTGTGAAATAACCTTAATATGTATGATACTGTATATGCCAAAACCAGTAACAATGATGGGTCTCATTCCCCTGACCCTGAAAGAGCCTCCAATGCGGCACCGTTGGGAAGAACAAGTAAAGAGAGGCTTCTAAAATCTCAGGGCTAGGATGAATGGAGATGTTACTGAGACCGCTCAAGAAAATTGACAATCAACGGGATGATGATGATGACGATGATGATGATGATGATGATGATGTATGATACCACCCATAAAAACTTCTTTAGAGGGGCCGGAGAGATAGTACAGTAGGTAGGGCATTTTCCTGGCATACAGCCAACCTGGGTTTGATACCCAGCATCTCACATGGTCCCCTGAGCACCAGCAGGTATGATTCTGTAGTGCAGAGGCAGATGTAACCCCTGAGAATCACCGGATGTGACCCATAAACAAAACAAATAAAAAACAACACCAATAAAACAAAACAAAAAAACCTTTTTAGAAAGACCTTATTGATATTCAGAGTTCACTTCTGTCACTCCCCTCTCTGCTGCGTGCAGTGGAGTCCTACTGTCTAAGAAATCTCCAGGGCTGCCTGCTGTTACCTTTTGGGAGGTTTGGGCCAGATAGT
Organism: Sorex araneus; assembly: GCF_027595985.1. Taxonomy (NCBI): domain Eukaryota; kingdom Metazoa; phylum Chordata; class Mammalia; order Eulipotyphla; family Soricidae; genus Sorex; species Sorex araneus. Next base: position 120,571,022 of record NC_073306.1, on the reverse strand, counting down.
CACTGGTTCAAGGCCCCGAGAGAATTCTCCACTTGGAGACTGGTTCAACTCACCATACGCCAAACTGACAAACATACAACAGGGCCAAGTGAGTACTGAGGGTCAGGAGTCCCTGCCTTAGTCCACACCGGCCGCCCTCTGTTTGTGAACTGGGGGACCTGGAAGAAGCGGGAGCAGAGGAAGCCGGGAGAAAGAGGGAGGCTCCAAACCATGAACTCATCTCTAACCTTTTGAGATTTGATTGACGGCTTGACAAGCCATGCCATTGTTTCCTTCCATCAGAATGCTGTTGCAGTCAGCCTGTCCTAACCTTGGTGTGGCTTCAGTCCCGGCTCACCAGTGTCTGCTCCTGCTGCCCCTACATTGCTGCTTTTCCAAACTGTCTTTCCTTAGTTACCGAGATGTCTGTTTGCTGTTTGGCTCTGAAGATAAAGAGGGTTTGCTCCGTCTTATCATCACAAGCGTAATCACTCTGCCCTCAGTAGAGGCAGTGCCAAGTGGGTCCTACAACTCAGAGGTAACTCAGGCTTTGCTTTACTAACCTCACCAGCCATGGGCCTGTTAATCTGGACCTTTTCGGAGATGTTTGACTTTGGGGGGAAGAACTAACGATAAAGCAAAATTGGAGGGAAGCCTGGTGAACAGAGTCGGGGCTGTTGTGCCCTTATTTTATCTTCCTTCCCTTTTCCCTTCCTTCTAAGATACCTTGATTTTGACTTTAAAATATGGTGGGAGTGTTCATTGATCTCTTTAGCAGATATTTGGGGTCTCCCTAGGCTCAGCATCATGGTAGGCAGCCAAGATGCAGCAGTACAGTTTCTGGCACATAAATCCTGTCACTGTCACTGTTATCCCATTGCTCATCGATTTGCTCATGTGGGCACCAGTAATGTCTCCATTGTGAGACTTGTTGTTACTATTTTTGGTATATCGAATATGCCACGGGTAGCTTGCCAGGCTCTGCTGTGTGGGCGAGATATTCTTGGTAGCTTGCTGGGCTCTCTGAGAGGGGCTGAGGAATTGAACCTGGGTCTGCGGCGTGCAAAGCAAACGCCCTACCTGCTGTGCTATCACTCCAGCCCATGTATATCCTAGAGCAGAAATATAGATTAACCTGGGTCGGAGGTCTGCAAGGCAAACGCCCTACCCACTGTGCTATCACTCCAGCCTACGTATATCCTAGAGCAGAATTATAGATTATTGATAAATATGACAGCTGGTCTGAGTAGCTTGACAAATACAAAATGGAGAAAGCAGAGTATGAAGAGTGGGACGAGAACTCTTCTTAGACGTGAGAAGCCTTTCTGATGTAAAAGTTGAAGAGAAGGTATCTGAAGGAAAGTTTTCATGTTAAAGGAAGAGAAAGTACAAAGCCTTGATTTTATTCTGTGGTTAAACTGGCTGGAAAATAATTGCCCAAGGGAACTTGGTTCCCTTTTGTTTCAGATCCAAGTCTCACATGTCAAACTTTGGAATATCTCGATGGGGCCAAGGGTGTGGCTCAAGGACTGGAGTGTGTGTCTAGCACCTGCCCCAAAGGCCTCCCAGAGCTCTGACAGGCGTGACCCGAGTGCCCCAACTCCTGCTTGCATGAGCACCATCAGGTCTGAGCACTGCCAGGTGTGGCCCCTCTCGTGAAAAAGGCAAAAAAACCAACTCTCTTTCATGTTGAGGGCAATCAGGCAGAAGGAGATGGACAGACTCAGAATGATCTCTCATCTGTGGGATAGAAAGAAACCTTGCACAGGAATATCACATGCCCAATGGCAGTTGAAACGAAGAGCAGGAGAACTGGTCTTCAGTAGGAAGCTTGGCACTGGGGCAGGGTGTGTGGGATAAATTAGGGAAGGGCACATTAGGACAATGGGGGAGGGGAATGGGGCCTGCCACACAGATGGGAGGGAAACTGGGGACATTGGTCGAGAGTTCTGGGCACTGGTGAAGGGATTCTTGAAATAATATATGACTAAAACCATTCACAAATAGCTTCATAACTTTGTAACTCACAGTAATTCAATTAAAAAGAAAAGGAAAAAGTGTACCTTGATGATCCGTAGGGAGTTACCAAAATCATAGTCAGGATTGGTTGGTTGTGTTTCCAGTAAAGCTGAGATGTGTTCTTTTGAAATGAAGATGTTTTGTTCCACACCATGAGATGAATTGCCTGCCAGGGTTTTACACTGGTCCTGCTCCTCTGAACCTTTGCTTCAGATCACAGGGAGAGGTGTGGCATTGGGAACTTCTGGGGGCTGGGGGGAGGTGGGCATCCCTGGCTCTCTGCCTTTTTAGGATCTCTGCATACAGACGTTTCAGCAATTCTTTGAGATGCTCCAGATGTTGGTGGTACGCGATCCACATTTGGAAAATCTTGACAACATTTTCAAGGTAAACCAGGTTATCAGGGGAGACTGGGCAATTAATTAGCTGGTGAAAGTGGAAGAACAAAATGAGGATTTAGCTACAGCATAATAGTTTAAGTACCTATTTTGAATCGGACTTGGATTTAAATTCTTTTTTGTTTGTTTTGTTTTGGGGTCACAAAACAAAAGTACTGGCAGTACTCAGGGGCTACTGCTTCCTGGCTCTGCACTTAGGAACTATTCCTGGTGGTGCTCAGGGGACCATATGCGATGCCAGGAATCAAACCCAGTATCACGCGCAAGGCAAACACTCTACCTAATTTAAATTCTGATTCCCCACCCTCTGATAGTTATAAATGCAGCAAGTAATATCTCCTAGAGTCCCATATCTTCACCTTTAAATGGGGATTGTAAAAAGTAAGTAAATAAAGTGAATATATTTACTGTGAGCATTGAGTGAATGGCTTAAGCAGTCGCTATCATTATCCTTTAAATGATTTTTGTGTACTGCCTCCGGGTTTCATTTAGAGACCTACAAACACAGCAACCTTATCAGTAAATACCTCATTGCCTGAAGGGAAATGAGGGGGGGGCTTCATTAGTCTTCTTTTTTTTTTTTTTGCTTTTTGGGTCACACCCGGCGAATGCACAGGGGTCACTCCTGCCTCATGCACTCAGGAATCACCCCTGGCCGTGCTCAGGGGACCATATGGGATGCTGGGATTCGAACCCAGGTGGGCCACGTGCAAGGCAAACGCCCTACCCGCTGTGCTATCGCTCCAGCCCCCGGTTCATTAGTCTTTAAAGAGCCCCTGTTTGTACCCTGTGACTGCGCCCATTCCAGTCTGTGCCCTTCCATCCTTAGGGTATATTCATTACCCTTCGAACATCCCCTGCCCAAGGACTGGGGAGATAGTTCAGTGGAGTTTGTGGCTGGCATGCAGGAAGTCTGTGTTTGGTCCCTAGAACCAGAGTCTGGAGCATCAAGCCAAGAGTGACTTGATGCTCTTGGCCACACCCCTACCTCTGTTGGGTGTGGCCCAAAATTGGAAAGGGAAAAAACAAGTCTATCTTGTTCTCTATTTTAAAATGAGGATATCCCGGAGGGAAGTGAACCCTTTAAACTGTTCCTAATTCTTTGCACTAAGTACAGATGGACATTTGTCCTTGGCATAATCAACCTTAACAACGATGTTTTTCAATCCTCGCCTGTGTCTTTCAGCTTCTATTGTCACCCACCCCAGACACATCAGTTTTTTTTTCCTTTATCCATTTGTTCCTTGTACTATTCTGTGTGACAGCGTTCTTTGTGTGTGTGTGTGTGTGTGTGTGTGTGTGTGTTGTGGGGGGAGTGGCAAGTGGAGGTGGGAGTGTTGTTCTGTAGTGCCGAAGATGAACACAAGGGTTTGTGAGTAAGACATGTGCTTTACCTGGGTTGGCAACTTACTGCAAGCCATTTCTTCCGCCTGAGATATCTTTCTTATGAAACTCATCCTCAGATCTTTCCCATGAGTCCCTCCCGATCACTGAGGCCCATGCAATCTCCCCACCCTCAGAGGTTTTTCATAGCCTCTCACTAATTTTCTTTCTTTCCAAAGTAGAAAGATTTAGAGCACCCACAATTGAGTGGGAGAAAGAATAGGCTACCGTAGGATACAGGGGAAATAAGCCTAGACAAACAGCCTCCGCAGGAGCCAGTTCACTGAACCTCCTGAGTCTTTGGCCCTTGTTTGAAATCCCACCCACTCTTTTCCACTCCAAACTGATCCATCCTGCGGGAAGATATTCTCAGACAGAGCAGCAGCATGCAGAGCTCTCCTCATTCTCCTCCAAATAAAAGCAAGGTGTTATCCCGGATGCTCCTGATAAACCGAGTCAGTAAACCGCCCTTTCGTTTCCACAGCACTTGTCCCCCTGGCTACAGACAGACAAACACTCTGAGCGGATGCTGGCCACCACCTGCATTGTTGAAGTTCTGAAGAGCTTATCCATAAATCTCAGCTTGAAGGTCAGTGACCCTGCCATGACAGGGGGAAACAGATCCAGTGCCATCTCCTTCCCCCATCCCTCCCCCTGTTTGGGGGGGCACACCTGTTGTTGCTCAGGGCTTGTTCCTGGCTCTGTGCCCAGGGATCACTCCTGGGAAGGCTCAGGTGACCGTACAGGATGCCAGAGATCAAATTTGGATTCTCTGCATGCAAAGCAAGTGCCCTACCACCGTAATGTGTCTCTAGCCCTATTTTATTTTATTTTACTTTGGTTTTGTGTGTGTGTGTGTGTGTGTGTGTGTGTGTGTGTGTGTGTGTGTGTCACTGCCAGTGGTGCTCAGCGCTTACTCCTGGCTCCGAGCTCAGGGATCATCCCCTGGCAGGGCTTAGGAGACCATATGGGGTGTCGGGGATTAAACTAGGGTTCTCTGTATGCAAGACAGCTACCCTACCACTGTACTATCACTCTGGCCCCGTCCTTCCAATGACATCTTCTTATCACTGCTGTCCTTCCTATTCGTGTCTCTGTAAACTGGTGACTCTTCAGTGGCCAAGTTGAACGGAACACTTAGCATCGCTCATTGATCTGCCACTCTGGTAAAATCTGAGCAGCTTGAGATACTGTGGTTATTAATCTGGCATCCTCATTGCTTAGCACAAGAATTGGAACATAGCAATACAATAAGTGTTCTTTTTGTTTTGTTTTGTTTTGTTTTTTTTTGTTTTTTTTGCTTTTTGGGTCACACCCAGCGATGCTCAGGGGTTACTCCTGGCTTTGCACTCAGGAATTACTCCTGGCGGTGCTTGGGGGACCATATGGGATGCCGGGGATCGAACCTGGGTCGGCCGCGTGCAAGGCAAACGCCCTACCCGCTGTGCTATCGCTCCGGCCCCAATAAGTGTTCTTTTTTTTTAATTAAAAAAATGTTTTTTTTTCTTTTTGAGTCACACCTGGCAATTCACAGAGGTTACTCCTGGCTCTGCACTCAGGAATTATTCCTGGCAGTGCGCAGGAGACCATATGGGATGCTGGGAATCGAACCCAGGTCGGCCTCTTGCAAGGCAAATGCCCTACTCACTGTGCTAGCGCTCCAGCCCACAACAAGTGCTCTTGAATGAATGAATAAATGTGACCTGGAAATATTTCAGGGCCTGATCTCCAAAGTAATGAAGAGCAACGGGCATATCCCAGTAAGTCATTTAAATATCTCACAACATTTCAACAAAAGTGGTTCTTTGGTACCTCTTCTTTATTTGGGGGGCTGCTTGGGAGGGGGTGCCAGGGTCATGTATGTGAAGTGTATGCTCCACTGCTGAGCTCCATTCCATTTTCAGTTCTCTCTTCTCTTTCACTTTCTTGTTTCTCAGTTGTCCTCAGTCCTCTCCTCTAATTCCCATCACAAGTTCTTCAAAATTGATTTTCCTTACTGCAACTGTCCCTTTTTTCATCAGAAAATCTCTTTTCCCCTTTCCTTCTAACTATTGAATCTTCTGTTCTCCACCCAGGAGAACCTTCTGTTCTTCATTGTGCCAATAAAGGCACAGGGGGTGGAAGAGAAGTTGGTGGGGTAGGGACATTCCACGCCAGAATTAAATAGCATGTTCTTTTGTTTTGTTTTCTGAACTTTTGGGGTCCAGTCCAGCCGTGTTCAGGTGCTACGAAGGGCTCCGTGTTCAGGGGTTCATTTCCTGTCTGCAATCAGTGGACCAGGTCGTGTTCAAAATAGAACCCGGGGCTTTCTCATGCAAATCATGTTCTACCTGGTCCAAGAATTTGGACTTGGTACAGATGTGGTTCTAACAGTCATGCCTGAAAGTATGAGGTTCTGCTAGTATTCTTATTTTTTACACTGAAAATATATTTAAGGGGCTGGAGCGATAGCACAGCGGGTAGGGCGTTTGCCTTGCATGCAGCCAACCCAGGTTCGATCCCCAGCATCCCATATGGTCCCCTGAGCACCGCCAGGAGTAACTCCTGAGTGCAGAGCCAGGAGTAACCCCTGTGGATCGCCAGGTGAGACCCAAAAAGAAAAAAAAAGAAAATATATCTAAACTGGAGCTGGAGAGATAATATAGCAGATTAGGTGCTTGCTTTGCACCCTTTGCACACTTTGCACACAGCCATCCCTTGAGCACTGCCAGTGAGTGATTCCTGAGTGCAGAGCCAGGACTAACCCTTGAGCATCATGTACTGTGGACAGACATAAATAAATAAATACATAAATGGAAAATATATTTAAACTTCCCATCTCTTTATTGAAGTTACATTCAATTGATTAAACTATACAACTTCCTTTTTTTTCTCCCTTTTTGCCAATGAAAACAGGTAACTCTGGCCACCACTTACTACCCTATTAGTCAGTCCTCACTGACTACTGTTTACAGCAATGCATTGATTCTCCTGTGTTCCACAGCCTCTTACTTGGGCTGCTGATGAGAGAAGAGCTCTCGTGTTGCCTCTACTGATCTCTCTCGAGACCGTAGAGATCTTCTTAGGGAGAATTGTTAATGTCGGGGTACTTAATATAGATGTCATTGGGAGTCTGGGAACACCCAGACAGTTATATTCAGAATTTCACATGGTGAAGTCTTCTGGATTTTTCTTTTTTTTTTTTTTGGTTGTTGTTTTTTTCTTTTTTCTAAAGTCTTCTGGATTTTTCTGAGGATGGTTAATCTTAATCAGTTTTGTTGGTTTATAATTTATATGCAGTAGAATTCACCCAATTTAAGGGTATAGTCTTCACTGGACTATACACTTTTGGGTTTGGGGCCACACCTGGCAATGCTCAAGGGATACTCCTGGCTCTGTACTCAGGAATTATCATAGTAGTGCTCAGGGGGCCATATGGGACACCAGGGATCAAACCCGGGTCAGATGCGTGCAAAGCAAGTGCCCTTCCCACTATATTACCCCCTTAGTCCCATCCAGTGAGTTTTGATATCTTATTTCCCCCTACTCTTAACTTCTTACATATTCTTAAATTAACTTCCGAAGATAAAGAGTAGTGGGTCAGGGAGATTGCTCAATGGACTGGAGCACTGAACTGGGAAGTAGCCCCGAGCACCAGGGGGTATGGCCCAAATCAAACTAAAAATAAAGAACAGGACTCCAGAAGTGGCTCAAAGGGCTGAAGCATACACTTTACATGCAGGAGCCCCAGATTTGGTCTCTGCGCTACATGCTCTCCCAAGGGTCACTGGGTATGACCCCCCTACCCAAAAGAAAAGACAGAAAATAAATGAGGAGAATGTTCAAGAACCAATTAACCACTTAGTGGTTAAGCTAAGAGCATAATTTGCCATCAGACATTTTGTGTGTGCTGTGTGTATGTTGTTGTTGTTGCTGTTGTTGTTGGTTTGCCAGCTTTCTTAATTTTTTCCATAGTAAGGATGTAAATAATTAAATTATTTTTGTTTTTGTTTGTTTGGGGACCATGCCCAACAGTGCTCAGGGGTTACTCCTGGCTCTACACTTAGGAATCATTCCTGGTAATGCTCGGAGTATTATATGGTACACAGGGGATCAAATCCGGGTTGGCCTTGTGCAAGACAGGTGCCCTACCCTTTGTACTATGGCTCCAGCCCCAGTACCTTAAAGTTTTAATAATAATGTTGGTACCCCTCACCTTTGTATCCAACTTTTTCGTGACAAATAACACTGATAAGTTCCTACATACTTGATTCTTAATGACTTTGTACTCAGAGTGACTACCATAGTTCTCTCTTCTGCCGTTTCATATCATCTGCTAGATGTTTTATGTTTATACATGTAACATCTAAAGAGATACAGTACTGAATATACCCTCACACCTTTCTTGAGTAGCTGGTGAAAGCGGCATTACTCTACGGAACTAAATGTATTCTGGGGGGGTTGGAGCAATAGCACAGCGGGTAGGGCATTTGCCTTGCACGCAGCCAACCCGGGTTCAATTCCCAGCATCCCATATGGTCCCCCCAGCACCTCCAGGAGTAATTCCTGAGTGCAGAGCCAGGAGTAACCCCTGAGAATTGCTGGGTGTGACCAAAAAAAAGCAAAAAAAAAAAAATTCTGGGGTCAGAGTACAGCAGGTAAGGCACTTGTGTTGTACGCAGCAACCCAGGTTGAATCCCTGGCATCCCGAATAGTCCCCCAAGCACAGCCAGCAGTGGTCCCTGAGTTCAGAGCCAGGAGGAACCCCTGAGCACCACTGGGTGTGGCCTGAAAATAAAGGAGCAAGTGTAAACGCGTTCTAAAGGTGTGTTTCTCTTTCTCCCCCACCAGCTTCCCCTGCGCTTTCACAGACTTGGCCACCTCGTGGCGGTGATGGCACTGCTCTGTGGGGACCCAGTGACGGAGGTGGCTGAGAAGGCTGCCGAGGGCATGCACTACCTGCTGCGAATCACCCTGAGACTGAAATGTGAGGCTCCATTGCTGCCAGCAGGGCCCTGGGCAGCCCTCCGGCACACATGCGCACACACCCGGCATCTGCACTCGTACCGCCCACCCTCTTTTATTGTTTCAGCCAATTTAGGTTTTTAATTTTGGGGCCCACAGCCTGCAGTATCGGGATTGCTGGCTGCCAGTGGGGTGCCAGGGACCAAGCTGAGGCCTCCTACATGCTTTGCACACACTCAGGACACTGAGCTATTTCTCGGGCTTCCCTGGCATTCTTTTAGCAGAAGTTAGTAAAGAGAGTGACACGGGGTTCACGTTCCGAGATCAAGGAACAGTGAGTTAGTAATTTTTTTTTCTTTTTGGGTCACACCCAGCGATGCTCAGGGATTACTCCTGGCTTTGCACTCAGGAATTACTCCTGGCAGTGCTTGGGGGACCATATGGGATGCCAGGGATCGAACCCGGGTCGGCCGCATGCAAGGCAAACTCCCTACCCGCTGTGCTATCGCTCCGGCCCCCGAGTTAGTAATTTGAATCATCACACTGGGCTCGATCTGTCGGTGATGGCCATCTGCATGGCCCTTGAGTGGATGTGTCTGCACACGTGACCGTGTAGATGGACAGAAATGACCAACATGGCCATCATTTGGGCTTTCATTCATTGATCTCTCCCTTAAGTATTTACTGAGCACTTCCTTGGGATTGCACAGTAATCAGCACAGGAGTCCGATCCTTAAATCAGGTTCTGGGGGGAGAGGCCTCGAAGGAGGGCGTCAGGGGAGTCACACGGTGACAAACACATATTAAAAGCAAAGACCACTGCTGTAAAGGGAGAGATTTTGGGGACCAGGAGTAAAGAATCAATTCAACAAGCAGGGCTCAGTAAACACGTTTCTGGAGATAATCTGAAAATTAACTAGCAGATGTAGTGAGGAGAACAAACGAGGCAAAGGTAGCAGCTTGAGCGAGAGCCCGCAGCAGGAATTTGAAAAGGAGAGAGAACCAGCAGCTGCGGTCACAGAGCGACTCATCGACTTCCTCAGAAGAGACGTGGGGGTGCGGTGGGGGCCGAAGAGACGTGTAGTGGGTAATGCACTTGCCTTGCAGGCTGCCAACCCAGGTTTGATCCCTGGCACCCTGTATGGTCTCCAAGTCCCATAAGGAGTGATCCCTGAATGCAGAGTCAAGAGTGAGTCCTGGGGCTAGAACAATAACACAGCGGGTAGGGCATTTGCCTTGCACGAGGCCGACCCGGGTTCGATTCCCAGCATCCCATATGGTCCCCTGAGCACCACCAGGAGTAATTCCTGAGTGCAGAGCCAGGAGTAACACCTGAGCATCGCCAGGTGTGACCCAAAAAGAAAAAAAAAAAAGTGAGTCCTGAGCTACTGCTGGGGTGGCCCCCTTAAAGAGAGACAGAGACAGAAACAGAGAGAGGAGAGACTTGGGGAAAATTTCTAAATCCTGCACTCTCACCATCTCCCCAGACACCTCACCACTCAAATATCTCTCTGCTCAGTCCCCACCGAATCACTGGGGTATCCATCTGCTCAATCCCCTCCAAGAAATCTCCCTGCCTAGCTCTGTGCATCCTGAGACAAGTCTCAGATCTGAGAGGCTCTGAGTAAGAGCAGTGTCTAACAAGAGACACAACAAATGGAACAGCTGATTATTCGGTCAGCAAATATTTATAAATCCCTTATTGTTCCAGCAATGTATTGATAAACAAGACAAACAAGGTCCTGTCCCCTAAAGAATTCTTTATCTAGATGGAAAAACAATATCCTGAACCAATAGAAAAATTCCAGCAACCACGAGTCACAGCAAAACAGGAGAAAAAAAAGTGGTGTAGAATTGGCAGAGAGAGTAAGAAGCAAAAGTGTTAGCTAGGGAGAGAATTCCAAGGGCTAGAGCACAGGCTTTGCATTTGAGAGCTCTGGGTTCAGTCCCCAGCAGTGCATGGTCCCCCTAAGTGACTTGAGTATTGCTGACTGTGACCCAACAGGGGGAAAAAATGAGCAGCTAAAGTAGACAGAGGAGCTGGAGGGATAGCACAGCGAATAGGGCATTTGCCTTGCACGTAGCTAACCCGGGTTCGATGCTCAGCATGCCATATGGTCCCCCGAGCACCACCAGGAGTAATTCCTGAGTGCAGAGCCAGGAGTAACCCCTGAGCATCGCTGAGTGTGACCCCAAAAGCAAAAAATAAAAATAATTAAAAAAATAAAGTAGACACAGAGTTCTAATATCAGAATTGTCAGACCTGTACACAATTGTGCAATTTTTCATGGGGAGATCAGTTTTATAGGATACCCCTCAAAGGTCCTCACTAAGTCAGGGAAAGACTTAGAATGCTTTGGTGTATTCCTATATCATGTTTTCTTTCAGCCCCTTTCTCTGTGTTGGTCTACAACAGGTAAAACAAATCAGCATTTAGGGCGATCAATAGACACTTTCCTGTGGGTATTTTTATTCAAATGAAAAAGAGAAAGATGATAATCTTAGTGTTCACTTCAACCTAGAGATCACTTTGGAAAACCAAGAGGAAAACCTAAGGCAGATGTATTAATGGTTTGTATTTTCTTTTCAGATATTACTCATGAGGAGAAAAATTACGAAAGCTTTAGAAGAGCAATGAAAAAGTGTCGCAAGCTCCTGAAATACTACAGCGTTAAGCAGTTCTACAAATACCACTTCCAGATTGCTCAGGTGCTCTCGATCTACCCGAGGGCAGACATGTTACAGCCAGACAACTTGAAATGTTGGGAAGGACAGGAAGTGTCATACATCTGTTTTCTTTGTGCAGATGTTAAATGGCAAGGCCCCTTTGGGAAAAGTTCTGGTAATTTCTCATAAACCAAACACATGAAACTGTGCAGAGACTAGAACATTCCATACAGGGAACCAGCTAAGGGACCATGACTCTTTCACACCTCATCTGTTCACCTATTCCTTATTGGTTTTTGGACCACACCCAGCAGTGCTCAGTCACTCCTGGCTCTGTGCTTACGGATCACTCTGGCAGGTGTAGGGGACCAAGTGAGGTGTCAGGGAATTGAACCCAGCTCAGCCATGGGCAAGGCTAACACCCTTCCTGCTAGCGTATCTCTGCTGCCACAGAGGTTTTCTTTTCACCTGTTCACTAATGGTTGGCTGAACCTGTCAGTGGGGTCAGCATCCCTGTCCAGTTCTCTCTTCAGACAAGCTCTGCTCCTGTCAATGGCTTTTCAAGCCCACCTGCAGTAGAAACAAACCTTTGTCCCAAATATGGACTGCAGCAGAGTGTGGTTGATTCACCAAGACACACTTTTACATATATTTATTATGCAACAAATGTGTAAGTATCTATTAGGTCCTAGGCACTATGTTAGGGCTTAGGGGAGAATAAGAAACCCTACTTTATTATTGGTGTCGGGTCCCAGATGCCAAGAATTTTTTTTTTTTTTTGGCGGGGGAAGTGTGTCACACCCAGCAATGCTCAGGGCTTTCTCCTAGCTCTGCACTCAGGAATTACTCCTGGTGGTGCTTGGGGAGCCATATGAGAGGCTGGGGATCGAATCCAGGTCAGCCACATGCAAGGCAAGCGCCTTCCCCGCTGTACTATCCGCTCCAGGTCTAAGACAATTTTTTCCTATTCAAGTTTCTTTCACTTGAGTGTCTTGAAAGTTCATTTTCTTTATATTATCTCAGGTCTTTGAAGTGTTTCTCAGTCCTAACGAGCTCTGCCAGTTTGTAATGACTGTAGTGGATGGCCTGAAAAATCTGCGCTATCCTTCCACCCAGCTAGCAGCAGGAGAGTTGCTGATAACGTTGATGGAAAATGTGAAGTCCAGGTTTGAGAAGGTAAACCCAGACGTCACTGCCCAGCTGTGGGAGGGCCCAGGCCTCTCTCCTGCAGCTGCTGCTGCCTCTGCTGCTGCTTCTGTCGGGCTGGGAACAGCTTCTGCAAGAGAACAGAGTCCGCCTCTTGGTTCCTGGGTCAAGAAGGGACATCCGTCCACTTCACATACAATAAACAGTCACCGTGTGTGCACCTCGGGAGGGAGATTACTCAGGTCTCAAGAGTGATTCCTGATTTCCAAGGAAATAGAAATGTTCCCAAGATATAATCAGTACCAACGAAAAATTTAACTGCATTTAGATCTTCATCTTGGTCTCAGCTTAAAAAATCTGAGTGATCCTAAAAGAAAGATGGCTTACTGTGATCTAAACAGAATTTTTAAAATGTGTACTTGAAAGTAGTACATCAAGAAAAACAGTGCAACACTTAGACACCTGGAAAGGAGCGGAACCACAGAGATAGGGCAGGAGGGAAGGCAGCCCTGGTTTAAGTCCCCAGCACCTCGTGTGTTCACCTGGCCACTGTTGCAGCCACTGCTGGGGTCACTCCCAGGCACAGAGCCAAGAGTAACCTCTGAGCAGCTCTGGGTATGGTCCTAACAACTGTCCTCCACCACTAAAAAAAAAGAAATATGGAAAGAATATAAGGAATGAATATAGATTCTAGAGAGACGGGGAGATAAAGAGAGAGCTTTGAAATATCAACGAGTGCTTACAATCGTGTGCATGTTGCACTTGGTAAAAATAGGAGATGATTTTGTTTTTTATTTTATTTTTGTTGTTGTTTCGGCCATACCAGTGGTGCTCAGGGCTTACTCCTGGCTCTGCCCTCAGGAATCACTCCTGGCGCTGCTCAAGGGACCATATGGGATACCAGGGTTTGAACCCCAGTCAGTCATGTGCAAGGAAAATGCCCTACCTGCTGTACTATCACTCTGGCCCTAAGGATCAAAGGATCAATTTTAAAACAAATATACTTTTTGACTCTTCAAAATAGTGAGGAAAACAAACACATAGTTCAGTGAAAGCATATATCTCTTATAAGTTGAGTGCTCGTCACTGTTAAAAAAAAGTAAACAAAAAACAGTGAGAAGCTTAAATGCAGGATTTATCACTTCATCTGGGAAGTCTAAAAGTCTGTTTTCTGGCTTTGGTTCAGTGAGCCAACAGTGTAATGGAAGGGGGCTGCAGTGATAGTACAGCTTGGAGGGCATTTGCCTTGCACACCACAAACCCGGGTTTGATCCCCCGAATCCCACATGGTGCCCCAAGCACCGGCAAAAGTAATTCCTGAGTGCAAAGCCAGAGTAACTCCTGAGCATCGCTGGATGTGGCCCATAAAGAGGGGGGGAAAGAGTGTAGTGGAAGAGCCAGGGGCATCCCCCTTTCCCCCCTCTGCTTCACTCTACAGTCATTAAGTAGTTGCCTCAATTTCAGACTATCTGGGTAGATGGGACATGATTGGTAAAGAGGAGAGATAGTATCTTCCCCTTTTAGGAGAAGAGCTTCAGGAGGATAATCATTCCTAAAGCCCCCAGGAGATTCCCTCCCCCTCAGTTTTACTGGCCAGAATTCTATCATCTGCCCTGAAATCAGACTTGGCAAATATTGATGAAGACAGCCTTAACACAACAAACAGCAACAAAAATTTAAATCAGATTTGTTGAGGACATCTGAGATGCTGACATTTCGGCAGGGCCCTGGAGGCCAGGAGTTTTCCAGAGGGGAGAGTAGTTAAAGCAAAGGAAGGGACCAAAGCCACATGTAACTGTTGCCTTTGTCTCAACATGTTAGACCCCAGAAAGGAAGGCAGAGACAGGCTCCGCTGCTCATCTCAGCATCAAGTCAGAGAAAGGAAAAAAAAAGTCTCCTTGCAACAGTTGCATTAATCTATTATGAAGTCAGTATATAGTCAACACTATCACTATTGTCCAGTTGATCCTCGATTTGCTCAAGTGGGCCCAAATACATAGTCATTGAGAAAAAATTTAGAAAAAGTGTATCAGTGGAGACAAGTCTTGCTACTCAAAATATACATGAGTGATATATTTTATATACATTCTTCTAAACCTTTTGTATGCATATATATTTTTTTTTTTTTTTTGCTTTTTTTTTGGTCACACCCGGCAATGCACAGGGGTCATTCTTGGCTCATGCACTCAGGAATTACCCCTGGCGGTGCTCAGGGGGACCATATGGGATGCTGGGATTCGAACCCGGGTCGGCCGCGTGCAAGGCAAACGCCCTACCCGCTGTGCTATCTCTCCAGCCCCTGTATGCATATATTTTAAGTAGTTTTGATAATGAACATTTGGAAAGAGGGGCCTTAACTCAGGGCTGTTCCCAGCTCTGTGCTCAAGGATCATTCCTGACAGTGCTCAAGGAACTGTGTGCAGTGCTAGGCATGGAACCCTCGTCATCAACATGCAAGGCTGGCAGGCATCTTAACTCTTGTACTTTCTCTATAGGCCTTTGATAATACACTTTTTGAAATTAATAAATGTGGGGCCGAAGTGATAGTACAGCAGGTAGGGCATTTGCCTTGCATGTACCCGACCTGGTTCAGTCCCTCCCACCGCATATGGTCCCCTGAGCCTGCCAGAGTGATCCTTAAGCACAGTGCTAGAAATGAAAGCGAATTTGTTTAAATAAAGATTCTATTATAAAAGTCACCTCGGATCTTCACAATTGGCCACAATATTCTCCGTTACTGGAGCTAGAAAGATAGTACAGTGGGTGGGGCGTTTGCCTTGCACGTGGCCAACCCAAGTTCAGTCTTTGGTATCCCATATGGTTCCCTGAGCCCATCCAGAGTGATCACTGAGCACAGAGCCAGGAGTAAGCCATGAGCACTGCTAGGTGAGGCCCCAAAGCAAAATAAACAAGCAACAATTTCAATAACTCTCCATGTCCTCTAGGATTAAGGTCTTAGTGATATCTTTTCCCTCCTCAGGTGCCAGAGGTTATAGGGGTTATCTGTGCCCGACTCGCCATGGTCAGCCATCCTATAGTCCGCCGACAAATTATCAGCACCGTGGGTGTGATTATGTGCACACCCAATTACACAGATACAGTGATCCACCACCTTCTGTGCCAGCCGTTGCCATTCGACAGGTAACCATAACTCTACACCTGCATCGCTTCTGGATCAACCCGCGCTGTATGGAACTGCTCTGGGTATCGTGCACCGTTTAGGGGACTTTTGAGGAGGCAAGAGATAGAAACTGATACCTTGGGTATAAATCAGATAGGTAAGTACAAGGGAACAATCCAGCTCATCCAGAATGAATACGTCCTATACAAGAGTTTTCACTGAACTCTTCCAAAATGTGCATATTGAGGGGGAAATGGTCAGGGGAGCATTGTTTTGTATAAACTGAGATTGATAAGACATAACCCAGTGTAATGTGTGACCAAAATCTCATATTAGAACCTAGATCGAGAACAAAAAATATGAAAGGAAATTTTGAGAAAATTAAAATACAGACTATCCTACATGTGAAATGATAATATGGTTACATGGAAGAATGTTGTTATTCTTAGGAGATATAGACACTGACATGATTAAGGATAAGCGTCATGTCTGTAGACTGAAGGTCTTATATTAAAAGGTTGGGAGGTGTTGCAGTGGTGGTAGAGTAGTTGCCTTACATGTGTGAACACTGGGTGTGATTTTCAACACCATAAAAAGGAACAAGAAGGGGGCTGGAATGATAGTGCAGCAGGTAGGGCATTTGCCTTGCATGCAGCCAACCAGGGTTTGAGACCCAGCATCCCATATGGTCCCCTGAGCACCGCCAGGAGTGATTCCTGAGTACAAAGCCAGGAGTAACCCCTGTGCATCGCCAGGTGTGACCCAAAAAGCCAAAAAGAAAAAAAAAGTAGCAAGAAGGGCTGGAGCAACAGTTCAGTGGGTAGAGCGTTTGCCTTGCATGCAGCCAACCCAGGTTTGATCCCCAGCATCCCATATATGGTCCCCTGAGCACTGCCAGGTGTGATTCCTGATGCAGAGCCAAGAATAACCCCTGAGCATCGCCAGGTGTGACAAAAACGCAAAAAACGCAAAATGCAAAAAAAAAAAAAAGGAACAAGAAGGGAAGATTTGTAAAACATATATAAAAAAGACAGTGTAAGTATATACATAAAAAGATGTAGATTCAAAGAAGGGATCAAACAGGGTGGCTTTTGTTTCTTTGCTTTGGGGGCCACATTCAGCAGTGCTCAGGACCTAATTCTGGCTCTGCACTTACTCCTGGCAGGATTGGGGTGCTGGAGATCAAACCTGGGTCGACCATGTACCAGGCGAGCACCATACCCACTGTACTATCCCCCTCTTTTGTTTTTAATAGAGTGGTGCTTTTTAGAGTGGGAATCACCTAGCAGTCTCAACAGTTTTCTTCTGGACAAGGCAGTGGGGTGCTCGCACCATCCCATTTTTTAAAAAAATCAGTTTTATAAACTGTGATTCTACATAATTGTCAAAAAATCTCTCATCTTTAAACTGGAAACGTTCATTGACTTTTTTTCTTTAGGGATCATACCAGGCAATGCTCAGGGGCTACTCCTGGCTCTGCACTCAGGAGTTATACCTGACAGTGCTTGGGGGGATCACATGCGATGCCAGGGATCGAACCCATGTCAGCCGAGCGCAAGGCAAACTCCCTGCCTGCTGTGCTATAGCTCTGACCCCTCAATGGCTTTTTATACTGAATTTAATTTCAATGAATTTTTCTCATTTAAAGTCCTGGTGTCGGGCTGATGGGATTTTATTTCTGTTCTGTCCCCAACCCCTTCCCTTCCCTCTGTTGCTGTTTCTCTTGCTGAGGCCAGGCTCACACACCTCAATGGCAGAGCTCACACATGTGCTGGCTGGGGGTTGTACTTGTTCATAGACGGTGCTCACCCCCTTCATTGTGGTGCCACCAGGGGTCGCTGCAATGCTCACGTGTGCCCAAGCCGACTTCGGGAAAGTCGTGGTCCTGGCAGGCCTAGGATAAACCATTCATGAACTGTCTTCTGGGAATTTCTAGGTCTCTGACTGAGCTATGGAGAAATCTGACAGTGAACCTGAATCTCACAACTTGGATCCTGTCGAGGCTCCTGAGGATGCTGCAGAAAAGTCATACTAAGCCCCTCCAGGAGAAGATGTCCTACATGACCATTTCAGTAAGCCACAGAGCTCTGCCCCTCAGCCTTCTGCCCACTGACCCCCCTTCTAGGAGTGACTGCCTCAACACCTCCCATGCCAAAGGGTCCTTTTCCTCATTATTTGTTTATTTATTGAGTCACACCGGCGATGCTCAGGGGTTACTCCTGGCTTTGCATTCAGAAATTACCCCTGGTGGTGCTCAGGGACCATATGGGATGCTGGGAATCAGATTCAGGTTGGCTGCGTGCAAGGCAAACACACTACCCGCTGTGCTATTGCTCCAGCCCCCTTTTCCTCTTTAAAGTCTTTTCTGTTACCCATTTATAAATCAGCAGTATCTCGACCAAAGGATCGGTGTGGAGAGTTTTTAGGAATTAGGGTGGTTTAATGTTTTGGATTTCTTTTTCCAGCCTGGAATGTGGGGTGTCATGACTCAGGACTACTCCCAGCTAGGTGTTCAGGGTATATAATAATTTATTTTCAATTACCTTTTAAAACTAGAATATTTACATATATACTTATATGCAAATAGAAATGGCAACAAACCAATTGTTTTGTAATAAATATCAATAAAAATAAATATTTGGGGTCAGAGTCATAGTACAGTGGGTAAGGTATTTGCCCTGGTTGCAGCTGACCTGGGTTCCATCCCCGGCATCCCATATGGTACCCCAAGCACTGCCAGGAGTGACCCCTGCATGTCAAGCCAGGAGCAAGTCCTGAGCACCACTGGATGTGCACCCCCCCAAAAAAAAGAAAGAATACCAAATTTTAAATGAAATTTTCACAATCCCCCACCACCCCAACTTTTGTACAAAAACAGTGGTATTGGGCTAGGGAGAGAGCCAGAGGGCTACCTATCTTACTGATAGGAAAAAGAATTTGATACAGTAAGACTGTCACGTAGGCACAAATACTTTTCCAGTTTATCTGTTGTCTGACTCTCGATGATTAAAATATATCCTGGCTTTACATTTTCGTGTAGTCAAATATATATATTTTATTTATTTATTTATTTATTTTTTTGCTTTTTGGGTCACACCCGGCGATGCACAGGGGCTTCTCCTGGTTCTACACTCAGGAATTACTCCTGGCAGTGCTCAGGGGACCATATGGGATGCTGGGATTCGAACCCGGGTCGGCCGCGTGCAAGGCAAACGCCCTACCCGCTGTGCTATCGCTCCAGCCCCAAGTCAAATATATTAAGTTTCTTTTCAGAGTTCACTTCTGAGTGTCAGGGCGCCATTCATTGTTTGGCAACTTGCTATGTGTTTGTTGTTGTTTTATGGGGGCTGCCCCAGATTGCTGAGAAGCGTGGGGCTAAACCCAGTGGTGATCAGGGGACCATGTGGTGCTGGGAATTGACCCCAGGGCCCTGAGCTTGCCAGACATGTGCGCCAACCATCTGTGCTATCTTCCTGACCCTGCTCTGATAAATTATCTATCTATCTATCTATCTATCTATCTATCTATCTATCTATCTATCTATCTATCTATCTACTATCTGTAGATATATATTTTGGGCTCACACCCAGAAATACTCAGGCATTAATCCTGGCTCTATACTCAGAAATTACGCCTGTCGGTGCTTGGGGGACCATGTGGAATGCCGGGGATCGGACCCAGGTCAGCCATGTGAAGGCAAATGCCCTACCCGCTGTGCTATCACTCCAGTCCCACTGTGGTAACTTTTAATAACCACTTCAGCCCTTACCCCTTATGCTCTTTGTTCTCCTGTCCTGATGCGCTCACCACTGCTGTGGGGTGGGAGAACCAGAAGGCGTGTGCATACACACACACACTCACATACGCATACACACATTCACACACACATTCTCTCACACACACACACGCACACACACTCACATACAAATACACACACATTCTCTCTCTCACACATATACACACCCACGCACGCATGCGCACACCCGAACACATGCACACACACACACACACACACACACACACACACACACACAGGCCACAGAGCCAGCGGGTCCTCAGTTCAGTTCTTTCCTTTTCCTTTCCTCCCACAGGCCACAGGTGCCCTTTATGAGGTGTTTATAGGAAACAGGCTCAGAGCAGCTACGTTCCGACTCTTTCCTCAGCTTCTGGTTTCACTGCTCATCCAGATTCACCACTGCATCGGTCTCACCGTGTCTGATGTCGCCATGCCGAGTTACCTACTCTCGAACCAGAAAATGTCTTCACAGTTCGCTCCTTTGCGGTATTGCCCATTATGTCCTCATTGCCTTTATCCACAATCCATGAGGCACCGAGGGCTGAGGGAGCGACAAGATTGGCCACAGCATGGTCCCATCTGACAGAGCTTATGAGCCAGCCATCCTCCTGAGAGCCGGGGAGAGGGGCAGCCGTTATTCGAGGCTTTTGTGTGCTGTGTTTGGTTTTATTGCTGACACGGTCAGCTTGGCTGTCTGGGTCCGGAGGCCTCTCCAAATAACACCAGCCCCTTCTGGATAAGTCGGGACAGGAGAGGGAGTGAACTTTCATCCCACCTCCAAAGTGGAACCCATTTACAGTAGAAAAAATCCTTGCACTGATTTGTTGTTGTTTAGTTCCCCATGAGGACTTCAGTAGACATCCTGTGTTGTTCCCGTGATGTAAACATTCCTTACAAAGGCAGTACTGGAAAGGAGACTATTTCAGAACTTCTGAGTGTCAAGAGAACCGAGTTCTGATTCACAGTCACCTGCTTAATCAGTGGGGGACCCTGGACAGATCACTGTCTTGGTTTTCTTCTGAGGTCTGGGTTGGTGTTTCCTGTGGACGCTGTGAGTTTCCCGGCCCCTGGCCTGGGAAGCCGGCTCGCTGGCTTCACGTGCACAAAGGTTCAGACCCTTGGGGCTGGAGGGACAGTGCAGCAGCCTGAGCACCACACGGTCCCCCGAGCACCCTCAGGAGCAGCCCTGGAGCACAGAGCTAGGAGTAATCCCCAGCACTGCCAGGTGTGGTTCCCAAATAAACAAGCTGCAACACCTCCCCAGCCTAGCACCAACTGGTGTAGAGAGGGGGGCTCCTGTGGGCCCCAGCACTGGGGGCCCTGCCATTCAACCACACCACCCAGAAGTGGACTATTTCAGGGCGACTCAGGATTGGCTTAGGATTGTCCAGAGTGGCCCCTGGGTCCCTAGAGCACTGCTTGGGAGCCCCCTACAAGATTCCCTTCATATTATTCTGCCCAAGATATAATTTAATGGTTTTGAAAAGCAGTGAAGCCTCGATGGGGTGGAGCTCAGTACTAGGGGACGCCTGACCCGTATAATGTTCTGGCTTTTATCCCCAGCACCGCATTGAAAAATTAATTACAAAGCAGAGGCATGGTGGGTGGGGAGAAGGTGAAACTAAGAAATGAAAAGCAGGGCCGTACATTTTCTCTAAGACATTTTATTTTTTAAATTCCGTTGGTATTGGTTTAACAACTGATACAGTCTGCTTTATCATCGAGTTCAAGCTCTCAAGAAAACAAAATCTGATTCAACTTCTTTTCCTTTCTTTCTTTTTTATTTTTTTTGTGGGGGGTGGCCATACCTGGAAGAATTCAGGGGCTACTCCTGGCTTTGGTGGATGGGGTTCACTCCTGGAGGTAGGCGCCAGGCAACCATGAGGTGCCACAGATAACCCAGGCTTCTGGTAAGCAAAGCATGTGTCCCAGCCTACTGAGTGACCTCTTCGGCTCCAGGTAGATGTCTTTGTGCTAAGACTTGGTGTAAAGGACCTTCCAGGTTTATGGAGCATTGTGAGTCTTTGGGGACACGCAGAACAGGGAGCCTTACTACCCAGTGGCGAAAGCTCAGAGCCCTCTTGGGCCAGAGCCCTGTGATCGTGCATGCTAGATTAGTGGGCTCTGCCACTCACTTGTGACTTTCTCTCTTTGCCTTAGCCTTGCCGTACAGGCTACCAAGACTCTCCTTTTCAGAACATCGTGCTTGCAGGAATTCGACGCCATGGAAAAGAACAAAGGATGGGCCCTCCTGGAAGAAGAAGACAGTCACCTCCAGGGAGTAGCTCTTCTTGCCAAGTAAGGCCTTCTTGCCCTGTGTGACTCCCATGCTCTCTACATCCTCATGGTTTCAGGTTGTTTGTTTTTTGCATTTTAGCTGTCACAGCAACCAATGCGTATAATCTTCTGCTCACCAAGTGGGCCTATTAGGGGTTGGAGAGATAGCACAGCGGGTAGGGCGTTTGCCTTGCACGTGACTGACCCGAGTTCGATTCCCAGCATCCCATATGGTCCCCCTGAGCACCGCCAGGAGTAATTCCTGAGTGCAAAGCCAGGTGTAACCCCTGAGCATTACCAGAAGTGACCCAAAAAGAAAAAAAAAGTGGGCCTATTAGCCCTTCATGTGGGGCAATTTTTTCCTGAGGTCCTAGCCCCATCTTAGGATAGCCCTGTATGCGTCTGGACCCAGGCAAACACTTTAGAGAACTCCCAGCTCTGGGCCCAGACTCCCTGGAGAGGGACGCTTATTACTAAGCATTGTTCTCTCCGTGTTGCTTTGCAGTGCGGTGCTGGAAGGAAATCCTGCCTTTGCAAATAAGATCTTATATTTGTTAGTCCCTCTTCTTAACCGAGGGAATGAAAAGCATAAACTCACAGCTGCAGGCTTTTTTGTGGAGGTAAGACTCATTCTTTAGAAGTCAGATTCAGGGGGACTAGATAGAACAAGACACATTAAAGTGCTTGCTTTGTGTGCAGCCAACCCAGGAAGTGACCCCGAAGTCTAGAGGCAGGAGTAGCCCCTGCCTCAAGCCCGTCCCTTTCAAAAGAGAAGCAGCTGGCTTCAGGAAACCTAGCCTGTCGCACAACCAGCTTTCCTGGGCTCTGTCCAACTCAGTGGCAGGCTGGGATAGGTTGCAAAGATGGGATAAAAATCATTTCAGATATATGCCTAGAAGTTCTTTCCATGAATTTAGCATTTAGTGTTTTCATGTAACCCTGTGGGCTGGAGCGATAGCGCAGCGGGTAGTGCGTTCATCTTGCACAAGGTCGACCCGGGTTTGATTCCTCTGCCCCTCTCGGAAAGCCTGGCAAGCTACAGAGAGTATCTCGCCCGCACGGCAGAGCCTGGCAAGCTGTATTCAATATGCCAAAAAACAGTAACAAGTCTCACCATGGAGACATTACTGGTGCCCGCTCGAGCAAATCAATGAGCAATGGGATGACAGTGACAGTGACAGTGATGTCACTCTGTAAAATGCATGCTGTGGAGAGAAAGTTCCAAAAGAAATTAGGTATTTGTTAATTAGAGGATGG
This sequence comes from Sorex araneus, assembly GCF_027595985.1. NCBI lineage: Eukaryota > Metazoa > Chordata > Mammalia > Eulipotyphla > Soricidae > Sorex > Sorex araneus. Next base: position 120,548,035 of record NC_073306.1, on the reverse strand, counting down.
GTCCTCTCATTAAAAAGGGCTTAAAGAGGGGCTGGAGTGATAGCACAGCGGGTAGGGCATTTGCCTTGCACGAGGCCGACCCACGTTCGATACCCAGCATCCCGTATGGTCCCCTGAGCACCGCCAGGAGTCATTCCTGAGTACAGATCCAGGAATGACCCCTGTGCATTGCTAGATGTGACCCAATAAGAAAAAAAAAAAGGTCTTAAAGGTAATTTCTTAAACTGATTTCTGGTTCCTTCAGCTCCTCCAGAGTCCAGTGGCCACGAGACTGCCCTGCATATACTCTGTCAACCGCTTGACAGACTGGCTCCATGATGAAAATATTCTCTTTAGAATTCTTGCTCTGAAGGGACTGCTCCATATGATCAGACACCAGGAGATGGTAGGAGGGACCCCCAAACCTCCCATTCTTTAGTAGAAAACAAAATGTGCTTTAGAATACTATCACCAAAACTCGAGAGGAAAGTTGGATAGTAGTCTGGGGATAGGAGAGGCTGAGATAAACCACTGGTACCACTTCAACTTATTCCTAGGAATGGACAAGTACTGGCTTTAGCATTTAATGGAACTGAAAGAAATAAAAAGTCCAAGTCACAAATCTCCATAATATTTGACCCTTGTGATCAGTCTGAGTTATCCTCATTATCTTCCCAACTAGAGTGTCAGTCCTTGTACCATGCATTATTATGGAGTAAATAAAATAGGTCAATTGATCTGCTCCTGAGAAGCTTGCACCTAAGACAGTGATCACTAATATTCATATTGGAAGCTTATTTTCCATAGACCTGGTTGGACATTACTAATGTTCATATTGGAAGCTTATTTTCCATAGACCTGGTTAGAGAAGATAGCAGTCATCATCAGAAAATTAAATCCCGAGACCAGTTTTTCACTAAAATTCTTTTTTTCCTTCTCTTTTTCTCGTGGGCCTAGGATCAAACACAGTGTTTCACAAGTGCTAGGTATGGGTTCTACCACTGAGTTTTCTCTTATTTAAAGTGAGGGGCCAGAGAATACAGCAGGTAGGGTGTTTGCCTTGCAAGCAGCCAACCTGGGTTTGATCCCCAGCATTCTATGTGGTTTCCCCAGATGCCACCAGGAGTGATTCCTTAGCACAGATCCAGGAGTAAGCTCTGAATATCACCAGGTGTGACCCCCAAAACAAACATATATATATATATATATATATATATATATATATATATAATTAGGGGCAAATAGGCTAGGGCACTTATCTTGCATATGACCGACCCTGGTTTGATTCTCTAGCACCCCACATGGCCCCCCAAGCCCCACCAGGAATGATCCTTGAGCACTTCCAGGTGTGGCCCGAAAGCCAAAATAATATGTATAATTGACATACATTAATTTTGTTTGGTTCTGTACATAAATATTGCCTTGTTCTATATTCTTTATAACATGAATATTGCCTAAATTATATACTTTTTATATCCTTTTTTAACAAAAATATTGCCTTATCCTGTCCACTTTTTAATGTAAATATTGCCTTATCCTATACACTTTTTTTCTTTTTTGCTTTTTGGGTCACATTTGGCAATGCACAGGGGTTACTCCTGGCTCTGAACTCAGGAATCACCCCTGGCGGTGCTCAGAGGACCATATAGGATGCTGGGAATTGAACCCAGGTCGGCCACGTGCAAGGCAAACACCCTACCCACTGTACTATTGCTCTAGCCCTTATCCTATACACTTTTTTAAAGCATAAATATTGCCTTATCCTATGCACTTTTTTTTCTCCTTACCCGGTTCCTAGCAGCACTTTCACCTTTAATTGATGTTGCTGTATTGTGGTTACAGTAGTGTTAACATTGATGCTTTTGGTGTGCAACTTGGACCACCTCCACCAAAGTGTTGAAGACCCTCTACCACTGTCCTTATGTCACGTCTAGTCCTCTTGTTCCTTCCCTAACCCCAAACATACCCTGTGCTCCCACACTCCCAACTTGGTGACTTCAGTTCTGTAGTCAGAGGCCAAGGGTTTGGACCAGCAAGCTAATACCTGAGGTGAAGGACTTCCTTGTATGCCACCATCCCACTGGATCCCCAGTACCACCTATGGCCTTCCCCAACACTGCCAGGGATCACTCCTAAGCACAGAGCCAGGAATAGGAATAGCCCTTGAGCACACCTGATTGCAACCCCCACTACCCCCCCAAATAAATACTAACAAAATTCCAGGGATTTATTACCATTGGCTACTGTCCATTTCCTTGCTTTTGTTGCTTCATATGCCACATATGAGTGAGACCATCCAGAAATTTTTCTTCTCTCTCTTGACTTACATTTTTCTATTAGACTTTTTGGGTCACACCTGGTGATGTTCAGGAGTGTTACTCCTGGCTCTATACTTAGGAGTTACTCCTGGCAGTGCTTGAGGGACTATATGGAATGCCGGGATTGAACCTGGGTCAGCGGTGTGCAGGGCAAACGCCCTACCCACTCTGCTAGTGCTCCAGCCCCTCTCTCTAACTTACCTTGCTTAACCTGGCCACCTCTGGGTTCACCCAAATTGTATCAAAAGGTAACATTATTTTTTCTTATGGCTCAGTAGTGTGTGTGGATAATACAATTTCTTTATCCACTTACCTGTCCTTGGACATTTGGGTTGTTTCCACATCTTAACTATACTAAATGATGCTACTGTGAACATAGATTTGCATAAGTTAAACATAAATCTTTTTAAATTAATGTTTTTGTGCTTTTGTGATAGATGCCAAGAAGTAGAATCGCAGGGTAAAAATAGAAGTTCTCCTTTAATTTCTTGAGAAGTCTACTGTTCTCCGTAGAGGCTGAACCAGACAATAAATAAGGGCTTCTCTTTCACTGCATCCCCACCAGCACTTGGGGGTCCAGCCAGAGGCACTGCAGCAATTTGGGGGTACCAGGAAGCCTGAAGGCACCATCAGGCTGCTGATGCACTCGCCCCGCAGGTACAGACCTGCTGGTGGCACTGCACCCCTCTTCTATTTCTTTAGTGGTGACTTATGGTTTTCAGTAAATAAGTCTTTTACCCCCTTTTTAATATTTTTTTAATTTTATAAAGTAGTTCACTGTATTTGATTGCAATTAATATTCAAACACCAATCCCACCACCATTACACCTTCCCACCAGGTGTTTCCATCCCGAACTCCAATCCTTGCCCCAAAGCAGAACTGAAATAATATATTTTGTATTGTTTGTTATGAAAACCGCTGAAAATGCTACAAAAAAGTATCCTTAGAGGAAAGAGTGTGGAAAATGCTACAAAAAAGTATCCTTAGAAAAGAGTGTGAAGATTGTTGTGTTTCACCCAGGGACCATTAAGCCCTTCTATAAGAGATCACTAACATGTTGTTAAAGGTTGAGCCTTGTATATATGTATGAGCTTTTTATATATGTATGTGTAAAAAAAGAAAATGTTCATTTTCCCTCAAAGATTGGTTGCCTCCTGCTTTGAACACTAGAATTTTACCTCCTTGGTTAATGTGATTTCTAGGTACTTGATACTTTTTATTTTTTTTTGCTTTTTGGGTCACACCCGGCGATGCACAGGGGTTACTCCTGGCTCTGCACTCAGGAATTACCCCTGGCGGTGCTCAGAGGACCATATGGGATGCTTGGATTCGAACCCGGGTCGGCTGCATGCAAGGCAAAAGCCCTACCCGCTGTGCTATCCTACCCGCTGTGCTATCGCTCCAGCCCCCATGTACTTGATACATTTAGACATAATTTTTTTTTCCTTTTTCCACCGCTACTTGGTGGCACTCCTGGCGCTGTTCTCAGAAGTCATTACTGGCTGGGCTCAGGTAGATACAGTTTTAAACAGGTGGGTTGTTTATTGCATACAGAAATGCAGCCATAGGACAGGACCAATCAGCACAGTGGGTAGGGCGTTTGCCTTGCCCACAGCCAACCTGGCTTTGAGCCCCATCATCCTATATGGTCCCCCAAGCCCACTCAGAACAATCCCTGAGTGCAGAGCTAGAAGTATGCTCTGAGATCTGCTAGGTGCAGCCACCCTCACCCCTCACCCCCCACAAAAACAAAAAAAGCAAAGCAAAGCAAAGCAAAGAAATGCAGAAATGCAGCCAAATTTTGTAAGTGTGATTCTGATACTTTACTGTAGTGATCTATTTCTGAAAGATATTTGGTGGCTACTTTAGGATCTTCTATATCATGTCATCTGCATATAATTATGTTTAATGTCTTCTCCAGTTCGATTTCTTGACTAATTGTTGTGACTCATTTTATTTATTTATTTATTTATTTTTGCTTTTTGGGTCACACCCAGCAGTGCACAGGGGTTACTCCTGGCTCTGCACTCAGAAATTACTCCTGGCGGTGCTGGGGGACCATATGGGATGCTGGGAATCGAACCCGGGTCGGCCGCGTGCAAGACAAACGCCCTACCCACTGTGCTATCGCTCCAGCCCCTCATTCTATTTATTTTTACATTGTATATGTATGTCTTAAACTCCATAACTCGTTGGGGCTGGAGCAATAGCACAACGGGTAGGGCGTTTGCCTTGCACGTGGCCGACCCGGTTTCGATTTCCAGCATCCCATATGGTCCTCTGAGCACCGCCAGAAGTAATTCCTGAGTGCAGAGTCAGCAGTAACCCCTGTGCATCGCCAGGTGTGACCCAAAAAGCAAAATAACAGTAATAATAATAATAAATAAAATAAACTCCATAACTCTGATACCACTCTGTTTGGGAGGCTTCAGAGAGTAGAATCCCAAATCAGAATGGGAAAGGCCCTCAAACATCCTAAGCCAATTTCTGCTTGTGTTCCGTCCACATTTGGGGAACTCACTTTGTCCTGAGCTACCCGTTTCCCTTTCTTATTTTATTTTTGTGGAGTAGGGGCTGGGGACCACAGTCAGTGGTGCTCAGGAGTTACTCCTGGGTCTCTGCTTAGGGATCACTCCTGGCATTGCTCAGGGCACCATAGGTGGTGCCAGGGATTGAACCACGATCAGCTGCTTGCAAGGCATAGGGCCTTACAAGCCATACTCTCTCTCCAGGGCCCATTCCCTTTTCTGTTATTGGGAGGACATCGCCTTGCAGAAAATTCCAGTCTATATCCCTGCGCCATCCCCGCCCAGCCCACTTCTCCCCTGTGGCTCCATTCATCACAGTCTGGCTCCTTTTTCAGTGTAAAGCCTGGCTCTTTTTTCTGTTTCCTTTTTTTCTCAGTCAATACTGAGCGAGGGCACTCACACCCTCTTTTCTTTATTTTTTTTTTGGAGGGTGGGGGAGTCACACCTGGCGATGCACAGGGATTATTCCTGGCTTTGCACTCAGGAATTACTCCTGGCGGTGCTCAGGGGACCATATGGGATGCTGGGAATCGAACCCGGGTCGGCCGTATGCAAGGCAAACGCCCTACCCGCTGTGCTATCACTCCAGCCCCTCGCACTCCCTTTTCTTACCTTGCCAGGGACTGAGCACAGGAACTCAGGCATTCTCAGTCCTTGAACCAGGCCCCCTTTCCTACTCTGTTCACCAGCAAACTAAAAATTCAACAGGCACCAGGTAACTGAGTCAAGGTGGGGATTCCGGCTTGGGTACTGATGAGGTGCCATCAGGAGAGGTGGTGATGGGCTCCCTTTGGGCACACAGAGGGAAGACTTCATCAGCCTGATTCCGAGCATCTTGGACCTCTTAAGTGATACCAAAGAGAAGATTATTTTGCTGGCCATTGAGATTCTCCTGCATCTCGTCAAGAAGATGGATTTCACCACGCTGGCTGCCATGATGAGGACTCTGTTATTCTTATTCCGAGATGTAAGACAACAGAAGAGGAAAGGTTTTCATAAGGGAAGAGGAGTTAGCACAGCAGCAAGTAGAAGTTGGGATTGCGATAACTACTCTCTATCTGATAGAATACGTTTTACCTTCTGAGCCTTTCTTTCACAAGACATTCCAGGTAGTCATGATGTTGGTAAGGATGGGGTTACTGGGATTTCTTAGATTTAAAAAAAAAAAGTAGATTTCCCGAAGCACTTATTTTATATATATATTACATATATACATATATATAAACTTAAGGAACTTCAGCGATAATACAGCAGGTAGGTACTTGTTTTACATGTGGCCAACCTGGGTTCTGTCCCTGGTACCCCATATTATCCACCAAACACTACCAGGAATAATTCCTGAGTGCAGAGCCAAGAGTAACCCCTGAACACTGCTGGGTATGATCCTCAAACAAAAAATAGTAAGTAAAATTTAAAAAATACATGGAGTATTAAAAAGTAATGATGAGATTCTGAGATTGGCAGACCCAGGTTCAATCTTCCACATAAACCAAGATGAGTTTATGGAATATGGAATATAAAAGGAATTTGTTGGCAGAAAACGATCATTATTTTCAAGACTAATCGGGACTAGGCAAGAGGTTGGAATGTACATGTTTCTGCCCCAAATCCCCAAAGTAAAGAAAAACAAGGAACACAGGTATATCCTTGGAAGAATCAGATAGGCAAAGGCTGGAGTTTCAATTTTGAGCCAAACAGCTTGCGTGGGTGACCAGTACGAGTACCAGACACTTTGACCAAACTACTGTGGCACTGTGGCACTGTGTCCCATTGTTCATCAATTTGCTCAAGTGGGCACCAGTAACATCTCCATTGTGAAACTTGTTACTGTTTTTGGCATAGTGAATATGCCACAGGGAGCTTCCTAGGCTCTGCCGTGCGGGTGGGATACTCTCTGTAGCTTGCCGGGCTGTCCGAGAGGGACGGAGGAATTGAACTTGGGTTGGCCGCGTGCAAGGCAAACGTCCTACCCGCTGTGACAAGGAAAAAGCACGGCGGCACAGTGCCCATTCCTCATCAGTAGTGAGAGAACCAGCAGCCGTGGGGTGGTGGGGCTTATGTTGGGTTTCCTGCCCTCAGCACCCTCAGACACGGCCTCATGTTTTATCCCTCCTAGAGCTCCCGGAAGTTGAATGTGGACCTTTTCGTAAGTGGCTTCCCTTTGCTTCCTCCCTTTTAGGTGAGATCTGATGTTCGTCTCTTCTCCATGACCCTGTACAGAGCCTCCATAGAGTCTGTGAAATACTCAGATAAGAAGAGTCTAGAGAACCAAGTCCTGGGCAGTCTAGTCCCACTACTTCTCTACTCACAGGATGAAAATGACGCAGTAGCCGAGGTAATGTCTGTTGCTCACTTGCCTGAGCCCTCAATAACCTCCAGAGCAAAATCTGCTAATAAGCATCCACTGAGTACAGGGACTTTGTGGGGTGTTTTGTTCTGTTTCGTTTGGGCCACCCATGGTGGTGCTCAGGGCTTACTCCTGGCTCTGAGCTCAGGAATCACTCCTGGCGGTGTATGTGGGATGCCGGGAATCGAACCCTGATCAGCCACATGCAAGGCAAGCACTCTGCCCACTGTACTATCTCCTCAGCCCAAGTGCAAGGAGTTTATGACTCCAGCTTTAGTCCCCATTTCCTCCAGCCTGAGTATGACTTCGTTATTTTGCTTAAGTGGATTATATGAAGTGTCTTCCGCCACTTTTCTGTACAGTAAATAACTGTACTTAGTGGAGAAGAACAATGTATCACCTTTCTGAAACTTTGCCCCAGTACTCAGCCTTAGCACTGAGCCTTGGATCTAGTGCCCAGACAGCACATTCTTTACTGATGACAGTGAAGTTCTTCTATTTTTCCTTTCTGAAGAGCTGCCTCATGGCCTTGAGACAGTCTCCTTTGGAGGCGTGAATGAGAGAAAGTACTTTTTCTGACATTTGAAGAAGACTTGACATTGGCTGAACCTTCTGGAGGTTCTGCCGTAAGAATTGTGGGTAAGGGGGCTGGAGCGATAGTAAGCAGGTAGGGCATATGCCTTATAAGTGGCCGGCCCAGGTTCAATCCTCAGTGTCCCATGTACTCCTCCAAGCACTGCCAGAAGTAATTCCTGAGTACAGAGCCCAGGAGTGACCCCTGAGCATTGCCAGGTAGCTCTAAACCAAAAAAAAAAAAAAAAAAAAGAAAAGAAAAAGAGAATTGTGAATGACGGGCCAGAGAGATAGTACAGGGTTAAGGCATGTGCCTTGCACAATGGCCTATCCCAGTTTGATCTTCACATCGTTCCCTAAACACCACCAAGAATGACCCCTGAGCACAGAGCCAGGAACACAGAGCCAACATCCAAACCCTACGGGATGTTGTCATCTCTAATACTCTCCCACACATCAGAATCCGGTCCATTCTGAGGCACAAACCATGACCGTCACTTAAAACAAACCAGAGAGGTAGGTTTAAGCCACAAGAACTTGGAAACTGAATGCCAGCGTTCTCTGTAACCCTTCTCTTCCTTCTTATAGAAATAAAAGATCCAGGTTGCAGATTCAGAAACAAAAGATTTGAGACTAAGGTGGGCTCTTGTACAGTGTCCTTATAACCATAAAACTAAACTATTTCAGGCCCTACTAAAGCACAGAGGAGAGGTTTCAAAGCAAGGGCTGGGGAGACTGCCATAGTGGGGAAGTGGTTATAGGTACATAAAGGTATGTGCCTTAGCTGGTACCCTACCTTAGCCAGTTCTTAACCTTGAGGCAAAGCTGAGAGCACCAAGGCTCTGGGCTCATTCTCCTTCAAATCTTAACCATTTCCTAGCTACCTCTTCATCCACTCTGAGACATAAAGCAGAAATAAAGTGTGCTCTACTCCCAACCCTCTAAAAACTAGCATCCTGAATCAAATTTTTATCATTTCTGTGATGGTATGCTTTGTGGATTAAAACTTCATCTTAAAACCCAGTAACTCTGGGGCTGGAGAAATAGGACAGTGGGTAGGGCGTTTGCCTTGCAAGTGACCAATCCTGATTCCATCCTGAGCATCCCATATGGTCCCCAGAATACCACCAGGGGTAATTTCTGAGTGCAGAGCCAGCCCCTGAACATCACCAAGTGTAATCCCTAAAACAAAACAAAAATAAAACTTAGTTACTTCTTTTGGTTTCATTTAGTTTTTATTGACCTCATAAGAATATCCATGCTGTATAGTTCATTTTTTTTAGTGTTATAGAGGATTCCATCATGTAAATTTTCCATTATTTCTCAGCTCCTATACCTGGATATTTATATTGTTTCCACTTTTTCATGATTATAGTGCTGCCATGTGCATTCTGGAACTTATGTCCATACATACTGGACATAAGTTCCAGAATGAACAGGGGGTTGGGAGTAGAGCACACTTTATATATGCATACATATGTACATGTATATATGTCCATGTATACATATGCAGGGGGAGTATGCCTCCCCCTGCAGTGCTTGAGGCCTGCTCCAGCTCTGTGCTTGAAGGTCACGCACAGAGAGGCCCTGGAGGGCACGTGGCACTAGGCCTTGCACCCAGGCCTCCCACATGAATATATGAGCTATTTCCTTGACCCCCTATCAAAGATATTTTAATAGCCCTAATATCGATTTAGGCTGGAACAAAATCTTTACTGTTTGGGTGGAGGATGAACTTTGGGCCACACCCAGCATACTCAGGCGATCCTGGCTCTGCTCTCAGGAATCACTCCTGGAAGGATTAGGCTACCATGAAGATTGCTGGGATTGAATCCAGATCATCTGCATGTAAGGCAAGTGCCTTACCTGTCTCTCCAGCCCCAGAACATTCTTTCTTGGAGTTTCCTCTAAGGTATTGTACGCTTCTTGAGAGGCATTCTGACAGTGATGAAGAGAAAAGAGTCTTAGCTGGTAAATTTTGCACAGGAAGGGATCTGTACTCTAGAATTCATTCCAGGGCTGGAGCGATAGTACAGCAGGTAGGGCGTTTGCCTTGCATGTGGCCAACCCAGGTTCCAACCCCGGCATCCCATATGGTTCTCCGGGCAACACCAGGAGTAATTCTTGAGTGCAGAGCCAGGAGTAACTCCTATGCATGACCGAAAAAAAAAAAAGAGTTTATTCCACACAAGAGAATCCATAAGGATAGTAATAAAAGATGCTGCATTTCCAGGTTGAAGCGATAGTAAAACAGGTAGGGCATTTGCCTTGCACACTGCTGACCCCAGTTCGATCACCATCATCCCATATGGGTCCCTAAGCACCTCCAGGAGTGATTCCTGAGTTCAGAGCCAGGAGAAACCCCTGAGCATGACTTGGTGTGGTCCCCAATCTAACAAACAAATAAATAAAAATAATGGTGCACTTTCCTGAGTGGCGGAGAAATGATGTGTAAGTGTCAAGGGAAGTAGAAACTATCTCCGAATCCATGGTTCATGGGATCTCTGCCCAAACCACTGAGCACTCCTAGCCCTAGTGGTCTCTACATCTCTCTGGAGTCCTTTAAGTTTATGGGGACTTTAGGAACTCTGTGGGGAAGTTGAAGGAGGCCAGGACTATGGTTCATTTCCTTCTCTTCCCTCACTTCAAACAAGGTAATTAAAAAAAAAATTTTTTTTAGTTTAGGCACCATGATTTACAATATTGATAATGACAGTTTTATGCATAACACATCCCAGCCCCACACCTTCCACCACTGTCAGCTTCCCTCCTCGTTGTCCCAGTGTCCTCCATCCCCTCCTATCCCCCATCCCTCCTACTGTGATCTGCTTCCTACCAAAGACCAGTTCTCAGTTTCTGCTGCCTTTGAGCACTTGCTTCATTACTATGCTGCTGTACTCCCACCTCTGAGAAAGATCATTCTGTAGTCTGTCCCTCTCCTTCTGACTGATGTCACCCAGAATGACTCTCCAGGTCCATCCACGTATCAGCACACCGCATGAGAGCCAGGTCATTCTGACTGATCTTCTTTTCATATTGTACTTCCGGGTCTGTTTTACTGTTTTACCCCAGTAGACAACAATGTCTGGAAAGGCTGGTGTGTGGACTAGGTCTGTGCTCTGCTTCACAGGAGAGCAGGCGTCTGCTGACTGTGTGTGCTCAGTTTCTGAAGTGGAGGTTGCCCAGAGAAGTATACGGCAAAGATCCCTGGTACACCAGGTCCCGTGAAGTTGAAACCATCTCCAAATTCCTTGTGAGCAATATGACTTCATTACTGATTCTAATTTGCTGACATACTGCCCCTGCCCAGGGATAGTTTTTATTTTTGTTTTCCTTTTCTCATTGGGCCATGCCCTGCAGCTCTTGAAGAGCCATGTAGTGGCAGAGATGGAACCCACGCTTCCAGAGAGCAAAGCATGCACTCAGCCCTTAGAGCCATCACTGCGGCCCTCAGTTTTCTGCTTGGTTGGTTTTTGGTTTGGGAGCCACACTGCGCAGTGCTCAGGGAATCCTCCTGGCAGTGTTGGGAGACTTTATGTGATCTGGGATTAGAACCAGGATAAGCAAGACAAATACCTGTGCCCCCTAAAAAAATCTTTCCAGCCCACCACAGCTTTTCAATGGAGGAACCTGAGGTAAACGTTCCTAGTCTTTTTCACATCAGCAGTTATTTATTAACTGTTTTGAACTGTGAAGCTTGTTATTTCAGTTTTGATTTTTGGACCCCACCCAGGTGTGTTCAGGGGTCATTCCTGGCTCTGAGCCCAGGGATTACTTTTGTCTGTGAGCTCAGGGATCACTCCTGGTGGGCTCAGGAGACTATATGGGGTTCCAGGGATCAAACCCAGGTTGATTGAGTCAAGACAAGCACCCTACCTGCTATACTATCACTCTTGAACTGTGACGTTTTTCACCAAACACACACACACACACACACACACACACACACACACACACACACACACACACACCCCTAGCTCTGGGATCATCACTAACTTGGGTCAGAGACTATATGACTAGGCTGGTGATCAGAAAAACTCAAGGTAGAAATGACAGGTCCCCAGAAAACAGTCCATGCTGAGCACAGGTCTGGGTCAGAGAGAAAGAGTCACTGGATAATGAATTGATGACAGAGAGAGTTGTCGATAGAGATTTGAGAATAGAGATGATTTAGACACAGACATGAAGACTGACGGAGAGGAATTAAAAGCACAATATGTAGGTTGGGGATGTATGAGGGTACTCCAAGGGCTGCACTTTGTCTAAGGCTCAGTTGTGGCCTTATCTTCATTGAGCAACTGGCTATTTCAAGTATTAGTCTCTATATGTATATCTGACATCATCCCTGACTCTGGAAACCACGAGAAAAGCTGATAAAAATAATGCTGCTGAATTCGCTCATTTTTACTTTTCCTTTTCCCCAATTAGGGAAAAAAATGCAAGGGGAAAGTTAACATCCTTACTCAAATGTTGATACACTCCAAGAATGCCAAGCTACCAATCAAAAGAGCTGCAGTCTTGTTTATAGGTACAAAGAAAATTCTTTCCATTTCTGTAGTGACTTTTGTTTACTTTTGTAAATAGTGTTGTTGAATAACCCCATTCTTTGTGAGAATGGCCCTGAAAATACTCCAGAGAAAGAAAATATTACATGTAGGTCAACTATCACAAATTTCAAGTCCCTTTTGGAGAATTGGTCCATTATCATCTACACACTGATTCTGTTGGTTGCTTAGAACCAAACCAGACACAGACTGACTGACTTTATCCTGCTTTTAGGGCTGTTTTCTAAGTGCATGGATCCCAGGGAACTCAAGATAGAGGATGTTGACTGGATAGAGTATGGTGAGTGATAACACTGCTGGTGCCCCAGATTTGGGAAGATATCAGAGACAGGGATTTAGGCCATGTCTGTGAGAGCAAAGATGCGTGGGTCCAACATAATGCAGTAACGGCTGGAGCGATAGCACAAGCAGGTATTAAGGCTTTGCACACGACTAATTCCCAGCATCCCATATGGTCCCCCAAGCACCACCAGGAGTAATTTCTGAGTGCATGAGCCAGGAGTAACCCCCGTGCATTGCTGAGTATGACCCAAAAAGCAAAACCAAAACAAACAACAACAACAACAAAAAAAAACCCAAAAACATAATGCAATAGTATGAACCACATTCTGCAAATAAAACAAACCAGAGACTTCACTTGGATGGCAATCCCATCCCAGTCCACTTCCTCTCTTAAGAAAAAAGGTGACCCCATTTTTCTGAAAATCAGCTTTAATAAATTTCATCTCGGAATAATACCTGAGCTCGGTCAGAAAATAAGGCATTTCTTGAGAAGACTACCTTGTTTAATAACGCTGACTTCTCCCAAGTGCCACAGAGTTGAATGTGGCTCTGTTTCTAGAAGTGGCTGTTCTGGAAGGCAGTAGAACTTGATAACAAGTTTATAATTTTCTAAAGGGAAGCATCATGCAGATGGCATTCTGAACTGCCACTGAGTGGATATTTTCTCTACTTGCACTGCTTTTGCGTATGTAGCACCCAAAGAATTATTTCCATGGAAGAACTAGTTCTATGGGCTGGAGAGTGACTCAGCAGGCGGGAGCACTGCTTTGCATGCAGGAGGCCTGAGTTTGATACTTGCCAGGGCTGCGTTTCTGGGTAGAACTCCTGAAGCACCACCTGGTGAGACTCAAAAATAAAAAATAAAAAAAATTTTTAAATGAGCCAACCCAGGGGGCTGGAGCAATGGCACAGTGGGGTGGGCATTTGCCTTGCACATGGCTGACCCGGGTTCGATTCCCAGCATCCTGTATGGTCCCCCGAGCATCACCGGGAGGAATTCCTGAGTGCAGAGCCAGGAGTAACCCCTGAGCATTGCTGGGTATGACCCAGAAAGCTAAAAAAAAAAAAAAAATGAACCTACCCAGCAATTAGAAAGAGCCATGAAATGCTGGATCACATCCCTGATACTTTTAAAAATCAAATTTAAACTCTATACAATTCACTGTCACTGTTACCCAGTTGCTCATCAATTTGCTCAAGCGGGCACCAGTAACGTCTCCATTGTGAGACTGGTTACTGCTTTTGACATATCGAATACACTATGGGTAGCTTGCCAGGCTCTGCCTTGCGGGCAGGATACTCTCAGTAGCTTGCCGGGCTCTCTGAGAGGGGCAAAGGAATCAAATCCGGGTCGGCTGTGTGCAAGGCAAACGCCCTACCTGCTGCGCTATCACTCCAGCCCAAATAACTTAGCACTGTAGCACTGTCATCCCATTGCTCATCGATTTGCTTGAACCGGCACCAGTAACGTCTCCATTGTGAAACTTGTTGTTACTGTTTTTGTCATATCAAATACGCCACGGGTAGCTTGCCAGGCTCTGCTGTGCGGGCGAGATACTCGGTAGCTTACTGGGCTCTCCAAAAGGGAAACAATTCACCACTTTTAAAATAAAAATAAAAGCTTAGTTTGTACATTTTCTTTTTTTTGCTTTGAAGGTCACACTTGGTAGTGCTCAAGGCTTACTCCTGCCTTTATGCTGAAGGACCGTCTTAAGCAAGGCCTTAATCTGTGTCCTAGTTCTCCAGCCTCTATCTCCTTTGTGTCTTTTGTCAAGTACTATTTTAAATATCCATATTTTTATTTTTTATTTTTGTATTATTTATTTATTTATTTTGCTTTTTGGGTCACACCCGGCGATGCACAGGGGTTACTCCTGGTTCTACACTCAGGAATTACTCCTGGCGGTGCTCAGAGGACCATATGGGATGCTGGGATTCGAACCCGGGTCGGCCGCGTGCAAGGCAAACACCCTCCCCGCTGTGCTATCGCTCCAGCCCCCACATCCATATTTTTATTTATTTATTTATTTATTTTTGCTTTTTGGGTCACACTCAGCGATGCTCAGGGGTTACTCCTGGCTTTGCACTCAGGAATTACTCCTGGCAGTGCTTGGGGGACCATATGGGATGCCGGGGATTGAACCCGGGTCGGCCGCATGCAAGGCAAACGCCCTACCTGCTGTGCTATCGCTCCGCCCCGACACCCATATTTTTAAAATGACACACACACACTTGCAAATAAAAGTTGCTCTTGAGTCTTTCTGGCAGGAATTCTCTTTAACTTAGATGTTCCTCTGAGTAACCTATTACCCACTTCCCCTCACACACTTCTTAGAATATAAATCCCCACTTGATCTTGGAGGATTCAGAGTTGAGTATCAACCCCCCTACCCAAAAACCCAAACCAAACCAAACCAATCACAGTATATTCCTTTGAATAAAGTTATTTACAGTTTAAATAAAACAGACCAAGCCAAAAAGTGAAGAGTAATATGGGCCCATGTTCTCCCTTGAACCCGTATCTCACTTACTTATCTCTGTTGCTTGCTTTTTCCACTCTGGAGAAGCCCAGCACGTGTACTTCCTCTTTTCCTCTCCCCTCACATCAGTACAAACTACCTTGTTTCAGGGGCTGGAACAATATTACAGTGGGTGGGGCATTAGCCTGGCAATTGTTGACCTGGGTTCAATCCCCAGCACCCTGTATAGTCTCCTTGAGCCCTCAGAAGTAAACCCTGAGCACAGCCGGGTGTGGCCCAAAAACCAAAAAATGAAACAGTATATTCTCAGAAGAAAAGTGGCAAATAATCATAATAGCAAATAGGAACGACTAATAAATAGATGAAAATTTCACTATTATTAGTAATCAACTGTTAAAAAAATTTTAAAAACAATGAGATACCAATATGTTTTTTCTGCCAAAATGGCAAAAATAACTAATACTCGGCATTGATGTATTAAAGAAAAACTGGCAGTTACATATTATGTTGATAGAAAATTAGTTTGACAGAATTTTTCTTAGGGAATTGTGACAGTTTGCATTAAAACCCTCTAAGCAAATATATACTTTAACATCCATTTTTGAGGAATTTAATCTATGAGAATAGAAATATTTTGGATAATTCTGTTTATATGAAGTTCATCACTGTAGCACTGTAGCACTCAATGTTCATCAATTAGCTTGAGCAGGCACCAGTAATGTCTCCATTGTGAGACTTGTTGTTACTGTTTTTGACATATCGAATACGCCATGGATAGCTTGCCAGGCTCTGCCGTGCGGGCGGGATACTCTCGGTAGCTTGCCGGGCTCTCCGAGAGGGGCGGAGGAATGGAACCTGGGTCGGCTGCGTGCAAGGCAAACGCCCTACCCACTGCACTATCGCTCCAGCCCAAGAATAGAAATATTTTGGAACCAAGGAGATGACTCAAAGGTCTGGAGCACATGCTTCTCGTGTAGGAACCCCCAGTTCAAACCACAGTCCCCCTAGAAGGGGTTGCAAGCACTGCCAGGAGTACCCCAAAAGCAAAAAGAAATGCAGGAATATTTTTGTAGCATTTAACTAGCAAAAATAGAAAGTACCAAGATCAGAAAAAAATCATAAATTAAATTCTACCCTCTCCTAACTGTAGACTTGTGACTAGTCATGAAAAATAGCTCAGAAAAAAAGAGTGGAGACTTGGATAAGATGTGATAGCAGAGAAATAGTAGGGGGGTAAGGCATTTGCCTTGCATGCAACTGGCCCCGCTCCAATCCTAAATATCACCATGTGATGCCCCTGAGCACAGAGCCAGGAGTAACCCCTGAGCATCACCAAGTGTTGCCAAAACTAACCCTTCAAAACAAAAATAAAAGCAAACAATATTATTAAATAAAACAAAAATTAGATAATATATTTAATGTAATTTCACTTTGATAATTATAAAAGCATAATGGTAGAAATAAACGCATAGAAAAAGACCCGAAATATACCAGTGGTTTTCTCTGGGAGTAGGAGAACAGTAAATTTTTCTTTTTCCAGTGCTTACATGTAGTTCTACTATTTACACAAGGAACATCTATTGCTTTTGTATAGGCATAAGAAATAAAACTTTAATGGCAGTAGGATTTAATTTATCTGACCAGGCTAGATACTTTAAGTAGAGTACTTAGAGTACTTAGCCACAATTACTGTAAAGGAGCAAAACCTCTAGTAACTCAGAAACAAGTTTGTAGGCAAAACTTGGAATTGTTCTCTAAATCCATAAACTTTTAGACAGAGGCTTGGGACAAGAGAGTGCTTCCTCTGATGGTTCCACTGTGTTTGCCATTTGCTGCTTGGACCGGTGAGCATTTCCAGAGATCTCCACCCCCTGCCACCATTTTTTGTTTGTTTGTTTGCCACACAGACCTTCGAGAACTGCTGACACACCCTGAGCCCTCCCTGTGCATCATTGCCTCCGACGCTCTGTTCCAGTTCCAGGAAGTGAAGGCTGGATCCTCTCTACGTCTCCTACGGAGACATTCTGGGTGGAGGAAGCTCCTGGTCTGTTTCCCCTAGTGCAAGGCAAGTAACAGCAGCATTAGCTGACAAGCCAGCCCTCATCCCCTGGGCAAGTGTGTCTGCAGAGCCCAGGTGTAGGCAGACAGTGGGCCCTGTGGAGTTAGGCTGATGATTGTCATCTCTTTCCTGAAAACATACATTTTTTTTTCTTGTCTTTATTTCCAAAATAGTACAGCCTAACAACTATTTACATAGCGTTCTTTTTTTTTCCTTTGACATAACATTCTTGTTGAATTGGGTGTTATAAGTTATATGGAGATCACTTAAAGTTTATGAGAGGATGTGCGGCTGGAGAGATAGTACTGCGGGTAAGATGCTGGCCTTGCTATGTGGTCGACCCAGGTTCAATGCCCGGCATCACGTATGGTCCCCCAGAGCACTGCCAGGAATGATTCCTGAGTGCAGAGCCAGGAGTAACCCCTGAGTATTACCTGGTGTGGCCCAAATGTAAAGCAAAAGCAAAAAATGAAAAATTAAGTTTACGGAAGGATGTGCATAGCTTTCATGCAAATACTGCACTTTGTCTAAGGAAGTTGCATATCTTAGGGTTTCGTAGAACTTGGGAGGTTCCTACGGGTCCTGAAAATCATCGCTCATCAGGTCCTACATCATATTTCTAGTACAAAACTCGAAGTTTTGTGCTTTTTTTCTACTTTCTGCCTCCAACTCTTTTTCTCTTACTCTCAACCTCTATACTCAAAGTCTGACTTCTTTTCTCTCTGAGGTCAGTTTTTGTTTTGGATTTCACATATGCAATATTTGTTTCAAATAACACTATCTGCCTAGACCTCATTTTAGTTTTTTTTTTATTATTACTATTAGTTTAGAATACAGAACTAGAGCATGAATCACTGTCCCTTAGCAATATTTTTGCATCTTTAGTTTGATCTCATGATCTCTCCGTGTCATGGAGGCCTCCAGATTTAGGGTGTAATTCAAGTCTTCAGTGACGGGCAAGAGATAGCTAAATGGGCTGATTGCTTACAATGCAGCTTTGCATGTAGGAGGCCCGCGCTTCCCAGCTGCCCAAGCACCTCTATGAGTGACCCTGAGCACAGAGCTTCCAGGAGTAGCCTGCAAGCACTTCTGGGTGTAGCCCCCAAATCCAAACAAATAAGTAGGTTCAGTGACATGAAAGAGATTGGATTATTCATTGACATATATATACATATATATATATGCATATATATATATGTATGTATGAAGGCTCCATACTCTCGGTAGCTTGCCAGGCTCTCCGAGAGGGGCAGAGGAATCAAACACAGGTCGGCAGCGTGAAAGGCAAAAGCCCAACTGCTGTGCTATCGCTCCAGCCCCACGGCAGAGCCTGGCAAGCTACCCGTGTGTATTGGATATGCCAAAAACAGTAACAATAAGTCTCTCAATGAGAGACGTTACTGGTGCCTGCTTGAACAAATCGATGAGCAACAGGATGACAGTGATACAGTGATATGTATGAGGGATATACATATACATATACATATACATATACATATACATATCTTCTGCTTTTTGGGTTATACCAGGTGATGCACAGGGGTTACTCCTAGCTTTGCACTCAGGAATTACTTCCTGCCGGTGCGCAGGGGACCATATGGGATGCTGGGAATTGAACCTGGGTTGGTCCTGTGCAAGGCAAACACCCTATCCGCTGTGCTATAGCTCCAGCCCTTATTCATTGATATTTGTTCATGTTTACACTAGCACCTTCCTCTTCTGACAGATCTCCCACCTCCACCCCCACCCCTCATATTACTACCAAAAGGGATCGGGGCAGTTAGCACAACAATCCTCTCACTCTTTTATCTCTGCTTTCTTGCATTAAAATTCAGAGAGAAGCATCCCTTAAGAGACAGGACTGCTCTTTAGTGAACTACCTCAGCACTCTGGCAAGGACTGAAGAAATAGTCTCTTCCAAACATCTCCATTGTTTTTTTGCAAGGCTCTCCTCAAAAATAGGTTTATAGTTTTATGGAATTTTAATACATAGCACACATTTCTTGACATATAATTTTGTTATAATGTTAAAATAAAAGCTCAATATAATTGAATAACACTTTGGCTTGCTTCTCATCATATATTATTAAAAGGTATTGCTTAGGGGCTGGAGCAATAACACAGCGGGTAGGGCGTTTGCCTTGCACGCGGCTGACCCAGGTTCGAATCCCAGCATCCTATATGGTCTCCCGAGCACTGCCAGGAGTAATTCCTGAGTGCATGAGCCAGGAGTGACCCCTGTGCATCGCCGGGTGTGACCCAAAAACCAAAAAAAAAAAAAAAGGTATTGCTTAGTAGCTAATACTAACCCAGATTTGTCTTCACTATTTTTAGATTCTTCTTTTTCTTTTTTTTCTTTCTTTTTTTTCCCTTTGGGTTTTGAGACCATACCTGATCCCCAGCACTGCCTGGTCATTCCCAAGCATGACTAGAGCAAACCGCACAGCACAGAGCTAGGAATGACTCCTAAGCACTCCTGGGCCCCAAAACAAATCAAAACCAAAGAATGGTGAAAATCCTAAGGCACTAGGGTTGCTAAGAATACTCATAGAATGGCAAAAAGGCCAGTATGACTGGGTGGAGTGAGAAAGGAGAGAGGAAAAAGTGCAGAGTAAAATAGTTATATAAGGGATCACATCAAAATCAGACTCTTCGATCACTGTTAGGCTATGATAAAGGTTTGACTTACCTCTGAAAGAAGAGTGTTAGGGGACGGAGGGTGATGATTCCAGAAGTGTTTTCGAACTTTAGATTTTGCTAACTCAATCAGTTAAAAATGATTTTCCATGGCTTATGCCTTCCATTTTTTTAAATTTGAGCAATTGAATCTTTTATGTTTTAATGACATCATTTCCTTCTAAGACAAGATTCATATTCTTTCCTCAAATCCAGATTCGTTATTTTTTCGTTTGTTTGTTTTTTTTGCCCCCTATACTAGCTCACCCTGTAGCCCATTCTTAATTCAATTATTTTTAAAACAACCGTTAAATTTTTTAGAATTCTAGTTGGGTTTTATTTTTTTAATTGAATCACCATGTGAAAAGTTACAAAGCTTTCAGGCTTAATTCTCAGTCATACAGTGATCAAACACCCATCCCTTCACCCGTGCACATGTTCCACCACCAAGAACTCCAGTATGCCCCCATCCCACCCCCATACTCCCTCCTGTATGGCTGATAATGTTCACTTTACTCTTTCTTTATTTTGATTACATTCAATATTTCAATAGGAAACTCACTATTATTATTTGAAAATTTCCCCCAACAATCAGACCTGCCGAAAAGGCATCATTTGATAATTTGTTTTCCATTGCTGAGAAAGAAGAGCATATGAGGTCGTGGCTTTCTGGTATTTTAGTAATTAAGTCCAGAGAAAATTCTGCTCACATCACTGCAAGCTCGTACCTCTGTTTAGTGGGCCTTATAAGATGGTGGTCGCCACGCCGCTGGGGAAAGAAAAGGCCAAGAGAGAAAAACCTTTCCCCTCCCTGGGTGGCATGGGGCCATAGCTTAGTTCACAGTCTAGAGGCCTTTCTGCAAGAAGTTTCTGGGTGCTGAAAGTAGTTAGTTGGCCTCCGGGATCATGGACGTTCAGGAACGGAGGAGCCATTCGTGTGTGGCTGCTCGGGGTCACGTCTGGGCTGAGAGCAGCACAGATTCGTTTGTTCTTTTTCATACTGATTTATTCCTGCTTTTTATATATTATTAAAATAATCTTTATTACTTTAGTTACACATTTAATTAACATCTGAACTTACCAAATCACCTGGGTTTTGCTTTTGTTTATTGCATTTCATACTTAAGTACCATAAGAGTAAAATTGTGATTGTGTATGAAAATTAATTTCTGGTTCTGAAACGGTCATATTTTTTAAAAATTAGATGTTAGAGAAAAAGTTTCTGCAATGACAGATTGCTTTGAAATTCTTAGGTGTTGTTTTTAACAGAATTGATCAATAAAGACAAGAGGTAAGCCATGCAAATGTGATATTCTAGCTATTTTATAGTATATACTAGATTTTTAGATTGAGTACTGATTTCAAAAGATAAACAAGATACAATAAAATGTAAATTGTTTTATTCCTATCCCATTACTGTTGAATTCCTTTTCCCTTAAGCAACTTCTCTTGTAGGAAAATTGGTCCTAACTTCTTACTTAGCTTTCTAGAGATATTTTATGTATCATTTTCCTGTTTGTTTAACTGAACCTATTTCTAACCTCAGTTATGTTGAAATTTATGCCTTTAAAAATAAGGATTGGAAAACAGCCACTTGTTTCTTGGGAAGTAGAAAAATTAATATACTAAGTTATAATTATTATTTATATAGAACTTTCGGCTGGAGCGATAGCGCAATAGGTAGGGCGTTTGCCTTGCACGCGGCCAACCCGGATTCAATTCTTCCACCCCTCTCGGAGAGCCCGGCAAGCTACGGAGAGTATCTCGCCCGCACGGCAGAGCCTGGCAAGCTACCCGTGGTGTATTCGATATGCCAAAAACAGTAACAAGTCTCACAATGGAGACATTACTGGTGCCTGCTCCAGCAAATCGATGAGCAACAGGATGACAGTGATAGAACTTTACATTATTTTCCCCTTTAATTATGTAATTTAGCAATTGCTAAAAATGTTATAGATAAGTAAAAAGACTCTGAGAGGCTAAATAATCTGCTAAAGAATACTAAATGAGTAAATCAATTAACATTCTCTGTATTTCTTTTCCTGGTAGCCCGTGAGTAGCAACCATATCAATTTCTCTAAATTGAATTTAAAAACTTGAAATGGAGGGCCAGAGCGATAGCACAGTGGGTAGGGCGTTTGCCTTGCACGCGGCCGACCTGGGTTCGATCCCCGGCATCCCATATGGTCCCCCAAGCACCGCCAGGAGTAATTCCTGAGTGCAAAGCCAGGAGTAACCCCTGAGCATCGCTGGGTGTGACCCAAAAAGAAAAAGAAAAACTTGAAATGGAGGGAGGTAATCATGGGCCCCTGGTAGAGAGATGTTGACACTAGTGGTGGGTTTGAAGAGGAAACACTGGATGCTTGAAAATCTTATTAAAAGTTTTATAAATCATGGTGGCAGACAGAAAGAAGACATTTAAATAAAAAAATGTTGAAATGAAGAGAATAAGCAACAGTGATGACCTCACCCACTCATGACTTCACTTTCAGGACTAGCATCTGAGGGAGGATTTAGCTGTGATTTTAGCTTTTCAGCTTTACTAGAAGTATAGGGAAGCAGGTCTCTCCCAGTTTCTGTGAACTCAGGAAACAAAAATGATGCTAAATTTTGGTCCTAGGGAAATGAAGTCTGTGCTAGTCTAGTAGGAGAATATTTTAAAAATGTTTTTCTGACATATTTTTTGGTGACCAAATTGAGTGTCTTGGGTATAGCCATAGATAAATAAGACTTAACATTGTTGGGGCTGGAGCAATAGCACAGCGGGTAGGGCGTTTGCCTTGCATGTGACCCACCTGGGTTCGATTCCCAGCATCCCTTATGGTTCCCTCAGCACTGCCAGGGGTAATTCCTGAGTGCAGAGCCAGGAATAACCCTGAGCATCGCCAGGTGTGACCCAAAAAGCAAAAAGCAAAAAAAAAAAAAAAACATTGTTGTTTTTCTATTTTCTGTTTATTTCTTTGGTTTGGTTTTGGGGCCTCACTCAGCAGTGCTCAGGGATCACTCCTGGATGTGGTGCCAGGGAGCAAATCCAGGTGCACCACATGCAAGGCAAGAGTCTTACCCACAGTTCTCTCTCAGGCCTGTTTGTTTTGGGGGAGCCACACCTGCCAGTGCTCAAGGCTCACTCCTGGCTCTGTGTCCAGGGATCACTTCTGGCAGTGCTCCATATGTGGTGCCAGGATCTAATTAGAGTCGCATAGCAAGCACTTTAGTCCCTGTACTATCTCTCCAGTCCCAAGTCAATGCTTTTTTAGTTTAATTTTTGTTTGTTTGTTTGTTTGTTTTGGGGCCACACCCAGTAGTGGTCAGGAGTTTCTTTTGGCTCTGCACTCAGGGAATACTCTTGGAAGTGCTTAGGGAACCATATGAGATACTGGGGATTGAAACCAGGAAGGCCGTGTACAAGGCAAGCACCCTACCACTGTACTATCTCTCCAGCCCCACTGTTTTTTGTTTTTGTTTTCTTGCGGGGGAGGGGGGTAAACAATTTTCTTGCTGTGTGTAGATCACAAATGAGTTACTATGTCACTACTTATATATATATATTTGTTTTTTTTCCAAAAGCTCAGCTTTGTGTTCCGTGGGCATGCCACTGGATAAAAAGAGAAAATAAACACAAACCTGAACCGTGATAAAAAAAAAAATAGGTAGGGAGAGTATGTGAGTGAAGAGGAAGCGTGCAGATGAGCCTTGGTGTACAACTGTGTTAACACAAACCTGCCAAGGTTTGCTTCAGCTGGTAATGTAAATACATGAAGTTTTAGGAAAAAGTGACTTGGCATAAATGCTGATTGAGGGGCCGGAGTGATAATACTCCTTTGAGACCTGGCTTACAGCCGGCTCTCATGTCACACCCCTTCTGTCTGTGGAGAGAGACCAACTCCTGGGCCCCCGAAGACTTCCATGTCTTGTAAACATCTCAAACCCAGTGTCTCCAAAAACTGATCTCATTCCTCTGCTTATACTTCCTTCCTAGTTAACAGGATCACTTCTCACCTTCTTGGTGGAAACAGAGCCAGTAAATATTACTGGGGACTCTTCCCTCATCAGCAGTGCCCCCTAATCCCCTTCCGCAGGGTCTCTCAATTATGTGGTCCAACTAAGCACTGCACCCAGAGGTATGTCAAATAACCTACTGATAACTTATTACCTCCTTTCATGTAAATCCTCACTAGTAATGTTCAGACTTCTGTGAAGCAAAAGGAGTTCTCTGCAGCCTATGTGTCTTCTGCCTGTCTCTGGAGACTCCTGGCTTTGTCCAAACAACAAGGCACTCTGATTTTCCAAATGTGCTCTACTGAGTCCCGGGTTCTCGGACCCAGGACTAAACCTTAGCATAGAGTGAAGAAGAAAGACAGGCCCTGCTCTCCCATAACTCATTTTAGTGTGAAGACGCACTAACTTCAGATAGTGCTGCAGTGCTCCCATCACTGCCATCATCGAAGAAAATGATGGTGCTAATTGACGACAATGATAGCAGTGTTGGGAGAGCGGGCATGTCAGACACAGTGCTCAAGAGTGGTGGAGGGGCTGGAGCGATAGTACACCGGGTAGGGAGTTTGCCTTGCACTCGGCTGACCCGAGTTCAATCCCTGGCATCCCATATGGTCCCCCAACCACTGCCAGAAGTAATTCCTGAGTGCAGAGCCAGGAGTAACCCCTGAGCATCGCTTGGGTATGACCCAAAAAGCAAAAAAATTAAAAGTGTCTGGAGAGGATGCCATGCGGTTGAACTTGCATAATGAGCCAGAGTAGCCCAAGATTTGGTACAGAGGAGGAAGGGCCATTTGATGAGCACGTGAGAAAAAAAGCCTCTCGGAGGCAAGAACTAGCTTGGCAGCTTGGCTGTTTTCAAGGTTCCAAATCAAAGCAGTGAGGCTGGACCTAATTATAAAGGCCACACCCAAAGGCCACCTGCGGCCTGCCAGAAAGAAGTTTGGTAAAATTTTAAGAAGACCATTGGAAGATTTTTATGGGAAGGAGACGCTTTGATTCACCTTCTAGTATTGTGTAACACAGGGGCCCCACCCTGCCCCGCTTCCTGGGCAGAGTCGGGGGTGGGGTGGGGAGACATGCGGTGCCAGGGTTGGAAGGCAGAGCCTCACGCAAGCTAGGCATGTGTTCCATCACCTGAGCTGTATCCCTACCCGCCCCCACTGGCCTTTTCGAACATGGATCTGGCTTTTCCCGAAGACAGGGCTTTGGTGGAGCTGTGAATTCCACATCCCTGCCACCCTAGAATTCCACACCCACTGGCACGCTTCTCAGGCACCCGGGAGCTGCGAAAAGCCCCCGCCCTGCACCCCCACCCCTCCCCATTGGCAATTCTCAGTCCAGATCAAGCCTCAGTTAACGCTAAAAGTGAACTGAGGAGTTGTCCCCTAAAATCTCACCAACTCAGCAATTTAGTCATTCAACAAATCTTTCCCTGGGGCGCTGCACACTCCCCACCCCCACCTTCACTCCGTCTCCCAACTCAGGGAACAAAACTTTCAGATGATCGTTGGCGATCCCGGCGGTATAAACACGGGGCTCAGGGACTGCAAAGTATAGCAAAGAGAGTTCCTGGGGAGATGAGTGGGGCCACCCCGTAACAGAGCTTCGGGCCCGGGCCCGCTCCGTCCAGGCGGGACGCGGACTACAACTCCCGGCAAGCTCCGCGCGCGGTCCGCGGATCCCTCCGCTGCCACTTCGCCCCGCCAGCTGGACCCCCGCCGCTCGCCGAGGGCCGAGGACGGCCGTTCGCTTAAGGACCCGAGGGCCGCCGTCTGCCGGTATTTCCGGAGACGGGGCCGGGCGGGGAGCTCCAGAGAAGCTGAGGACTCTTTCGAGGCGGCACGCGGAGGCAGACGGCCGCTGGCGGGCGCCGTGCCGCCGCGGTTTTCGCGCGCTTTTCGCGCGGGGGCTGGTGGGTAGCGCGGCGGGGCGCGAGCGCTGGGCCGAGGGGGTCGCGGATCGCGCCGCCCGCCGGGCCCGAGGGGCCACGATGTTCGAGGACGAGGCTCACGCCGACGGGGCGGCGGTGGTCGCGGCGGCCGGGGAGGCGCTCCAGGCGCTGTGCCAGGAGCTGAACCTGGACGAGGGCAGCGCGGCCGAAGCCCTGGACGACTTCACGGCCATCCGGGGCAACTACAGCCTGGAGGTGAGCGGCGGCAGGTGGGCCGCCCCGCCCCGCCCCGGCCCCTCCTCAGGGGGCGGGGGGCGCCGGCCCCGCCGGGAAGGGTCGGCCCAGGCGCGCGAAGCTGCGGGGCGGGCGTGGGTCTCGCTCCCTCCCTTCCGTGCGGGGCTGGTGGTGGTTCTTGCTGAGGCGGGAAACTGACGCCTGGCAAAGGAGGGGCTTGTCCAGGGTCACACACACACACACACACACACACATATATCCCGGGGGTTGCTGAGGCGGGAAACTGACGGTCACACACACACTCACACTCACACTCACACACCCTGGGGGGTTGCAGAGGCGGGAAACTGACGGTCTCACACGCTCATACACACACACCCTGGGGTACACACACACATACACACAGACACCCTGGGGGTTGCTGAGGCGGGAAACTGATGGTCACACACACGCCCATACACACACACACACCCTGGGATACACATACACAAACCCATACACACTCACGCACACACACTGGGATTTGCTGAGGAGGGAAACTGGAAGCAAAGAAGGGGCTTGCTTCCCCCACCCCCAGTCCCTGCCTCACAACCCACAGGAAACGGCCGGTGTCGCCCCCCACAAAGAGATGGGGCGGCCCCAGGCGGAGGGGGCCAGGGCCACAGAGCATTTGGTCTGTGCCCACCCGCCAGGCTCCGGTGGGAAGAAAGCAGGCTGGAGCCACAGTACTGCGGATGGGGGCCTGCCTGGCCCGGAACTCCACCAGGAGTCATCCCTGAGACCAGAGCCAGGAGGAAGCCCCAGCCTATCCCCAGCACCGCCTGGGGGACCCAATAACCAGAAAGGCAAAAGAAAACAAAACCAAAAAAAAAAAAAGAGAGCTGTTAGTTTGCTTGGCCTCTTACACCAGCCCCTCTCCAGGCAGTGCTACAGCTGCTTCCCACGCCCTCTTCACAGCCCCCAGAGAGTTACCCTGCCCCCCCACCCAAGGGATCTGCCTACAGGCCTGATGCTAGAGTAGGAGGCAGCGGGGGCCATTGCTTTCTGGGCAGGGTCCAGCCCACACTGAGGGCTGCCTGGTTCAGCCCCGCAGCGACAAGGTTTCA
This sequence comes from Sorex araneus, assembly GCF_027595985.1. NCBI lineage: Eukaryota > Metazoa > Chordata > Mammalia > Eulipotyphla > Soricidae > Sorex > Sorex araneus. The sequence goes on along the minus strand of NC_073306.1, from coordinate 120,520,997 downwards.
GAAGCATTGTTGAAAATGGGGAAGGGGCCTCCTGGCATCTGTGTATTTGGGGACAGCAGAAGGTTTGTGTGTCTCTAGGGGCCAGAACTGGTAAAGAAAGTATAAGGAGCCACCCGACTGGAAGGGACTCAGGGAGCTAGAGAAAGTGAGGGGGACTTGCAGGCTGGTCTCCAAGCTTAGACGCCGGAGGAGGGTTTGGAGGGAGAGCACAGTAGGTAGGGTGTTTGCCTTGCAGGCAGCCCACCAGGGCTCAGTCGTCAGCTCCCACATGTCCCCCCAGCCTGCCAGACCCCTGAGTGCAGAGCCAGCAGTAAGCCCTGAGCACTGCTGGGTGTGTCCCCCAAACCAAATTAAATTTGTCAATTAAAAAAACCTGAGAATGCATTTCTGCCCCCACACAAGGGAAGGTGGAGGAAGGAAGCCTCCGGTTTGGAAGCACTTTCAGAACATTTTTCAGGTTTGATTTAGAAGGCGCACGTGGGAATTGCGGTGTACTGAACGTTCCTTCTCCTATTTCTTCTTGATAGGTTCCTGTTTGCCTTTGCCCGAGTCCTCCCAGTCCCCTTCCGTGAGGGTGGATTACTGCTTATCCTTGCTTTTTTCTTTTTAGGGGAATGGTTTGGGCATTTGTGCCACACCCTCTGGGCCTAAGAACCTACTCCTGACTCAGTGCTTTGCTTCCTGCTTGGAGGCTACTCTTGGGAGGTCACGCCCAGGGGAGCCCAGGGTACCTTGTAGTGCTTGGCTCCAGTCTGGCCCTCCCACATGCAAAGCATGTGCTCCAGCCTTTGAAACGGTCTCTCTGGCCCTCTTCAGTACTTTTTATAGTGTGTTTCTCAGTAATGATAGGTGATTGTTGCCAATCTTTTCTTGGCTCGCAGATCAGAAACCATCGTTCTATTTCTAGCATTAAGGAACTAGAATAGAGTAGTAGAGGGGTAAGGCACAGGTTGCCTTCAGTCAACCCTAGTTTGTTCCCTGGGGACACAGTCCGCTGAGCACTGCCAGATGTGGCTCAACTCCCTCCCCTTCCTCCGCACCCCCTCCCAAAAAAAAAGGACTAGAATAAAATAGTTTTAAGGATTTCTTACTGGTTTTCTTGGGGGTAGGAGGTGGGAGGAGTTGGCCCCACAAACCCAAACCATCCCTCGACTCGGGCAGTTCTTGCTCTATATCGAAAGTGTTCCCACATGTGGTCCTGGGGATTCAACCAGGGTTGGCTGCATGCAACCATTGTACTATGTCTCTGGCTCTTGGCTTGAATTCTTGTGTTTTTTTTTTTTTTTTAATTAGAATCACTGATTAAGCTGTCTTATCAGTAGAAAGTAAAGCTGTGTTTTATTTGGGAGGTGGTAGGTGCCAGAGATCAAATCCAGGACGTCACACATGTAAAACAAATGCCCTGTCTCTGAAATACATCCCTGGTCCTGGTTTTCTTTTCATTTTGTTTGAGACCACACCCAACTTTGCCAAGGGGCTGCTGTTCCTTGGCAGTGCAGAGGACCATGCAGTGCAGGGAATCGAACCCTGGACCTAGAGTACAAAGTATGTACCCTAATCCTTGGAGTTGTCTTTCTTTTTTTTTTTTTTTTTTTCTTTTTGGGTCACACCTGGTGATGCACAGGAGTTACTCCTGGCTCTGCACTCAGGAATTACCCCTGGCAGTGCTCAGGGGACCGTATGGAATGCTGGGAACCGAACCCTGGCTGGCCGCGTGCAAGGCAAATGCCCTACCTGCAGTGCTATTGCTCCGGCCCTGTAACTTTTTTACTCCCTCAAGTAACTTTTTTTTTTTTTTTTGATGGGTTGGGTAGGTAGGGGCCACACACCCAGCAGTGCTCAGGACATACTCCTGGCTCTTCACTCAGCGATCACTCCTAACGGAGATCTGGGGACCATATGATGTACTAGGGATCAAATCCTGGTTGGCCCTTTGCAAGGCAAACATCATACCCTCTGTACTATTGTTCTGTCTACCCCCACCCCCTTGCTCTGAAAATTGTTTTATTGGTCATTTCTCTTTTTATTTATTTATTTATTTAGTTTTGCTTTTTGGGTCACACCCAGTGATGCTCAGGGGTCACTCCTGGCTCTGCACTCAGGAATTACCCCTGGCCATGCTCAGGGGACCATATTGGATGCTGGGAATCGAACCCAGGTCGGCCACGTGCAAGGCAAACACCCTACCCGCTGTGCTATCACTCCAGCCCACATTTCTCTTTTTAGAGCCTAGTTTTAGAGAGGCTCTTAGGTATAACGAATAGGAACAGCATTATGCTATGAGTTGTATTATTCCTCATCTAAATATTAGGTATAATTTAGCAATGAAATTATTGAGTGTTCATTATATATTGCATGTCATAAAAGCATTCTTCCCACACTTAGAAAGGGAATCATAAAAATGAATTGCTCAGGCCTAAAACGGAAGTGTATTGAGTTCCCTAATGACATCTTTTTATAGTATTTTAAATTGAGATATCTGCCGAGATAGTTACACTTTCAGAAACTGGGATAAATAATCCCCATTTTGAAAAGTTTTGTTTTAGGGACACCCCAATGGTGCTCAGGGGCTTATTCCTGGACCTGTGCTCAGGGTTCACTCTTAGCACTGCTCAGGGGACCATATGAAATGCCAGGGATTAAACCTGGTTGATTTTATGCAAGGCAAATGCCTTACCCACTGTACTACCAAACTTCCCAAATTTACCTCATAAAAATGACATTTGAATATTGTGTAAGATTGTGGGGTTTTTTTTGTTTTTTTGGTTTTTGGATCTGGGCCACACCTGGCAGGGCTTGAGGCTACCCTTAGCTTTGCTTGGAAGATCGTGCAGTGCCTGGTATTGAACCCAATTCTCACACATGCTTTGTATGCACTCAGGCCTTAGAGTAACTCCATTAATCCAGATATTCATTTATCATGCATGACTTCCTTACTATCTTTCTACTCTGTCCTTTCCTTTTTCTGCACACTGGTTAAAAAAAGAAAAAGTAAGTGCTAGAGTGATGACTCAAAGGGCGAGAGTATGTTTTGCATTCAGGAATCTTCGTCTCTATCCCTGCCATCATATGGTGACCTAGCACTGTCATTTTTAATCCTAGAGCCACCACGGTGCCCCCACCACAAACCCACCACCCCCACCCATAAAATTAAAATTCTAGAAAGGAATTTTAGCATCAGTAAGGCTATAACTAGCATTTTAAAACTTTGAAAGTTAAGGAGCTAGAGCAGTAGTACAGCGGGTAGGGCGTTTGCCTTGCATGTGGACCCGGATTCGATTTCCAGCATCCCATATGGTCCCCCAAGCACCGCCAGGAGTAATTCCTGAGTGCAAAGCCAGCAGTAACCCCTGTGCATCACCGGGTGTGACTCAAAAAGCACCCCCCTCCAAAAAAAAAAAAAAACTTTGAAAGTTAATGCAGAGAAATTTTAAGAGAACTTTTTCAGTATTTGATTTGGATGTCTAGATGGCATTTACATGAATAATAATTTAGTATGTCACATTACTGCATCTAAGTTTGCTAACCTTGGCCAGACACCTTCTCTGGGCAGTTATATACAGAATGAAAATTACTACAGGCCAGAGAGATGGTAAAGGGCTTCAGGCTCTTGCTTTGCATGCAGCCTACCTCAGGTTCTATCCCAGAACCCACATCACACTCGGCACCTGCTAGGTGTGGCCGCCAAGTCCTCCCTTCTGACACAAAAATAATTTTAAAATCTCTGATAATTCTAAAATCTCTGGTTCTAGAACTCAGACGTTTTCTTCTTTTTGTTTTTTGTTTTGGGGCCGTATCTAACTGTCCTTAGGGTTTACTTGTAGGCTCTGAGCTCAGGATCACTCCTGGGGCTGCTTGGGATAATATATGAGTGCCAGGGATTGAACCCAGGTTAACTGTGTGCCAAGCAAACACCTTACCCACTGTTCTATCACTTCGGCTCCTAAAATCCAAACATTTCACATAGCATACCCATTTTGCTGTTTGTCTTTGCCCACCAGGGAGAAGTTATCCACTGGTTGGCCTGCTCGTTATATGTCGCATGTCGCAAAAGCATTCTTCCCACAGTTGGAAAGGGAATCATGGAAGGAAATTGTGTTTCACTTACTAGAATACTACGTTCAGCTAAATTAAGGTAAAGTACTTTGATTTTTTTTTTTTTAAACGGGGGAGGATGAAGTGGGCCTTCAAAGTGGTGCTGGGGGTGGGGAGCCCCACCTGAAGATTCTCAGCCGCCTAGCAGTTGTTTAATGCTCTACCCGAGGGTGCAATGCTGAGAAAGACTTCTGGTGCCAGTGATTACCCAGCTCCCCAGGCCGAATCCAGCTGCTTCTGAGGCTTCCAGGGCGGCACCTGGTGAATCTCGGGACGGTACGAGGGATTGAGCCAGGGGCAGCCATGTCAGAGGCATGCTGTTTCAGCCTTGTGCTTTCTCAAGTGGACTTGAGTCCAGAATTTAATTTTAAAAGTTAATGTCTCAAAGGTAGAACCCTATACTATCTCCACAGCCCCTCATTTTGTTTGTCATTTGATCTTTATAAAATAGAAAGATCTTGTGGCTGAAGAGAGAGTACTGTGAGATTAGAGCAATCTAATTGACCATAGTTCTGTCCTCAGCACTGTATATGATACCCTGCACGCTATCAGAAGTAATGATCCCTGAACATAACCAAGAGTAAGCTTTAAGCACTGCCAAGTGTAGGCCAAAATCAAAAGCAAGCCATTAATATGCAGAATCGTTTTAAAGTTCCTTTTTTTTCCCCCTATTTTGTTCAGTTTAATACAGTTTTTCAATAAAATGAAGAAGTGGATGGACATGTCAAACCTTTCACAAGAATTTCGTGAACGTATAGAAAGGCTAGAAAGAAATTTTGAGGTATCTACTGTTATTTTCAAGAAATTTGAGCCTATTTTTTTAGATATATTTCAAAATCCATATGAAGAGACACCAAAATTACCACGAAGCAGGAAACAGAGGTAAGATCTTTAATCCCTATGTAATTGACACTAGTAACCACAAAGTTGAGAGAATAAGTTGCATTTCAAAACATTGCCAAGGAGTTCAGGGTGAACCATGTGGCACTGGGAGAAGGACTCTGGTACTGGTGGTAGGTTTGAAGTAGGAACATGAATGCCCAAAACGGTGTTATTTGAAGTGTTATAAACTGTGGTGCCTAATGTTTTTTAAAGAATAATAAAAATTGATTTCTTTAATTCACTTTTTACCACAAGTATTTATCTGCCAAAAAGTTACCTTTATTTTTAAGTCCACTGCTAATTACCCATATCTTGAAAATTACATTGATACTTACACTGGCTCTTCTTTGTTCTAATTACTTAATGCAGTTGGAAGATTTAAGTTTATTTAATGAATTTATTTAATGCTTGTCCCGTGTGAGTAGAATTTTTGTGTGTGCCAGGGTGGGGAGGGTTTGAGTTACATTCCTGACTTTGTGCTTAGGAGTGACCCCTGGGTGGTGCTTGGGGTTCTGGGGGTTCGAATCAGGCTGGTAGGTGCTTTAGCTCCTATACTATTCCTCTAGCCCAGTAAGTGGAATTTTAAATGTGATTTGACTTTTTTGCTTCTTATTTATACTTGTTCTTTTAAATGACAGAAGTCAGGTGATATATAGCCAACTAGTCAAAATGAAAAGATTTTTTATAATTTTATTTTTCTTTTTGGGTCACACCTGGCGATACACAGGGATAACTCCTGGCTCTGCGCTCAGGAATTACCCCTGGCGGTGCTCAGGGGACCATATGGGATGCTGGGAATCGAGCCCCGGTCGGCTGCGTGCAAGGCAAACGCCCTACCCGCTGTGCTATTACTACTCCAGCCCTCAAAATGAAAAGTTTTTAATTAGCAGTAATCATGCGTCAGATAAACCTCATTGACTATGATACTGCCACTGAGAAAAGTTGCTAGTCAGATGAAAAGTACATTTTCTTCCCCTTTTTTTTAGGAGGATTCCTTGCAGTGTTAAGGATCTCTTCAATTTTTGTTGGACGCTCTTTGTTTATACTAAGGGTAAGTTGACCCTTTCAGTGGTTTTATGTTGTTTTAACCAGAGGAGCTTGTTCCTATTTAATGTAAGTAATGTCTAGTTTTTGTCTTGTGTTTTTTTTTTTCCTTTTAAAGGTAATTTCCGTATGATTGGAGATGATTTAGTGAATTCTTATCATTTACTTCTGTGCTGCTTGGATCTGATTTTTGCTAATGCCATTATATGTTCAAATAGACGAGACTTGCTAAATCCATCATTTAAAGGTAAAACCTTATTAGTTTTGAAAACTAGCTGTTTTTTAGACAGTTTTTGAAACTGACACATGTTCTCCTCTTTCTCCCCACTGCTCTTTATCCTCCATCAAATTAGGTCTACCGTCTGATTTTCATACTGCTGAATTCAGGGCTTCGGAGGAGCCACCCTGCATCATTGCTATTCTGTGTGAATTGCATGATGGACTACTCGTAGAAGCCAAAGGAATAAAGGAGCACTACTTTAAACCCTATATTTCAAAACTCTTTGACAGGAAGGTATTGTACTTGTAATTAATGAGTTCTTAGGGGTAATCAGCGACAGCCATTGGGAAGAATAATGTTTTTAGCCATTTCTGAACATTATTGGAGTGGGTCAGAATTCTCAGATGTCAAATTCTTCTGTGGGAATAGATGCTGTATGGTCTTCTGTGATGTGTGAAACTGAGCTGTTGCCGAATGTTATTGGAGCTTGAGAGGTAGTACAGGGGGTAAGGCACTTACTTGCCTTGCATAATGCCCTGCATAAGCTCTGAGCTGGGTATGAGGAAAAAAAAAAGCCATCAATTGTGTGTACTATTGTGTAAATGTACTGTCAGAAGCAAGTGTAGGAGGTTCTAATAAAAAAAATTATGAAAAACAGAATATGCCTAAGAATTAAAAGCAGTAGGGTGGAGTAAAGGCTAGATTACTGCTGCTTACTAATAGAATAACTTATAATAGATGTAACTGTTAGAAAGAGTAGAAACTTTCCTGTAGTTTTATAGTCCCTCTTAGGCTGCCTGCATATATTCTGTAATTTTTTTTCTCAGTAATTTACTTGGAGGTGGTGGGGTTTGAACCACACCCAGCAGTACCCAGGAGGAATATATGCAGTGCTGGAGATTAAACTAGGGTCAGCTACATGCAAGATTCTTGTACCTTAACTCCTGTGCTCTCTATCTCCAGCCCTCTCCTTTTTTGGGGGGTGACACCATTAGTGTTCAGGGGCTACTTCTGGCATGGTGCTAGAAGTCATTCCTGATAGTGCTCAGGGGATCAGGCAAGAACCGGGATTAAACCTGGACCATATGTGTGGAAAACATTTTCTCCAACCTGTTGAGCTTTCTAGCCCCAAGTAATTACTTAACTATTTTGTTTTGTTTTATTTTAATTGTTTTTTTTTTTCGGGGGGGCGGCGGGAGTGGGGTTTGGGATCACACCTGGCCATGCTTGGGGCTTACTCCTGATTCTGCTCAGGAATCACACTGCTGGGCAGTGTTCAGGGGACCCTGTATGGATCAGGGGATGCACATCAGGGTCAGCAGGATACAAGGATAACTCCTTAATGCTACTATTTTTCCAGCCCCTTAACTGTTTTGTTTGTTTGTTTGGGTTTTTGGGCCATGTCTGGCTCTGATATTACTCCTGGTGTGGATTGGGGAACTATTATATAATGTCAGAGATCAAACCTGGATGAGCTGGATGCAAGGCAAGCACCCTGCCCACTGTATTATTGCTTTGCCATCACCCTCCCCCTCACCCCAACTGTATTTTGGTTGGCTTAAAGAGAGGGGAAGGTTGTGAATTAGGGCGGGGGGGGGGATAAAGTCTTCACTGTGTTCTTTTCTTGTCCAACACTAACTTTTTTTGGTTTTTCCTTTTTGTTTTCTGGTTTGGGGGCTACACCCTGCAGTGCTCAGGGCTTATTCCTGACTCTGCACTCAGGTTTATTCCTGGTGGAACTCAAAGCACCACTTACGGTATTGGGATTGAACCTGGGTAACTGTGTACAAAGCAAGTGCCTTCTCACCTAGACTCTCTGGTCCCTCCCCTACACAAACTTTTATATTTAATTTTATGTTTCCTCATATGTAGAAATAAATTCATATATGTATACATATATACACAGGCATGTACATACATAAACATCATAGATCCTTGTTTGTATATTGAATATCTTCAAAAAAGTAAGCTCTTAAAGGAACTCAAAATTTACATTTGTTTTGCTCTGCAGAAACTGAGTTAAATTTTAAAAATTAACAAAATTAAAATAAGCATCCTCTGCAGGATAAACTATTTAGTCTATGGGCAAGAGGATCATTTGTCCAAACCAAAATATTGAAAAGCTGATTTTTCTGTTACCTGTCTCTTTTTTTTGGCTTTTGGAGTCAACCCAGCAATGCTCAGGGGTTACTCCTGGCTCTTCACTCAGGAATTACTCCTGGCAGTACTCAGGGGACCATTTGGGATGCTGGGGATCGAATCCAGGTCAGCCACATGCAAGGCAAATGGCCTACTTGCTGTACTATCGTTCCAGCCCCTCTCTCTTACTATATTTCCTTTGATTGTTTTTTTCTCGGATATAGTCATTCAATAAATGTCTGTTCCTTTTCTCTACACCGTTGCTTTACAGCTTTCATCAGAATCACTTGGGGAATTGTTTAAATTGCTACCTCAAAATTGGAGATGTGGCTCAGGGCTTATAGCACATGTATCTCTTGCCTATATACATGCTTGGGTTTGATCCCCAGCACCAAAATAAAAACCTGTAGTCTTAGCTTAGTCCTTCTTTTGTGTTCTTTTTAAAAAAAAGCATATAAATGTTTTTTGAGTCTTTTCTTGGCCTTCAAGGTAAAACTTAACTTCAAAGTATTTTCAAAACTTTAAGGGCTAGCGGTAAAGCTGTAGTAGCTGAGTCCATGCTATTTGTGCAGGAGGCCCGGTTTGATCCCCAGCACTGTGTGAACCCCCATGCACTGCCAGGAGCAACTTCCAACCACTGAACCATGAGTAGTCCCTAAACACTACCAGCTGGAAGCTTCACATATAGGTTCAATCTCTGGCACCATTTGAACACCACCAGGATTGACTCTGACCACAGTCAGCCCAAGCACTGCCAGGTGTGACCCAAAGACTCCTGTTTTAAAAACAAAATCAAAACAAAAACTTGATGTAAACGGTTTTTAAGTCTATTTGCATGCTAGAGATTGACTTTATTGATAACAACATAAGTGGTTTTTTTTGTTGATTTATAACAACCTGTGAGAATTTGGATATTACGGTTTTGTGCGTAAGTATGCTTAGTTATTTGATGTCCAAATGACTTTTTTCTTCCCAGATTTTAAAAGGAGAATGCCTCCTGGACCTTTCCAGTTTTACTGATAATAAGTAAGTAGCATTAGTGTTCTCTAATACAGTATAGGCTGTCTGTAATGATTTATTGCTAAGTAAAACATCATATCAAAAGAACTCGAAATTCAAATTCCTATTGAGTATTATCAATAGCCTTACTATCTTTAAGTTACCATTGTTATTGAAAACAGCTTCTTGGGCCTGGAGCCATATTACAGCTGTATTATAGTGAGGTACATGCGGCTGACCTGGGTTCAATCCCTGGCAGTTCATACCTCTGAGCATTGCCAGGAGTTGCTGAAAAAAAAAACAAAAAAAAAGAGGGGCTAAAGTGATGGTAAAGCTGGTAGGATGCTTTCCTTGCACGTGGCAGGCCTCGGTTTGATTTCCAGTATCCCATATGGTTCCCTAATCACCTCTAGGAATAATTCCTGAGAGCAGAGCCAGGAGTAACCCTGAGGATTACCAAGTGTGGCCCAAATACTCCTACCCCTCCAAAAAAGAGAACAGCTTCTACTGTAAGAAAATCATAAATGAAATCATTGACTCTTATATTTGATCTTATATTATTTCATTAATTAAATATTGGATGTGCCTATATTTCAAAGCTAGGATATGTCTTGGCTAAGATATGCCTCAGTGCACATATGAGGACCTGGATTGAATCCCCGGAGCCCCCCAAAAAAGTCTCAGATGGACACTATTAACTAAAACTAGAAAATCATAAGTTTTTCCAGGCTGTGTAAGCTATGTCTGTCTTTAAGAGAAATGCATTAGGGGGTGTAGCGATAGTACAACAGGCTGGGCACTTGCCTTGCGTTCAGCTGACCTGATTTCAATCCCCAGCACCTCACATGGTTCCCTTAGTCCTAAATTGACCTAAGCACAGCCAGGTGTCACACTCCTATCAAAACAAAAGCTCTGGGCCAGGGATGTAGCTCAGTGATAGAGAGCATGTTTTGGATGCCTGAGGTCTTAGGTTCAGTCTCTAACAGCTCTTAAAAAGCTTGACACAGAACTTAACTCCCCTCACTTTATAGTACCCAAAAAAGATAAATTTGTTTTGTTACAGATTCATTCTACAAATTAGATTTAAATTATTCTTTTTTCAGTAAAGCAGTGAACAAGGAATATGAAGAATATGTTTTAACTGTTGGTGATTTTGATGAGAGGATCTTTTTGGGAGCAGATGCAGAAGAGGAAATTGGAACTCCCCGAAAGTTCACCGGTGACACGCCAATAGGGAAGCTGACAGCACAAGCTAATGTGGAGTGTAATCTTCAGCAACATTTTGAAAAAGTAATAGAACTTAGCCCGGCCCCAGTCTTGAATGATCTTTTTCTCTCTATGTATGATTCTACTAACAGCAGAAGCATCTTTCAAGTTAAATCTTGAGTTTCTTCTACTAATTCATATTTCCCATGAAAACCTGAGAAGGTAAATTTTTTAAACTATGGCATTAGTATTTTTTTCCTCATTTCTTGCTGTTTTTTTATATTTTGGAAGTATTTTCCAGGAACACCTGGACTTTAAAGTAAAGTATGTTCCTTTTGATGTTCCTGGGCTTTACAGTAGAAACTTATGCTTTCTTGCTATTCTTTCTTTGCATCAATATACTCACTGTTCTATTCTGTTAAAATTTAACAGAATTTTGTTGAGATAGTATAGGGGTTAAGGCATTTGCCTTGCATCCTGCTGGCTCCAGTTTGAATCCCTGTCACCACAAGTAGGCTCCTGGGTACCACCAGGAGTAACTCATAGCACAGAGCCAGGAATAGCCCCTGAGTATATCTGGATGTGGCTCAGTCCTTCCCCCACCCCCTGCCCATCCCCTCAAGAAAAAAATTATTGCCAGGAAGATAGCTCAGAGAAAGGCCTGGGGTGTGTCTCTGCATGTGGTCTTTGATCCCTGAATTTGACTCACGACACAGTCCCTGAGCACCATTGGGAGCGGAGTGACCCCAGTCCCACTGTGTCTGACCCAAAAAAAATCTAAAACTAAACTTGTTTTCTCACCGAGGCAAAATATGCTCTACCTGAACTGCAGCTATTTAATCTTACATTCAGTTATTACTAGCCAATGGGTTTTTTTTTTTAACTTTTTTTTTTTTAAGCTTTTTGGGTCACACCTGGCAATGCACAGGGGTTACTCCTGGCTCTGCACTCAGGAATTACCCTGGCGCTGCTGAGGTGACCATATGGGATGCTGGGAATCGAATCTGGGTTGGCCGCATGCAAGGCAAACACCGTACCCGCTGTGCTATCGCTCCAGCCCCACTAGCCAAAGTTTAATCTTGTATTTATTTGTGAAATAATGTGACTTATGATGTGTTATAAAAATTTCACTTGTCAAAAATGAAATTTTGGTTTAAATTCTGCTTTGTCAGTTTGTTTCTTAGTTTTGCTGTGCCTGTTTTCTTATGTAAAAATGTATTACACATTATATTTTAGTGTTATAAAGATTAAGATGAGGTTATAGGTAGAAAGAACTTTGAAAAGTATTATTCTAATATATGCTATTATTAATATAATATTGCTGAAAAGTCAGTGGTAACCAGGAGAAAGATATGGCAAGTAATCTGCTATAGGAAAGATAGGGAGTGTACTAAATTAGACATAGAAGGAAAGGTAACTGTTTCATTTGTTTTTGAACCGTACCTGGCAATGCTCAGGGCTTACTTCTGTCTCTGCACTCAGGGATCACTCCTGGTGGGCTCAGGGGACTCTATGGGGTGCCCTGGATGAAACTTGGGTCTGCCATGTGCAAGGCAAGCACCTTACCTGCTGTTTCATTGCTCCAGCCCTGAAGGTAACTTTTTTTAATCACATAAAATTTTCTCTCCTGGGCCAGAGAGATGGTACAATGGCTAAGGCATTGCCTTATACATGGCTGACCCAGGTTTGATCCCTAGCACTGCATGTAGTCCCCTGAACCTCATCAGGAGTCATTCCTGAACACAAAGCCCGGAGTAAGCCCTGAGCACCACCACGTGTCAGGTGTGGTGCAAAAATTAAAAACAACGACAAATTTTTCTTCCAACAGAAAACATCATTTGCACCTTCTACTCCACTGACAGGACGGCGATATTTACGAGAAAAAGAAGCCGCTGCTACTCCTGTTGCTTCGGCCACCCAAAGTGTGAGCCGGTTGCAGAGCATTGTGGCTGGACTGAAAAACGGGCCAAGTGAGCAACTTACAAATATTTTTGAGTAAGTAGTACCATTTTTTACACAGTATAAAGACTTCTTTATACTGCCCCCTCTTTTTAGTGCATTAACCAAAGTGTATTTGTGGTTTTAGTATATTCAAGATTTGAGATTAAAAATAATAATAATAAAAAGCTTTGAGGTAGTTACAAAACTGGCAAGTTATACAGTGTCAGTCACAAAGTATGTTTAACCCTAAACTTATATAGAAGTGTCTACTGAAAATTATTTGGGAACCAAGGATGTCTCCTCGATGCCCTGTGAGTTCACTTGTCTGGGCCCCACATAGCTCTACAGTTTAAGCGTCCAGGCACCACAGAACATGCCGTCTCTGACCCCCAGCTGGGTAGGCCACTAACTCGTAGCTAAGAGTGATGCAAGGACATGGCCCAGAGTGTGACTCCCCACAATGGACCACCTGTACCCACTACAACTAATGCACACACATCCAGGCCTTTACGTGACACCCTCCGCCCCCTGGCCATCACCAGGACAAGGAAGCAACATGGGGAAAGTTATGTAACTATTAGAGTATTATAGACTTTCAAGATTAAATATGTCTGTCTTTTTTTTTTTTATTATTCAGGATAAAACTCTGTCCCTGAATCAAAAAAAACTGTTTTATCCCTGAATCACCCATGTGGACATATGTTCTGCCAGTAAGCTACGACACTCAAACCCACACTGACTTATTTATTTCTAATATCATTTTTATTTTATTGTGGTAGTAGGAATCAAACCCAGAGCTTCACCCATGCAAAGCAAATTCCTCTACCACTGAGCTAGATCACCAACCCCTTTCTGTGCTCAGGAATTACTTTTTCCTTCCCATTTGTGGTTTGCAGTTACGTGGTGAATGGAGGTCACGCTCTTGGTTGCAGTACCTGCACACTTGGTTGTGGTGCTTGTACACATTTGGTCACCAGAGGTCACACACACTTGGTTGTGATACGAGGATCCTGGAGGTTGCACTCAGGCGTGTGGGGTGGTCTCAGGCTTGCATGGCTGGCACTTGATGTTAAACTATACACATACATTCAGTTTTGGTTTTTGTCTTCTTTTGGGGTGACCCAGCGGTGCTCAGGGCTTACTCCTGATTCTGTACTCAGGAATCATTCCTGGTAGGCTTGGGAAAACCATATGAGGTGCCAGGGATCGAACCCAGGGAAACCATATGGGGCCAGGGAATCTTGGCCCCATACAAGGCAAACACCCTATCCGATATACTTTTGCTCTGGTCCCCTTCCCCTTTTCTGTTGTTCTTACGTACGCTGGAGTAGATTGCTAGATGTCCATCAAATAGTTGCAGATGGTTCCTGGTACATGTTGATGGTATAACCATAAAATGGATTTTATTAAGTTGCCGAAGTAAAAGAGACATGTTGCCTGGCAATGATGGTAGAATTAACTCCCCCCCAGCCTTGCTCTTTCAAGGACGAACATGTTCGTCCTTCAGTACATATCGTGCTTGCTTATCTGTGTCTCTTTGCTTGAGGCTTTCCTCACTCTGGAGAAGTTTCATGTTCTATTTTTATATGTATTTCCTCTCTCTCCCCTCATGTCCTAAGTAAATTTTGTGCAGTAAAAACTAAATTAAAAATTTAGTCAGTGCAGAAAACATCTCCTCAGACACAGTGTCAGCAGGGACGTGATGGGAAAGGTGGGAAAGGAAAATCACCTGTGGAAAACAGTATACAGACTTCTTTAAAACTGAAGAATATTCCAGCAGTAGTCAGCTGTCCAGACACAATTATTCCTGTGATGGTGTTACACTGCTGGGAGAGAAATGCCATGTCTTCTTCCTCCAGTTGCCTGTGTCACTGTTCTGGTGGCTGCTGGCACTGGTGTAAGGCAGGGCTGTGCTTCCTTGAGAGTGTACTAAGCAATCGCTCTGGCTGCTTAGTTCTAGTCTGGGAGCAAACACTGTGAAAAAATGAATTTTAAAAATTGTTTAAATAACTGGAGGCTGGAGAGATAACACAGTGGGTGTGGTGCTTGCGTTTCGTGCATCCTACTTGGGTTCAATTCCCGGCACCCCCATTTGGTATCCTGAGCACGCCAGGAGTGATCCCTGAGTGTGGAGCCAGAAGTAAGCCCTGAGCACAGTCAGGTATGACTCCGTAAGTAAAAATAAAAACTAAGAAGAGAGTTTTTATAGGTTCCTCCAACCCTACTTCTTATGTTTCCAAAGAATGTAAAACATTCATTCATAAATAAGTGTGCATACCTTTGTTCATTGCAGCATACAATGTAATCGCCAGGATATGGAAGCGGCCCAAATACCAATGAAACATGAGTGGGTAAACAAGTTATGGTCTATATACATGATGAGATATTATGCAAGTATATGGAAGGATGAAGAGGGGTACACTGAAATAATGGTAGAAGTGGACACAGATGGAGGATGTGTTAGAACGTTGTAAACATTGGAACCTTAACATTATTGTTAATAACAGTACCTAAAATTAGAAATATATATATATGGTTTAATTTTTTTTTAAATTAAATCTTGGAGTTTGCTGTAACTTGGAACTGGAGGGCATCGTGTTATGTAAAGTCAGAGGTAAGACTACTACTCCAAGAGCTCATTCATCTGTGGTACAAAAGCAAAATAAGGAAAGGGACAGTATCTAAAGAGGACAAATGCTTGGCTCTATATGTGAAACTGAGGTTACCATGCAGAGGGTGTGTGGAGGTCGGTGGGGGAAAGAAGAACTGGACTAGAGGTGACACAGAGACTTAGCTGGAGGGTCCTGGGCACTTTGGTGGTAAAGGTGCAGTCACTTTCTTAACTCAGGTTTATTAGAGTATAATCCTCTTATTGTGCAGTCATGAAATTTGACAAGTCAATGTAGTTATAGAGCCTCCACACACATTGTCACAAGTCTGTCCTCTCCCACATTTGTGTCCCTTTGGCATCTGCCACTATGCCACCAGCTTCTGACAATCACTGATAGATTTTTTGTTTTATAGTTTTGACTTTTTTTTGACGGGGGGAACCTCCCATCTGAGGTTGGGGTTGCACCCTGTTGTCCTCAATAGACCCTCAATGCTGGGGATCAAACCCTTGACCTTGTGTATACCAAGTGTGAACTGCTTTGAACCATCTCCATGATCCCTGGTTTTGCCCTTTCTAGAATGTCCTACAAACAGAAGGACATAAAAACATCAAGGATACTGACTCTTCTGATAGTGACATTCCAAAACAGCTTGCCAGATGATTATATCTAAAGACTGTAGACTTGTTTGAAATAACTGTTCAGATGTGCAATAGAGTTTATAGCTGAAAATTGAACTTTAGGTCACTTAAGATCCAAATTAAGTTTTTGGATTTTCTTTGTCTTCCTCCTTCCCCTTCTCTTCATTTTTGTGATATTACAATGAAGATGAAAGGTTGCGGGCAGTGGTGCTTGTACATTTTGTAGTTGTACCACCAGGATCCTACATTCTGTTGCATTGTAGTTAAGTTGCCATATCTGTTTTCCCTAATTCAGGTTTATTAGAGTCTTATTCCTCTTACTGTACAGTTAGCTACTTGGCCGTGTTGCCTACCAAAGTCTGTATTCCATTTGCTTCTCCTGTTCCCAGGCTGGCCAGGGCTCATGCCTTAGATGAGACACACAGTTGTGGTGGTCACTGGGAGCCACGGAGGCATTCATACTGCACTTGCAGGGCTCACACTTTCTTCCCACATCACTTGCATCTTTTCAGTTGCACTGCTTGCCAGGGGTGTAGCCAGAAACCAGTTGTGACACTGAGGATCATGCAGCTGCCAGGATCACACTCTGAGAATGGGGAATATCTGTAATTTGAACTCATGAGTGTAAGCTTACAATGTGGGAACTCCAAGCACCTAATTTGTCTTCCAAACCCAAACAAACCAAAACCCTGACCCTCCCCTTTTTTTTTTCTAATTGTTTTTCTGGGTTGTTTATTTGATTTTATTTATTTTTATTTTGTTATTTTTTCCTGTCACCCCAGGTGATGCTCAGGGAACCATATGCTATGCCGGGGGTGCTGGAGAGCTTGTGCAGACTTTAAGGCTCTGGCCTTGCAGGTGGCTGACCATGGTTCTATCCTTCACCCCACATAGGGTCTCTGAGCACCAGGAGTGATCCCTGAGCACAGAGCTGGGAATAAGCCCGATGCTCTGCCAATTATAGCACCAAAAACTAAAACTTGGAAACTAAACCAGGCTCAGCCACATGCAAGGCAAGCACCTTACCCCGGTACTACCTTTTCAGCCTCCAAACTAGGTTTTGAAATTATTTGTAATTAATTTCAAATAGAAATGTCAATAGTCTGGGTTTATCTTATATTTTGTAGGGCTTGCATGCGTAATCCTATGGAAAACATTATGAAAATAGTGAAAGGAATAGGAGAGACTTTCTGCCAACATTATACTCAAGCAACAGATGAACAGCCAGGATCTCACATAGGTAAGAAGATAAAACTAAAATTGACACAGCATTAAAAATAGCTTGTCAGGGCCAGAGTGATAGTATAGCAGGTAGGACATTTGCCTTGCACATGGCCGACCTGGGTTCAGTCTCCATCATCCCTGATGGTCTCCGGAGCATTATGAGGAGTAGTAATTCCTGAGTGCAGAGCCAGGAGTAAACCCTGAGCATCACCAGGTGTAGCCCAAAAAGCCCCCTCCCCTAAAAATTAGAAATTCATGATTGGTTTTTTTCTTTTTGGATTTGCAGTGCTGGTAATTTATGTGCTCTACCACTTGAGCCATATCCGTAGCATTCCGCTGTTCTTTTTCATTGTTTGATTATTTTTGCTGTTGTTGTTTGGGGACCACACCCAGCTGTTTTCAGGGCTTACTCCTTAGCCTTGTTCTCAGGGATCACTCCTGGGCAGTGCTCAGGGAGACCATATGCAGTACCGGGGATTGAACTTGGGTCAGTAGCATGAAAGGCAAGCAGTCTTTCTCCCCTCAACCCTGAATGCTATTCCTTTTTTTTTTTTTTTGGCGATGCACAGGAGTTTCTCCTGGCTTTGCACTCAGGAATTAATCCTGGAGGTGCTCAGGGGACCATATGGGATGCTGGGAATCAAACCTGGATTGGCCTCATGCAAGGCAAACACCCTACCCGCTGTGCTGTCACTCCAGCCCCCTGAATGCTATTCTTTTTTTTGTTTTTGTTTTTGGGTCACACCCGGGGATGCTCAGGGGTTACTCCTGGCTCATGCACTCAGGAATTACTCCTGGCGGTGCTCGGGGGACCATATGGGATGCTGGGATTCGAACCTGGGTTGGACGCATGCAAGGCAAAAGCCCTACCGGCTGTGCTATTGCTCCAGCCCCCTGAATGCTATTCTTAACATAAACAGTTTACTCTTTTTTTTTTTTTTTTTTTTTTTTTTGGCTTTTTGGGTGACACCTGGCTCAGGGGTTATTCTTGGTTCTGCACTTGTGGTGCTCAGGGGATCAGTTGGGATTCTGGGGAATCAAACCTGGGTCAGCTGCAGGCAAGGTAGGGGGTCCTGTCTGCTGTACTATCAATCTGCCCCCAAATGGTTTACATCTATTTTCATTTGTACCATTTGTTCTTCGGTCCTAAATAGCTACATCTCATTAACACATTTCCTTTCATTTTTCCTCTAGACTTTGCTGTAAATAGGTTAAAACTTGCAGAAATTTTGTATTATAAGATATTAGAGACAGTGATGGTCCAAGAAACACGAAGACTTCATGGAATGGATATGTCAGTAAGTAAATCCACTCTCTGAGCCTGGGACTAGTGTGTGGAGAGACTGTAATACACTGTGGAATCAACTGCTACTAGCAAATATAGCCATAGTCATTGATACTGGTTTTCATTGACACACCTAGAGCTTGAGGCAAAATGTTAGATTAAAACCTTCTTTAGTAAACTATCAGCATCCTTTCCCAGTTTTTGTCATTGTCATAGTTGGGGTTTTTTTGTTGTTGTTTTAATTTTATTTTTTGTCTAGCTTGCTAATAATAAAATACCCAGACTATTAATCCAACTGGTATTTGTCCACTTCTCTTAGGGATTAGGGTAGTATGCATTATTGCTGGCTTTTTTGATTGATTTTATGTTAGTAAGCAGTAGAGAGACCTCTCCTGACTTTATGGGTCTCAGAGTTGATTTTTTGGGCTGCTCCATGCTGGGACTACCAGTACTACACCTAGTGGTGCCCCACAGGACCTGCTGCAGTGGGGCTCAAACATGTGGCCTCTGCATGCCACCGTATGCTCACACCCTTTGAATTATTTTTCCTGCCCTCACGTGAGTGGCTTTAAAAAAAACTCTTGGTGGGTGGGGAGCGAGAGAGATAGTACCTTGGGTTAAGGTACTTACCTTGCATGCAGCTGACCTGGGTTCAATCCCTGGCACCACTTCCCCAAGCTCTGCCAGTAGAGCCAGAGCACAACCAGCTATGACCTAAAAGCAAAAAAAAAAAAAGATTTTTTTTTTCTCAGGGGACTGGAGAGTTAGTACAGAGGTTAAGACACTTGCCTTGCATGTGGTGTTGGTTTCAGCCACCTAGTAGTAGCCAAGAGCCAGGGCTTACTCCTGGTTTATACTCAAAAATCACCCCTGGAATTATTTAGGGGATCCATATGTGATGCTGGGGAGCATATCAGGGTCTTAACCTCTGTACTATCTCTCTGCCCCTCTAATAAGTATGTAAAGAAGTCGAACCATAATTTTTTGTTGATGTTGTTTCATGGGATACACCCAGCAGTGCTCAGGGGCTACTCCCAGCCCTGTGCCTGGGGGTTGTGCTTGAAGAATCACGCGCCAGTCTTCTGCCTGTAAAGTATGCATTCAGCCTATTGAGCCATCTTTATGACCCCTAAAGGAATCTTTGTAAATGGTCTAACCTATTGTGCGTGGGGAGATGGGTCAGAAGGCTGGAGCATATGCAGCCCTGAGTTTGGTCCCTTGCCCCACCAGGGATACCTGCTGTACCACCAAACCTCCCCAACCCGAAGCACCATTGGAGGCAACCCTGGTGGATGGCCCCAGCACTGCCATGTCTAATCAGCTCTGTGTGACAGAATTGTCAGGCTCTCGCTGCCTGGCTGCCTGTCTCTGGGAATGGCCCCTGTGCCCACAGCACTTATGGAGAGACCTACAAAATTCCTAACACAATTTGTCAAATATAGGATTTTACCGTCTCTTCTCCCTCTCGGCATGAAGACATGAAGCTTTTTTATTTTTTCTTGCTGGGTCAAACCCAGCGGTGCTCAGGGGTTACTCCCAGCTCTGCACTCAGGCATTACTCCTGGCGGTGCGTGGGGGATCATTTGGGATGCCGGGAATCGAACCTAGGGGGGCCGTGTGCAAGGCAAATGCCCTATCCGCTGTACTATCGCTCTGACCCCAACATGAAGTTTTCTGACCTTCAGTTACAGTAAGAAGAGATTGATTTCTAGGAGTATTTCATAACGAATAAATACCCCTTTGGTATTTTATTTTACCCTAGAAACTTTTTTCAGAGTTGGTTTCCCTTGTTCTTGGATTCTATATGTTTTTCTTTGATGATTACCATAAAATCTGATAGAACACATGCTCCTGAAACTTTCTGGTAATGAAGTAAAATTTCAAATTTGTCTAGTTTTGGGATTACACCCAGTGGTGCTCAGGGCTTACTCCTGACTCTGTGCTCGGGGATCACTTCTGACAGGGCTTGGGAGAACCAGCTGGGGTGCCAGGGATTGAACCCAAGTCAACCACTGGCAAGGCAAGCACCGTACCCGAGGTACTATCTCCAACCCCTTGTGGTATTATTCTTTGAATCCAGGTCAACCCCTCACAAGGCAAGCACCCTACCCACGGTACTATCTCCAACCCCCTGTGGTGTTATTTCTTATCTACTTTGATTTTCATAGTGCATTTAATAAACAGACAATAAATTTTTACGTGGAAAAGCAACACAAGAGATAAGCAGCAGATGAGATGCATGTTCAAGAAAGAACATAGGCTTGAAGATCAGAAGCCTCTGTGTCTTGTTTATAAAGTATCATTGGCTAAAATTGCTGAAAAATATTGAACTCCAGTTTTTATCTTCTTCAAGGTTCTTTTGGAGCAGGATATATTCCACCGATCCTTAATGGCATGTTGTTTGGAAATTGTGCTCTTCGCCTATAGCTCACCTCGTACTTTCCCCTGGATTATTGAAGTTCTCGATTTGCCACCATTTTACTTTTATAAGGTGAGATAAAAGGAAAGTTCTGCTATGGCATTCTGAATCGCTCCTGTTCAGTTTACTCTGCTTTTGTTTTGTTTCCAGGCCTCCCCTGTCTGTGTTCAGGGCTTACTACTGGTTCTGCACTTAAGGATTCTGTCTCTCCAGCCTCCTAAAAGTTTTTTTTTTGTTTGTTTGTTTGTTTGTTTTCTTTTTGGGTCATGCCCAGTGATGCACAGGATTACTCCTGACGCTACACTCAGGAATTACTCCTAGTGGTGCTCAGGCGACCATATTGGATGCTGGGAATTGAACCCGGGTCAGCCTCGTGCAAGGCAAATGCCCTATCTGCTGTGCTATTGTTCCAGCCTCCTCTTAAAGTATTTTTAAGGGTGGAGCAATGGTCGAGCAGTTATGGTACTTGCCTTGCACACGGCCTACCCTGGTTTGATTTCCAGTGCCCTATATGGTTCCTTGAATCCCACAAGGAGTGATCAATGAGCACAGAGCTGTGAGTAAGCCCTGAACACCACAGCGTTTGGCCCCAACAAAACAAAATATTTTTAAGACTAAATATTAATGTCATGGAATTACAGTTCAAAAATATCTTTGATTCTGTATCATTAATGGTACTGAAACCTAGTCCTAGTCATAATTGCAGCCTAGTGTGGAAATGACTGCTTAACAGTCACGTTACCCTCTTTTCTGATCTCCAGGTTATTGAAGTGGTGATTCGCTCAGAGGAGGGACTCTCCAGAGACATGGTCAAGCATCTGAACAGTATTGAAGAACAAATTTTGGAGAGTTTAGCATGGAGCCACAATTCTGCACTGTGGGAGGCTCTTCAGGCTTCTGCAGACAAAGTTCCTACATGTGAAGAAGTGAGTCAGGATGAGGCTGATAAGCCTGTCATTTTACAAGTTGACTTTATATTCATCAATCATACAGTTCACCTGCTTAAAGAATACAGTTTTTAGCATAATCACAGGTACATACAACCTTTACCATAGTCGATTTAGGGACACACTCATCACCTCAGTAGAAACCAGATTCTTATGTGTCACTGCCCTATAGCCCATCATTTTCCTAACTGTAAGCAATCAGTAATCCACGTCTTTTTCTCTTTCAGGGTCTATTCTTGACCTTTTATAAATGAAATCATATAATATGTGATCTTCTGTGACTGGCTTCCTTCACTTAGCATGTTTTAAAGGTTTAGATATCAGCAGTTTGGGCTTTTATAATGTTCCATTGCATGATAAACCACTATTTACCCATTAGCCAATTTTATGACATTTTGAGTTATTACTTCCAGTGAATAGTGATTCACACACAAGTTTTTGTGTGGGCATGTTTACGGTTCTCTTGAGTAAGTGTGGAATTGCTGGGGTCATGTAGTAACTGTTGAAGCTTTAGGCAAACTTCAGATTGTTTTCCAAAGTGACTATACTATTTAACATTTCCATCATTGATCTATGAAAAGTACTTCCTCCATATTCTGTTCAACCTGTCTTTTTTTTCTCTCTTTTTGGGTCACACTTGGCGATTACAGTAACGGGTTACTCCTCCTGTCTCTGCATGCAGGAATTACCCTGGCGGTGCTCAGGGAACCATATGGGATTCTGGGGATTGAACCCGGGTCAGCTGCGTGCAAGGCAAAGGCCCTACCTGCTGTGCTATTGCTCCAGCCCCCAACCTGTTTTTTTTTTTTTTAAATTCTATTCTATTTATCTAAGGAGGCAAGAAAAAATGTTTTTATTTTATTTTCCTTATGACAAGTGATGATGTTTAACATCTTCTCGTGTACTTTATGGCCATTTGTATATTTCTTTGTTTTGGGGACTTAGCCCACTGTGCTTATAATTTACTCTGGCTCTGTTCAGGAACCATTCTTAATGGGCTCAGGGGACCATATGTGTTGCTGGAGATGAAACCCAGGTAGGCTACATACAATGTAAGCACCTTCCCACTGTACATTCTCTCCAGCCCCCATTTGTATATCTTCTTTAAAGAAATATCTGTTTAGATCCGTTACTCCTTTTTTAATTTGGTTGTTCTGATTATTGAGTTATAGGAATCCCATCTAGTTTGATGTTTTCTCTCATTCTGTGGATTTTTTTTTTTTTAATTGGAGGTGTGTGCCCACATCAGCAGTGCTCAGGTGTTCTGGTTTTGCACTCAGGAGTTAGTCCTGGTGGAGCTCAAGGAACCATATCGGGTGCCAGAGATCAAACCCAGTCGGTTGTTTACAAAGCAAGCACTCTACCCATTGTACTGTCTCTCTGTTCCTTCATTCTGTGGATTTTAATGTCTTAAGTATATTTGGAACACAAGCACTTTCATTTTTTTATTTTACATTTTTAATTTTAATGATGTCCAATGTTTTCTTGTACTTTTGGTATCATATCTAAGAAATCACTAATCCCATTATTTAATTTTTTTAATGTTCATATAAAGGATTAAATTTTCATTTAATAGCATTTAGAATTCATTCATTTTTATTTTATGTATGTATATTTTTTTGGGGTTTGGGCTCATACCCAGCAGTCCTCAGGGGCTTAATCTTGGCTCTGTGTTCAGGGACCATATGAAATGCCAGAGGTCAAACCCAGGTCAGTCAGGTACAAAGCAAGCACCCTACCCACTGTAATCATTCCAGCTTCTAGCATTTAGAACTTGGAAAGTAGGGTATTTTTAATGTACACAAATCACACATTTATCAGTTTAGTGGTTTAGAGAAATAGTTTGGGGTTAACACACTTACCTTTCAAGCCCCCAATGCAGGTTTGATCCACAGCACTCCATATGGTCCCCTGAGTATCACCAGGTGAGACTTCTGAGTGTAAAACCAGGAGTAGCCCCTGAGCTCCACATAAAAAAAATTCCATCACAGGGCTGGAGAGATAGCACAGTGGGTAGGGTGTTTGCCTTGCATGCGGCCGACCCGGGTTCGATTCCCAGCATCCCATATGGTCCCCTGAGCACCGCCAGGGGTAATTCCTGAGTGTAGAGCCAGGAATAACCCCTGTGCATCGCCAGGTGTGACCCAAAAAGCAAAAAAAAAAAAAAAAATTCCATCACAGTGCCAGAGAGATGGCTCAAAGGACTAGAATACATGCTTTGCATGCAGGAGGGTCCCCCCCCCCAAAAAAAAAAAAAAAAAGTTTTCATCAGTGGTTGTATATATACACATATATATTAGTGCTAGAGTATATGTGTAGTATGTGTGGGACTCTGGGTTTTACTCTTGGTACATACTCAGTTGAAGAGGATGTTTTATTCTTGGTGTTTGGATCATTCTCAGGGGCTATTTCTGGCCATTTATTAACTTTCATAGTTTGTATTAGTTTGTCTGGATATAAATTAGAGTTTTTTGTTTTCAGGTAATTTTCCCAAGTAACTTTGAAACGGCAAATGGGGTAAATGTACAAGGTCATCTTCCTATGATGCCAATGTCTCCTCTAATGCATCCAAGGGTCAAAGAAGTTCGTACTGATAGTGGGAGTCTTCGAAAAGGTATGTTCAGCACTGAAAAATAAGATAGTATTGTTCAGAGTTAGTGCCTGGATTAGTAATTTAACTATTTGTTGAATGAGTGGATGTGATTTATTATTTTGGAATTCCTGTCAAATATTTTTTAATTAATGTTTCTCGTTATTAGATATGCAACCATTGTCTCCAATTTCTGTCCATGAGCGCTACAGTTCTCCTGCTGCAGGGAGTGCTAAGAGAAGACTTTTTGGGGAAGAACCCCCAAAGGAAATGCTTATGGATAGGATCATGACAGAAGGAACAAAATTGAAAATTGCTCCTTCAAGCATTACTGCTGATATATCAATTTCACCTGGACAGAGTCTTCTGACAATGGCCACCACCATAGTAACAGGGACCTCAGGACAAAAAGTCACCATTCCATTGCACGGTAACATTTTATTTCTTTTTATTTTCTTGAGTTGGATAAATTTAAGGAATTTCTTACTAGATTTGATCACAGAGTCTTTGTGATCCAGTATTTTTTTCTTTGAACCTATACTATTTTTTCCTTCTTAGAGCAGTTTTAGGATTACAGCGAAATTGGGTGGAAGGTACAGAGATTTCCCAGTTTCTCCTGCTCCCTACCTGCATCATCACACACTAGTGTGTTACACCTCTAACAGTGAGCCTACAGTAACATAATCAATTCCATTAGGTTTTAGTTCACTATTAGTATTCAGCTTTCTGTGTATTTAACAAATTTACAATGGCACATATCCATCAGAATAGTTTACTACCCTGAAAATCCTCTGCACTCTAGCTTTTGTTTTAAACATACACTATTGGGTTTTTTCCCCATTATATTACCTAGTAACTTCACTTAGGATTTCTCTTTGGGAGTGGGTAGGGGCAGGTTTGGATTTTTGGATCAAACCTGCTAGTGATCAGGGGTACTCCTGATTTCAAGCTCAGAAATTCCTGATGTTGCTCAGGAGACCATGCCAAGCATGTTTTCTGCCTATTGAGTTTCCTCTATGGCCCAGAATTTTATTTTTGTATGTGAGCTTTATAAATGAGTGCTTTAAGTACTTTTTTTATTGATTCAGCCATCTCCTTAAGAGCTAAAAGCAAAAAATTATTGTCCTACTGAAGATAGAAAATAATATTATCATAACCTTGGAAAGCTGTGTTTGTAGCTTCCTGTCTTTTTTTAGCATTTCTATTTTCTTTTGGGGGTATTCTCCTGGGAGCTTCTGCATCAAACCCAGGCCTCCTACATGTAAAGCATGTGGTCAATCCATTGAGTGCTCTCTCTCTCTCTCTCTCTAGCCCTTCGAGCTATTTTGGCAGGGGTGAAGGGCCACACCTATAGGTACTCCTGGTTCTTTGCTTAGGGACCACTCCTGGCAGGGCTTAGGAACCCATGTGGGGTATGGGGTGCTTGGGATAGAACTTGGGTCAGATACATGCAAGGCACGCACCTTACTAGCCATACTGTCTCTCCAGTCCCTTCCTTCTACTATTATTTTTAAGTTTATATATAGAAAAATAAAGTTGACAACTTATACTGCTTATATCTAAAACAAAGAATTTTTTTTTAAGTTTTTTTTTTTATTATAACACCATGCTTTGTGAAGTTGTTTACAATACAGTTGTTTCAGGCATTTCAGTGTCCCACCAATCCCATCATCAGTGGGCTCTTCCCTCTGCCACTATCCCCAGTTTCCCACACACCACCCCAGTTTTATTTCATGTAGTTTGTTACAATATAAAAGCAAATGGAATTATCAAAACTTGAATCAGTAATAGTAAATTTTTAATAATTGTTACATCTCACAATGATTTAACTAAAGTCTGAGGATTTACTGGGCTGGTTAGTGCTAGTTGAGCGTTCTGTGTTATTGGTTAGGCTCATTGAGTTTGGTGGGCTTCTGTGCAATGTTCCTATCAGATTTGCTGTGATTTTACTGGGCTGACAGTAGTATGAAGTTTTGAGGTGTTCAAGAGTTACAAATCTGGAATGATTTGGTGACTGGGCAGTTTGGTAAGGTTTAGATGTGGAGCTGGGCCATTTCTATGTTGGAAGATGTTGGATATGACTGTGGGCTGCTGTGCACTCAGGCAGAAAGGGGAATGGGCTCACCACTATTCCCAGAAGGCCCCAAAGTTCTCAGCGCAGACCTGGGAAGATTATATGGTATCATTGAATTTGGTTCTTTTGAAGATGTCTAAAACTTTGAATCTTGCGTTTGCATTCAGGTATTGCAAATGATGCTGGAGAAATCACACTGATACCAATTTCCATGAATACAGCCCAGGAATCGAAAGGCGAGAGTCCTGTATCTCTTACAGCTCAGTCATTAATTGGTGCATCTCCAAAACAAACTCAGTTAACTAAAGCACAAGAGGTACATTCAGCTGGAATAAGCAAACCAAAGAGAACGGGATCCTTAGCACTGTTTTATAGAAAGGTATGTGTGTGTCTGTCTTGACAATTCTCCCTTGGACCACATCTGGTAGTGCTTTGGGGCACTCCTACTGTGCTCGGGGAACCATTCGGTTCTGGGGATCAAAACTGTGGCATACAAAATATACACCATGGGGGCTGGAGCGATAGCACAGCGGGTAGGGCGTTTGCCTTGCACGCGGCCAACTTCGAATCCCAGCATCCCATATGATCCCCTGAGCACCGCCAGGGGTAATTCCTGAGTGCAGAGCCAGGAGTAACCCCTGTGCATCGCCAGGTGTGACCCAAAAAGCAAAATAAATAAATAAATAAATAAATGACATGTGATTAAAAATAATTTAAAAAAACAAAACAAAATATACACCATGGCTTTGGGGCCAGAAAGATAGTACGGCAGGTAAGATACTTGTCTTGCACACAACCAAACAGAGGCTGATATACAGCATCTCATATGACCCCCTGAGCACCACCAGGAATGATTCCTGAGTGCACAGTCAGGAGTAAGCCCTGAGCATCACTGGGTGTGGCCCCAAAACGAAATATATGCTACCTATCTCTTTGGATCATCTCCCTGACCCATTTCTTTTTTTTTTCTGTTAAGTATGTTTGTTTTCCTTTCTGGGGTACACCCAGCAATGCTGGGAATTACTCCAAGATTGGTGTTTGGGGATTTTCCTGGAAGTGCTTGGGGGAACTTCTAGTGCCAAGAGTCCAACCTTGGAGCTAGAGTGATAATACAGCAGGTAAGGTGCTTGCTTTGCACGTGGCCAACCCAAGTTTAATCTTGGCACCCCATATGATCCTCTGAGCACCACGAGAAGTGACTCCTGAATGTTGCTCTTTGCCTCTTTTAGGGGAAGGACACAGGGTCTATTATAGCCTAAGGAGTCAGCTCTTAGCCATATGGTTCTGGAGGCCTCTGGAGCCACCCCAGCAGTGCTTTCAGGCTTTTTTGAGCCAGGGATTGAACTCATATCCAAGGGTCACATATCCAAGAAGGGCCCCTAGGTTACCATTCCATAAAATTGTAGAACATAATGTTCCTTTAGATCCTGAACACAGAGAAGCAACGGAAGATAACTTATCTCTTGGAACCCTCCTCCAGATTCTGGAGCCCAGGAAGAAAATAAATCTTTCATTCTTTCAACAGGCATTTATTGACTTCATATGCCTGTACCACACCCCCTTCCTGTTTTGTTTTTCTCAGTAGCATCCTTGGCCTCATCCACTGTCCCATTATTTCACTTAATAGAGAGGAGTTCATTATCTTCCCCTCCTGGAATGTGAGGGAAGGAGGGGCAGGGATGATGCAAGGGACTCGATGGGGTGGCTGCCAGCACAAATTGAGAGGTGCCCCATGCCACAGTCATCAGAATAAGGAGGGCTGATACTCACCGGCCATCTGCGGGTGGGAGATCAATTGGCATGGTCTTTGTGGAGTGCAGACACCCCCATTTCTGTCACCATTCCAATGCATCCTCTTCGCTCCTCCACTGCCTATGTGACTTTCTAGCTAAAAGCAATGTAGGTAGAGTGAGGTAGAGAGGAATTGTATCAATGGGTTTGGACCTGGGTGTGTAGGGGGGTGTGTGTGGTGGGACTGGCCATGCCATTGGCCATCCGCTGGGGCTGGTGGGCTCTTTTCCTACTGATATTCTATGATAATTAATAATATATGAGCACTGAGGACTTCATATGTTATTGAGTAAAGGTGCACATTGAAAACAGTGCACATAGCTTCTTGCCATGTGCGCGAAAAATGGGACTGAAGTCTGTGTGTCTGTGCTTCAGACCTCCCTAGAAGGACCCACCTGGACCCTGTGGTACCTGAAGGAGGGGAGCTGGCTGGAGAAAAGAGGAGGGAGGCCTAAATCTGGCCTTCAGTCTAACCTGCATTTTATGCCTCAAACTTTGAAGTCCGAAACTGACTAGAATGCAGAAAAGCTGGAAAGCACAGCGGGTAGGGCGTTTGCCTTGCACGCGGCTGACCCGGGTTCGATTCCCAGTATCCCATGTGGTCCTTTGAGCACCGCCAGGGGTAATTCCTGAGTGCAGAGCCAGGAGTGACCCCTGTGCATGCCAGGTATGACCCCAAAAGCAAAAAAAAAAAAAAAACCAGATTTGTTCTACAAACTACTTTATTCTCTGTTATACATGCTTAATTTCCTCCCATAAATAAAAAGTAAAAGAAAATTATGAAATAGGAAGAAAAAATTATGAACACAAAATGATGAATTCGTAATGGTCATGCTTCATGTATATCTTACATGTAAATCCTACGTGTTATTATGTTTAATGGCTTTTGTTTTGGTTTGAAGGCCATGTCCAGCCATGCTCAGGGCCCGTGGCTTTCTTTGTGCTTTCGAGACACACATTGAGATGCTGGGTTTCCATTGTGGTTCAAGGGCTCCTGCGTGCAACCTGTGCACGCAGCCAGTTGAGTTTGTTGTTGGGTTTGGTCCTAGCAACACATGGTCCCTCTAATGCTTCTTGGGATGACCTCCAAGAAATGTGCTGAAAGAACCCCCCACCCCACCCCAGCATTCCCAGATCAGGCCTCCTAAACAAAAAAAATATTGGGGGGGGACTGCTTGGGCCATACTTGGTGAGGCTTAGGGCTTACTCCTGGCTCTGTGCTCAGGAACCACTCCTGGTGATGCTGCTTGAACCCTTGTACTATCTGTCCAGCCAGAAAAAAGAATTTTTCAGACAATTTTTTTTCAAAGATACTTTTGCTTTAATATTATTTATTCTTCAGCCATTGCAGTAACCTAGTACTATAGAATAGAAATTTTGTAAAATTTATCAATGGTCTTAGCTATTTGCTAATCTTCTGGAAGCCCAAGTTCATGTTAAGACAAATTCTAGGACCAGAAATAGTATAGCAGGTAGGGGACTTTCTTTGCATGTGATTAACCCTGATCAATCCCCAGCACCCTGAGCACTCCAAGAAATGATTTCTGATCATAGCCAGATATGGCCCAAAATCAAACAAAAAAAGAACATATGGTTCTCAAAAATAAATGCAGTTTTTTTAAATTTTTCAAAAGAAAAACTTTAGAAATTGCCTATATTTTTGCTTCAACGTGCTATCTTTCATCTTAGGTCTACCATTTGGCGAGTGTACGCTTACGTGATTTATGTTTAAAACTGGATGCTTCAAATGACTTACGAAGGAAAATATGGACATGTTTTGAATTCACTTTAGTTCATTGCCCTGATCTAATGAAAGACAGACATTTGGATCAGCTCCTCCTTTGTGCCTTTTACATCATGGCAAAGGTAAAAGAAAAAAAAAGTTTTAATTCTATAACTTGGGGAGTGGGGTGCTGGTTTGGGTCACACACAGTGGTGCTCAGGGATTACTCCTGGCTCTGCACTGGCGAATCATTCCTGTGATTCCCCAGTACAGACCATATGGGGTGCTGGACATTGAACTCAAGTCAACCACATGCTAGGCAGGCACCCTATGTGCTGAGTTCTCTCTGGCCCCTAATTACTGTAACATTTTAATTTCTAAAGTAGCATTATCATGTTCTTCAAAATTCTGGGTTTGCTTTGTTGGTTTGGGGGTGTTTGTTTCTTTGGTTTTGGGTTTTGGTTTTGTTGTTTTGGGGGGCCATCCCGTGGTTCTCAGGGTTTATTCCCTGCTCTTGGCTCAGGGATCACTCCTGACAGTGCTTACAGGACTGTATGCAGTGGCCAGGATCAAATCCAAACCCAGATCAGCTGCACACAAGGCCTGCGCCCTACCCATTATACTCTCGTCCCCCGGCCCTGGTTTTGGGGCCTCATCAGGAAGTGCTCATGCTAACTCAGAGCTTAGGAGTGGAGCCTAAGGCCTTCTGCATGCAAAACATGTATATTAACCCTTTATCTATCTCCCTACACTGTTCTTTAAAATTCTGATACATGTAAAAAAATTCCTGACAATTTTCACCACACTGACAAACTAACATAGGTTTTGATTTTGGCCTTAGAGCTATACCCTGATGATCTCAGGAGCTGCTCCCAATTTATTGCTCAGGGAACAATAAATTGCTCCCAATTTATTGCTCCAGGGATCAAACTAGCATGACAGCCCTTTAAGCCAGCTTTCTTCAGTCTTCTTAGACCTACTGACCAGCATCTGTCTTGCATAACAGTTCACAAACCAGCAGTTGTAACCAAGGTAGACCAGTGATCTGCTCCTTGCTAAGTACTCAGTGTCATTCCTGGTGGTGCTCAGGGGACTGTGTGGTACTGGAAATTGATTATGGGACTCTTGCATATAAAGCATGAGCTCCAACGTGTTGCGCTCTCTCCTCATCCCATGATTTTTTTTTTTTTTTTTTTTTTTTTTTTGCTTTTTGGGTCACACCCAGCAATGCACAGGGGTTACTCCTGGTTCTACACTCAGGAATTACCCCTGGCGGTGCTCAGGGGACCATATGGGATGCTGGGATTCGAACCTGGGTCAGCCTGGGTCAGCCTGGGTCGGCCGCGTGCAAGGCAAGCGCCCTACCCGCTGTGCTATTGCTCCAGCCCCTCATCCCATGATTTTTAAGCTTATTAAAGCGAAGGGCATATTTTCAAATTCCTTTCTGATTATGGTATTTCTTTAAATCTTGGGGCTAGGGTTGGAGAAATAACACAGCAGGTAGGGCGTTGAGCACTGCCAGGGGGTAATTCCTGAGTGCAGAGCCAGGACCGGGTGTGATTCAAAAATAGCAAAAAAAAATCTTGGGTCTAGAACCTAGTGAGATAATATAGAGAGTAAGATGTTTGTTTTGCATATGGCAGGCCCCAGTTCCGTCCCTGGCACAACATAAAATTCCCCATCACTGCCAGGTGTGGCCCCAAATCCAAAAATGCAAAAATAACATCTTAGGGCTCAAAAGACAGCTCAGTGAACTAAGCATATGCCTTGCATGTAGGATGCCCAGGTTCAATCCCTGGCACCATTTGGTTTCTTATCACTGCCAGGAGCAATCCCCCAGCACAGAATTGAAAATAGACTCTGAGAACTACAGGAGAAACCCCAAAACCCAACTAAAGTGTTAAATGTCTCATCATATAATAACCACTCGGCTTTATTGTGAATTACTGCAAGACATTTTCTGTTCCCTAGTATACGATTAATTTCCTTTAAAATAAAGTACTGAAAAGCATTAAAATCCGAGATCCTGGGGAATTCAGCAAATCTTGAATTTTCTGATAACGTTATTTTTATAAAGAAGTGTATTTTCTGTAGAGTCATACCTTAGAAATCTCAATGCTATTAGATTAATGAAAGTATTAGCTGAATCCCCACAGGACTTCAAAGGTTATAAAAAATTGTAACTGGCAGTAGGTTTTAGCCTAGGGTTTATGGCTTTCTACAAGACTACTCTCAGTGCCAATCTGTAATTGAAGTTTCTGTATGGAGCAGTTTTTCTATTAAAAGCAATTTTTATTTTCTTTAGGTAACAAAAGAAGAAAGAACTTTTCAAGAAATAATGAAAAGTTATAGGAATCAGCCCCAAGCTAATAGTCACGTGAGTTATATTATTTTCCTTCAGTCCAAAATTAGATTTATACTGCTACTCTGCTGACAAATCATAGATAAGGCAGAGTTCTTGGGTTTTGTTTTGATGTTGGGGCATACCCAGTAGGGTTCAGGTTCTATGGGTTTCAGGAATCGCACCCGAGGCTCCTGCATGCAGAGCAAGTGGTGCTTCTGCCCCTGAGCTTTCTCCCAGGTCCAAGGCAAATGTCTTTTATAGCAATAGACTTGAGGTCTTGGGTTTTGGTGGATTGTTTCCTTTTTGTCTTGGTTTTGGGCCACACAGCTGGTTGTGCTTGTGATTCTCTCTTCGCATCATTGGGGAAGGTAAGGGATTTGATCACCAGCACAGCGCTTCTTATTTCCCCAAGCACCACAGAGAGAGTAATCCCTGAGCACTGCACCAGTAGTAGTTTCCAGCACCACCAGGTATGATCAAAAAAAGGCAGTGGGGACATGGCAGAGAGATGGTTCCAGGGCTGGAGCACGTGTTTTACATGCAGAAGGCCTGGGTTCTGCTCCTGAGCACAGCTGGGTGTGACCCAAGCCTCCTCTCACCACAAAAAACGTATGCCAGGGCTGATTCCTGAGTGCAGAGCCAGGAATAAGCCCTGAACATCACCAGATGTGGCCAAAAAAAACACACAAAACACCTCTACTATACATAACTATAAATTATGCTTCTTTAATTTTTTTTTTTTTTTTTAAGGAAAGTGAGATGCCATAGCTCAAGTATCCAGAAAGGACCCAAAGTAGTTATTTGTTTTTCTCTTCCTCCTCCACCTTTTTCCTCCCACCTTCCCTTGCTTTTTTTTTTTTTTTTTGACTTTGTTTTGTTCTTTGTTTGGGGGGGCCACACCTGGCAGTGCTTAGAGCTCACTCCTGGCCCTGTACTCAGGAATCACTCCTGGTGGCACTAGGGAACCATATGAGATGCCAGGGCTTGAAACTGGGTCAGCCACATTCAAGGCAAATGCCGTACCTGCTGTGCTATAATTCCAGCCCCTCCCTTTTTCTTGGTATTAGACATTCAACCCAGGGTCTCATACCTGGGGTATGCACTTTATCTCCAGGTTATATCCCTAGCTAGTTTCACTTAATTCCCAGGACCAGAGACATAGTACAGAGTACTACTTGCTCACAGTCTTCCTCATTTGATTCCCTACCACAAATAGTCCCCTGAACCCTGCTAGGAGTGATCCCTGAATGCAAAGTCAGAAGCCCTTGGTGTGGGCCAAAACACGCCAAAAAAAAAAAAAAGTTTAGGGACAGGAAGAGGAACAGATTTTCATCATGTGAAAGGAGGTGTAAATGGACGGGAGGTAAATAAGTCAGTAAGATCAAGTGATTCTCCTGAAAGGAAACAAAAAGGAATAAAGATTAAGATTTTTTTTTTCTTTTTGGGTCACACCTGGCAATGTACAGGGGTTACTCCTGGCTCTGCACTCAGGAATTACCCCTGGCGGTGCTCAGGGGACCATATGGGATGCTGGGAATCGAACCCGGGTCAGCCATGTGCAAGGCAAATGCCCTACCCACTGTGCTATTGCTCCAGCCCCCAGATTCAGATTTTTGAAGTGACTTTTATTTGGCAAAATCTGCTCCTAAGTGTTGGTTGCTGCTCTTGTGCTTCTATTTTGTTATTAAGTACAATAGAGCCATCGTTTTAGGTGGAGGGCTCTAGTTTGGTTCAGAATCATCCCTTGGAAGGTAGGTACTATTATGTCATCTGTCAGGGTACCAGCATCGTGGCTTGATAGAGGACCTATAAGATAGAGACTCAGAATTGACTTGTTTGCTTTGCTGTGTTGGCTTTGCCTCCTGTGTCTCTGTGTCTCAGCAGCCCTTTGTTCCTCCTCTGACCACTAGGTCTATAGAAGTGTCCTGTTGAAGAGAGAAGCTGTGGCACACAGCACAAACCTGAACAGCGGGTGTGGAGTAACAGGTTGTGGTAAGTTGCCTGATGTAATTATCTTTACAGTGTGAGCTAGAGATTCAGATCAGTTCGGGAAATAACTGGTTTGAATGTAATTTTTCCATAGATGGATTAGGGGGTGGCCACAAATGGTATTCAGAGCTTACTCCTGACTCTGTGCTCTGGAGACTTAGAGGACCATATCTGGTGCTGGGGTTTGAACCCGAGTCGGCCACTTGCAAGGCAAGTGCCTTACTCACAATATTCTCTCTGGCCTCAAAAGATAGACTCCTTTACCCTGTCTAACAATATTAATTGCTTTAATTTTTCTGTTTATTCTTGGTTTGGGGGCCATATCCAGCAATGCTGAGAGATTACTCCTGGTTTTGCGCCTCTGAGCTCAGGCATTCCTTCTGGCAGTGCTCTGGAGACCATATGTGATGCCAGGGATTAAACACAGGTTGGCCAAATACAGAGTAAATGCCCTACCTGCTGAACTCTGTCTCTAGCCTGCTTTAATTTTTTAAGTATTATTCAAAGAGTCTAATTCAGGTTACCAATTTTTATTTGTTAGGAATCACGCCTGGCAGTACTCCGGGGTTACTCCTGGCTCAGCACTCCTGTGGGTGCTGGGAGGACCATAATGAAACTCGGGGCAGGAAGAGGAACAGATTTGAGAACCAATATGAGATACTGGGGATCAAACTAGGGGCAGGAGGAGGAACAGTCAGCTGTGCTCCAAGCAGATGTACTACTGTTGCTCCAGCCCCTCAAGTCACAAGTTTTCGTAGTAGAGGTCATCTATTACACTACTGATTTCTTTTAACAGACTTAGAAGATGCTACAAAAACTCCTGACTGTACCAGTGGACCAGTAAAAGAGGAAAGAGGTGATCTTATCAAATTTTACAATACAATATATGTAGGAAGAGTGAAGTCATTTGCATTGAAATATGATTTGTCAAATCAGGAGCACATGGTATGTCTTATGTTTTACTACTTTATTATCTAAAAATCATGGGTTTAATTACTGTGAAATTGTTTTTGCTAGAGTTCCAGAGTTCCAAATCTCAGAGTTCCAAATCTCATGAATGCTTTATAGAGGAGAAAATGTTCTAGAATTCGTATTTTAGAAAGTGAGTAAGGATATGATACAGCAGAATCAGAGGAAATTTTACCTATACTATACTTTTTACCAAATTTTATCTATACCTTGTAACATAACATGTAATTATGTTACAAGGATCTATGGATGTGGGCAAGAGTTCAATGGGAACATGGGAAAATGAAAACAATTCTGCTAACATTTTCTCTTAGTTTTTATTTCTGTTATTATTTTGTTCGAGTGGGCACCAGTAACGTCTCTCGTTGAGAGACTTATTGTTACTGTTTTTGGCATATCCAATACGCCACGGGTAGCTTGCCAGGCTCTGCCGTGTGGGCTCCATACTCTCGGTAGTTTGCCAGGCTCTCCGAGAGGGGCGGAGGAATCGAACTCAGGTCGGCCGCATGAAAGGCGAACGCCCAACAACTGTGCTATCACTCCAGCGCCCTCTGTTATTATATGTGAGATAAGTATTTTTTTAGCTTAAGGAAAAAAGGACCAGAACAGAGTACAGTGGGTAGGGTGTTTGCCTTTCACATGACAAACCCAGGTCCGATCCTCAGTGTCCCATATGGTCCCTGAGCACTACCAGGAGTAATTCTGAGTGCAGCAGAGCCAGGAATAACCCCTGAGCACCTCCAGGTGTGTCCCAACAAGGAAAAAAGAGAGAGATAAAGAAAAAAAATAACAAATAGACCTGGATTATTAATAGATGCCTCACTAAGAAATCTTTTGTCGGATGTCACACCCAGTAATGCTTGGGGGACATTGGGGCCAAGGAGACAGTTCAAGTGGTCAAGCCCATTCCTGGCATGTACAGGTCTTGAGTTCAGTACCTGGCACCTTATGACCCCTGTGACTGCACCAGGACCACAGAGGTGGTCCCCCCCTTTTTTTTTTAATTTTTATGCACATCCAGTGTATTTGATATGCCAAAAACAGTAACAAAAGTCTCACAATTAAGATGTTGCTGGTGCCCTCTCGAGCAAGTCAGTGAACAATAGGACGACAGTGCCACAGTGCAGTGCTATGCACATCCAGGGACCAGAGCTCTAGTTTAGTGAACTGAACCCATGCCTCTGCATGCTGGAGACCTGGGTTCAATTTCTGGCACCACTGCCAGAGAGACCTACAGGCACAGAACTTAGAGTCACCCCTGAAGTATACGTGGGTTTGACACAAAAACAACAAACAGCCTTTCAGAGTTACTCAAAACCCACATATCCAGGGCCGGGGATGACTCAGCAGACTGGAGAACATGCGTGGTACACAGGAAACCCAAGTTTCTGGCACTGCAAAGAATAACTCTTGGGTCACATGCCTGGAGTAGCACCTGGCCACCGCCAAGAATATTTTTTTGCCCCAAACTGAAAATATATATCTATACTAATTCTACATTTTTTATTTCAGATGGAAGCTCCACCACTCTCTCCTTTTCCGTACATAAAGCAACAGCCAGGCTCACCACGCCGCGTTTCCCAGCAGCACTCCATCTATGTTTCTCCACACAAGAATGGGTCTGGAGTTACACCAAGGAGTGCTCTGCTGTACAAATTCAATGGGAGTCCTTCTAAGGTACAGTACAGACACAGACTTTACACAAAACTATATATGTCTGTGTGTTAAAAATTAGATTTCCGGGACCAGAGAGATAAAGTACGTGCCTTGCATGTAGCTTACTCTGGTTTGAATCCCTGGTACCACATATGATCTCAGCACCATCAGGTGTGGCCCAAAAACAAAAAGAGAAAGGAGAAATTGGATCTCAGGGCAGGAAGAGATATAGCTGAAGAGAATGGAGTTCATGCTTGGCATGCTAAAGCCCAGGTGCCCATGGAGAATGGACACTGGTGGAGTGATGGGCTCTTAAACATTGCATGAGGGAAAAACAAGAACAAAAATGTGTGAATCTGTAACTGTACCCTCACTGTGACTCACTAATTAAAAAATAAATAAATTATAAAAAAAAAAAAAAGCCCAGGTGCCCAGCACTACATGGTCTTCTGAGCGCCACGGGGTACAACCCCTAAGCACAGAGTAATAACCACCAAGCACTGCCAGATGTGGCTCCCAAGCCCCCACCCCCAAAAAAAATGATATTTCTAATTCAACCTTTCACCTTTGAATGAGTTGTTATTGTTGGATTTTGACTATTACGAACCTGTGATTTTGAAAATACCAAACTGCTTCCTGTTTCTAAAAAATACCAATTAGTACCTTTTATCTTGTCCTTTGCAAAGTTTCTACTGATAAATAAGAACTACTACTGGATCCAAAGTGATAGTACAGCTGGTAGGGTGTTTGTATGTGGCCAACCTGGATTCCATCTTCAGCAACTCAGGTCCCCTGAGCACTGCTAAGAGTAATTCCAGAGGGCAGAGCCAGGATGCTAAATGAGCATCATTAGGTGTGGCCCCCAAAACAAAACAAAAAGAACATTACTATGGTAACTTCCCTGTAATCAAGAACAGTATGTTCAGTGAAGTAGTTTAATTCATCCTACTAATGGAAAATTTATTGTACAGACCCGTTATGTTTTGTTGTTCAAGCATAACCTTGAAAAGTGCCCAGTAAGGCCATATTTGCAAGTGATGGGATGTAAAAAAATTACAAATGCTCGAACACGGAGGGGGTTGATTTGATGTGTGTTGTTCATGGGCTCTTGGGGCAGCGCTCTCTCTCCCTCACCACTCACGTTCAGTGCTCTTGAGTTGCTGTGTATGAACCGGACCAGGATGACTCCTCCTTGTGCTCTGCTTCTTTGTGTGCCATTGTGCTCTCTTCTGTCTGTCTCTGTCTCTGTAGTCTCTCCTCTGGTCTTTTCTGACTTCTCTCTGTCTCTGTATCTTCTTCCCTGCTTCTGTGTCTTCTCCCCTGCTTCTGTGTCTTCTCTCTTGTTTCTGTGTCTTCTCTTCCACTTCTGTGTCTTCCCTCTCTGTATCTTCCCCCTTACTTCTCTTACAGTCTTAGTTTATAGCAATCACATAGGGTGGTGACACAAAGGTAGGTTGAACATTAACAAATCAACAAAGAGGGGTAAGACCACTCCTCCAGGAGGGTAACAAAATCTCTTCTAAGGAGATTACTCCAGATTACTAGGAGATCCACTCAAGGGTGGGATCCAAACAAGGGTGTGTCACTTTCTTTCTTCCTCAGCTAGTAATCCACTTAATGGTTGTAGTAAATCTACTTCTAATATTTCTAGCAATGTCATTCTGTATGAGCACAGTAAGAGATATATCAGACTTAAAGTTTGGTTCTTCCTGAGGACATCTCACTGCATATTCCAGACCATAGTCCTCGGTCCAGGTTAGTCTTCCTAACCCCAGCAGGGCCCTAGTCTCGTCGTTACCTTTGGATCATAATAGCATTTGTCTATGACCATGCTCTCAACTTATAGTTGAGTATTGTGGCGCTTTGGCCTGGCCCATTGCAATGCCAGGGTAGCTCCCAGCTTGCCCTGGGTCCATTCCGTCCCTCATCGGGACCTTGCTTTTGGGGTGCAAAGAACTGAGGGCAACTGAGTTGAGATAGTAGATGCCTTGGAGTAAATGTTATTGAAGTCAATCAGCTCCCAAGTTACAAAGCATAATATTAACTGTCTTCCTGTGTCCATACAGAAAGGTCATTGCTTTAAGGTAAACTAAGTTCCCTGTGGTAAGGCTGAAAGGACAAACCCAATGTTATCCTACAATGGGAGATAGGGAATGTTAAGTTTAAAGAAAGAGCTTGGAGGGGCCAGAGCTTTAGTGAATATGGCAGTTGACTTGCATGCAGCCAACTCAGGTTCTATCCCCAACACCACAAATTGTCCTTCAAACCCCATGAAGAGTCATTTCTTCTTTTTTTTTTTTTTGAAGTAAATAGATTTTATTCAGAGGTTTCTGAGGGAAGGAGGAATGGATAAGTGGGAGAGAGAATAGTAAGAATAACACGCTCAAGAGAATGCAGACTTCTCCAAGGGTGGAGGAAGCTCTACACACATCCTAGCACTGGACACAAAAGCATGAAAGTACACATCTCAAGAGGGGAGATGCGGGCAACACATGTGCTCGGGCGACACATGTGCTCGGCCACTTGGGCGTAAGCAGCACATGGGCTCAGGCAGCATATGCGCCCCCATGAAGAGTCATTTCTGAGCATAGAGCTATGAATAAACCCTGAGCACCCCCCAAAAAAAGAAAGAGAAAGACCTTGGAAGTAAAAGTTCACTTGAGAGATAGAAACCAGTCTACTGAAAACTCTGAAAACAAAGGCTACAGACAGCACTGGGGTTCATTCCATCTTTGGGATTATTTCCATCTTTGGTCCTATACTGTGGTGAAGAACTGACAAGTACATAGATTTTTTTTTCTTGGCTTTTTGGGTCACACCCACCGATGCACAGGGATTGCTCCTGGCTTTGCACTCAGGAATTACTCCTGGCAGTGCTCAGGGGACCATATGGGATGCTGGGGATTAAACCCAGATCGGCCATGTGCAAGGCAAACACCCTATCGCTTCAGCCCAGGTACCTAGATATTTTAAGCACTAGCAGGCAGATTTGTCCAGTTAAGTTTAAAGAAAGAGCTTGGAGGGGCCAAGTTTAAAGAAAGTACTAACTGGAAGAAATTGTAGTAGCATAGATTTTTAACCTAGTCCAGAAACAGTGGCAGCCCCTTAACCTGTTAGCCTCTTGTTTAGTTCCACAATTAAACAACGTTAAAAATATAATGTTCTTATTTGCATTTCCTCTTCATTAAAGATAATTTTCTCTATAAGTGTTTCAAAAAGAGTATTGCATGAAATCAGTGAGCCAAATTGATTCCTAATGCAGTGATTTTTAAACTATAGCTCAGAATCATCAGAAGCAGTTTAAGACATTTGCCTTCCATCCCACAGACATATTGAACCATAGTGCTCTGTCATTGGCCCCTGAGTACCACCCTCCCACCACTAAAAATGGGTTGGGGGGAAGAGAGTGTTTGCCTTGCACATGGCTGACCGGTTTTTGATCACTGGTATCCCATATCATCCCCTGTGCCCCACCAGGAGTGATCTCTGAGCATGAAAGTAGGACTAATCCCTGAGCACAGCTGGAAGTCCCCATACACATATGCACACAAAAGAAGAATCATCATCTACAAACCTTTCTAAAGTAGTATTGGGTTCTGCCCTAAAGTGTCCAGTTCAGCAAATGTAAAGTGAGACTGGAATTTTACATTCCTGGAGCCAAAAAGGTGACTCGGGTTAGACACTTACTTTTTGCGCAGCTGATCCCAGTCCCATCCCTCGCACCACATGGTCCCTTGAGCACCGCCAGGAGTAATCCCTGAGCACAGAGATAGGAACCCTGTGAGCACAGGGGGCTGTGGCTCAAAAAAAAAAAAATGAAAGAAATTTACATTCTTAATAAGTTACTAGAATCTTCTGCTCCTGGTCGGAGGTTCCCTATTTGAGAAATGTTTCTCTAAGGTAAATCCAACCTTTTTTGGGGTTTTTGGGGAGTGTCGGGGGCACACCTATGAACTCAGGGCTTACTCCTGGCTCTGTGCTCAGGTTCAGAAGACCATGTGTAATCTAGGGGTCAAACCCAGGTCAGCTGTATGCAAGGCAGGTGCCTTGCCCACTATCGATCCAGTCCCAGTAGATCCAACTTTTAAAACCACCTAAAGAGATGAATTCAAATCAGCCTTGTTCGGTTGGCCTAGATTGAAAGTCTCTACTTCTTACTGTGTTGAGGTCAAGGAAAAAACAGTTTACTTCTTTGTTGTTCCTGCTTCTTTTACCTTTTCCTCACACTGTTCTCTGTTTTTCCAGAGTTTAAAAGATATCAACAACATGATACGGCAAGGTGAACAGAGAGCCAAGAAGCGAGTAATCGCCATTGATAGTGATGCCGAATCTCCTGCCAAACGCCTCTGTCAAGAAAACGATGATGTTTTACTTAAACGACTACAGGATGTTGTCAGTGAAAGAGCAAATCACTAGGACCTCATCCTGCTTTTGTGATAAAAGCACTTTCAGGTTATTTGCAGGAAGTATGGGCTTTATCCTTCAAAACTTTCCAGCCTGAGGATGGTTAGTATCCCTGGATTAAAAAAAAAAAAAATGACACCAGAATTCTATGCTTGGGTCAGGGAGATGTGGTGGGCCACAAGCAGAGATGCTTAAGCATTTTAATTCCTGGCTCTGTGCTTGGGGACCCCTCCTGGAGGTGCTCAGGGGCCATGTGGTGCCGGAGAGCATGCACGCCTGCGTGCAAAGGATGTGCTCAGACCATCAAGCTAGTTCTCTCACCATTATGTGCTGTTGTGAAAAATTGTTTTATTGAGGCACTATGAGTTACAATACGTTAATAAATGTTTCAGCACACAATGTTACTGTGCCACACCCGGACCTGGTGGCCACCTCCAGGCCTGTCTTTGGTCTGTCTCTTGTCTCCCTCTTTCTTACAGTTCTTTTTTTTTTTTTTTTTGGGGGGGGTCACACCTGGCAATGCACAGGGGTTACCTCCTGGCTTTGCACTCAGGAGTTACTCCTGGTGGTGCTCAGGGGACCATATGGGAAGCTGGGTTGGCCGCGTGCAAGGCAAACGCCCTGCCCGCTATGCTATTGCTCCAGCCCCTTTTTTACAGTTCTTTAGCATGTAGGCAGAAAGGTATTTTGAGTTGGATTGGAATGGACTATTTTAGTGCCTTACAAACACCTGATAGTCTTTGAATTTTTTTTGTACTTGTCCTTTGAGTTTCCAAGTTATGAAAATGGAGAAACTTCATAAGCTTTCAGCTTGCTTTTTACAATTATGAAATTCTGTGTTCCTGTGCTTTGTGATAGAAGAATAAGTAATCTTTCTCATATGTGTGCCTTCAAATATTTCTGTTCTCTAGTATTGAGTAAGCATGGTTAATAGTGAGTACGGGTTAGTTAAGATTGAGTAAGGGTTGGTTCCTAGAGCACCTGAACTCAGCCCGTCCTGCCGTATCACTGTGGTAGCTCCACATCAGGTCATTGCCATTGTGGATTGTCTGGTCTCTAACTTCTTAAACTTTGGGTCGCAACCCTCTCTGGAATTGTGGGACTCAATGTGTGGGGATTATGATAATTTTGGCAACACTAGGCCCCTGAATGAACATTGACCAAAAATTAATTCAAAATCAGCCACATGCTGTGATCCGAGGTGTTTCCGGCAGTACTCACCCATGTTGTGTGTCTCTGGTGAGAAGGATTCACGAATGGAAAAGTGAACAGACCCTGGCCGAGATCCCTTCTCATACTTTTTCTCTCCTTAACTAAGTGTAAGCAGAATTGTCCCAGAGTCCACGTTCTGTCCTCACTCCTTGCTTGCCAACCCCAAGCCCTCTTAGCCTGATATCACAAACCAGTAAAAGGGATACTTGCTTTTTTGGTAAAATACAATTATTTTATAAACTATGATTTTGCTTTCTAAGCTATTAACTTAATTATGTATGATTATATAATATCAGAAGACTCACAAAATAGAAGTTGCTTCTCATGTCAATAGGATAATATAGAATTTTTAAAAACTAAGCTTTCTTTTAGTGAGATAGAACCATGATAACGTGTGAGGTAATGTTTTTCCCTTTCTTTTCCTTTGTTATTATATCTGGGGGCTGTATACTAGTTGTGGCCATCGCACTTTCGTAGTTGCAGGGTTTTCCCAGGGATTGCACACTTTAGCTGTAGTGCTTACAAATATTTGGTGTTGGTGCACCAAAGATTACCCCTCCTTGGCAGTGATGCCCATTCACAGATGACAGTGCCACTAGGATCACACTCAGCATATAAGGCGTGCCAGGGATCCATCTCACAACCTCATGTCTGCAACACAAGCACTTCACCTCTGAGCCACATCAACTGCCCCAGATATTCTTTGAGATCATAGAATCAATCTCAGTTTTTAATGATACATAAAAGCTGACACAGCTGAGTGGGAGAGAAGAGAGTATCTGCTTCTCATGGATGAGACCATGGGTTCAGTTCCCAGCTCTCAAAAACAGAATAGTTGAAACATGTTTCACAATCATGTTAAATCATGCCTTAAATCAGCACCGACAATTAGCAGTTGCTTAATTACTCCCCCCCAAGTTTGTTCTCAGTATTATTGGTACATTTTGAGTTTCTATTTAGGATCTAATCACTGGGGACCATTACAGAGATTTTCCAGTACTAAGGGACTGCAGCTTTCCAAAGAATCTTCTATGTAGTACTCACTTTTTCTAGTGTGTTTCCAGAATCCAGGAGAACAATGAATAAGCCATTAATTAATTTTGAGAAAATATTATACGTGTATATTTTTAAACTGTAAACTTTTATTTTTTTAATGCAAAATATTTAACTTGCTCTATGACTACCCTGGCTAATTTGAATTAGTCAAAAGATTTAATTGTAAATTAGTTATTACTATTATCAGGAATTTTATTCTTAAATTTTAAGAAGAAAAATAATTTAGTCATGTTATACTTTTCTGAAAATTACATCCATATTTTTTGTGTAGTATCTACACATTACATGCCAAATTACATAATTTTTCTTGAATCTTTATATATACTTTTGTGTAGCTTTATCTTTTGTGTCTTTTAATCTTTATTGTTAATGTGTAAAATATGAACAAGCATTTATATATTGACTTTATAAGGACTCTTGACATGTTTTGTCGTGTGATATTAATGTACATAACATGGTTAATAAAATATTGTTTTGAGATACTGAAATAAATTTGCTTGTGCTCTTTTGTGTATGACAGTAGTTTTGTCACTAACTAGACTCTTTAAATATCTGCTTTTATGTCTTTTGAATACATACGTGCAAATTAAAAGTTAACAT
Organism: Sorex araneus; assembly: GCF_027595985.1. Taxonomy (NCBI): domain Eukaryota; kingdom Metazoa; phylum Chordata; class Mammalia; order Eulipotyphla; family Soricidae; genus Sorex; species Sorex araneus. The sequence goes on along the minus strand of NC_073306.1, from coordinate 120,476,938 downwards.
ACTAGTGGTATCCTGAGCCAGAGAAATATACACTGGGTGAGGTTCTCTGATCACTGCCAGGAGTAATTCCTTACTGCAGAGCCAGGAGTAACCCCTGAGTATCACTGGATGTGACCCAAAAACCAAAAAAATAATAAGGATAATATTCCTGCTTATTTTCCGTTTGTTTTTAGAAACCACATTCAGCAGTGCTCAGAGCTTACTCCTCACTCTGTGCTCAGGAATAACCCAGGCAGGCTCAGAACCATTTGGAGTGCCCAGGCTCAAACTCAGCTCAACTGCATTCAAGGCAAAAGCCCTAATCACTGTCCTGTCTTTCTGGCCCCATTGCTTTATTATTCAATCAGCAAACACCACTTCCTCTATACCTCACCCTTTGCTAGGTGCTGGCCATATTAAGACAAACCAGACTTCATTCCTGCCTCAAGATCATTGTAGCCATGAACATAATGTGAGAACAGTAGTACAGCTCTTTATAAAGAGGGATGGTACTAGTGTACAGCAGAGAGATTCACTCTCACTGGGCAAGGGTGTCAGAAATCTGAAGTCAAAATGGGAGGTTACGTGGTCATTGGTTTATCTGGTTTGGGAGCACTTCCAGTGATGCCAGGGCTGAACCTGGGCCTCCCACACAGAAAGCATGCACTCCAGGCATGCACTCCAGGCCGTTGAGCCTTCTCCACAGCCCCACATGTAGTATGGTCCTTAGCTGTAGACCTGGGCTGGAGGAGAGATTCAGGCAGAGAGCACCCCTACAGACAGGCCATGAGGCCTGCTGGCCTGCGGGGGCTTATGGGAGGCTGGGGTGCCGGCTCCCAGGAAGGGCAGTGTGAAGTCCGGCTACGTAGGCAGGCAGGAGCCTCTCACAGCTGTGCCTTCAAAGCCAGCCTAAGGCTCTTCATTCACACTTGATCATTTCCAGTGGTGGCCACAGTGTAACCAGAGAGCTTGGAAAAGCATGGATACATGGGGTCAGATCGATAAGAGTTGTTAGGGCACTTGCCTTACACCCCGCTTGCCCAGTCGATCCCCAGTGCCTATATGGTCCCCCCAGTACCACCAGAAGTGATCTTGAGACTGCAGAGCCAAGAGTAAACCCTGAGCACCGCCGGGTGTGGCCCAAATGCAAAACTAAGCTTTTTTTTTTCTTTTTGGAAAATGCTTTTTTTGCTCTTCCCTTTGCTGTTGCTCACTCTTCTTGTGGTTGCTGCCAGGAAACCACATGCATGCACAGACGTGCTTGCGATGGCACTGGTGACCATACTTCTCGCCCCAGTGCTCCCAAAGGCAGTGCCTTCAGGGTGGGGATCGAACTCAGATCAGATGTTGGTGCTGGGTCTGGCCTCGGCCTGCAGACCCGCACTCTCAACTGAGCTATTCTGTGACCACCGAAAGTACATTGAGGGCTGGAGCTATAGCACAGAGGGTAAGACGTTTGCCTTGCACGCAGCCGACCCAGGTTCGATTCCCAGCGTCCCATATGGTCCCCTGAGTACTGCCAGGGGTAATTCCTCAGTGCAGAGCCAGGAGTAACCCCTGTGCATCACCAGGTATGATGACCCAAAAAGAAAAAAAAAAAAAAAGAAAGTATTTTGAGTTCACTTGCACAACTCAAAAGTTGGAGGTGGTTAGAAAACCAAGAAGGCATTTAAGTGATTTCAACCAGGAATGCAGGGCAGGAAGGGGAAGTTTCTTGAAACATGGCTAGCCTAGAAATAGCGAAGAGGTAAACAACTGATTCCTGTTAAGTGTGTTCAGTTTCTCATTCTTTCCACAGATTCCAGGGTGAAACATAAATTATAACTTCTTTGGGTTGTATTGTGTGTTGCCAAAATCCTACTTAGATGTTCACCTGTGGGTAAGAGATAAAGCTTCTTACACAAACACAGCATTTGCCTTGCATGTGTTGAGGCTCTGGGTTTTGATCTCCCACACCACACGTGCATAAGAAAGGTGTTCATTTGACCTGATGCCAGAGTTAGCTGCCCTTCCTTATCTCCGGGACACAGTTGTATTTTCTCCCCTTATATAGCGAACCATTGGTCTCCAAGGCTTTGAGTCTCTTTCTAGGTGAGACAAGATTCCTGGGGGTGGGCAGATGGCACAAAGGACGACTAAAAATTTGCATGTTTCGGGGCTGGAGCGATAGCACGGCAGGTAGGGTGTTTGCCTTGCATGCAGCCGACCCGGGTTCAATTCCCAGCATCCCATATGGTCCCCTGAGCATCACCAGGGGTAATTCTAAGTGCAGAGCCAGGACTGACCCCTGAACATAACAGGGTGTGATCCAGAAAAGAAAAAGAAAAATTGCATGTTGGGCACCAGGGAGCCTGGCTCTTTTTTTTCTTTTTTTTCTTTATGGGCTCCATTTGGCAATGCTCCTTGGTTACTCCTGGCTCTGCACTCAGGAATTACTCCTGGCAGTGCATGGGGAGCCTTATGGGATACTGGGGAATGAACCATCCATCCCTGCCGTTTTTTGTTTAAGGTTCACACCTGGATATGATCAGGACTTAACTCCTAGCTCTGTACTCAGGGGTCACTCCTGTGGGATCAGTGGACAATATGGAATTCCGGAGATCAAGCCCAGGTGGCTATGTAGAAGACAAACACCCTACCCCCTGCAGACCCTTCTTAAGACTTTTGAAACCAGTGGTATTACTCAGTAAAGTGGGAAAGCACATACTTTCCCTGTGCAAGGTTCTGAGTTAAGTCACCAGCATACACACACACACACACACACACACACACACACACACACGTTAAGCCTTCTTAATGAGAATCCATTCTCTATTTTTGGAGAATTTGGCTAAAATTACAAACTTTTCCTTAGCCTGTGTTGATTCATTCACATGGTCGTTGCTAAGAGTCAAGGCTGAGCATGAAACTCCAGATGAGAAAATCCTGAAAAAGATTTAGATAAATGAATCCCCAATTCTTTGCAAGAGTTTTATAAACTTTCTGATAGACTTATCAGCCAATTCCAGCAGCTCTTCCTCAGACAAATGAAAGGGGTAAAGGAACTCAGACTAACTATACGAAAATGCCTGAGAACTCACACATTGGTTGTCATCTACTTAAAATTGTTTTTGGGTTTTCATTCTTTGTTTGTTGGGCCACACCTGGCGATGCTCAGGCGTTACTCCTGTCTCTGTGCTCAGGAATTACTCCTGGTGATGCTCAGGGGACCATACGTGATACTGGGGATGGAACCCGAGTTGGCCGTGTGCAAGGTAAGTGCCCTGCCCACTGTACTAGCCAATTCTCCTGTTATCATTTGGAGAAACAACCCAATGAAACTGGTCCAGATTTGATCCTTAACACCAGAAGTACCCCCTAAGGACTGCCAGGAGGAGTCCCTGAGCACTGCCAGGAAGGGAGGCAAGCGGGAGGGAGGGAGAAGGGAAGGATGGAGGGAATAGTAGCAGGGGGCAGGGAGGTGACTCGGGTATCTTTGTGCACAGAAGCCCTGGGTTCTATCCCTAGCACATGTCCTACTGGGAGTTCTGCTGAGCACCCCTGGGTGTGACCCAAAAACAAGAAAACAAGAAAAGTAGGAACTGAAAGTTGAACTATGATAAACATGATTTTAAAAAAAGAAGGTTCTGGGCAGAGGCATCTAACCTCCATCCCCTGGACACGCCCTGGCATCTGCCCACTGAGGCACTGACAGGGCAGCCAGGCCATGAGCCCCACAGAGGTCCCTCTGACACACAGCTCCAGCCAACCCACACCGCCCCTTGTCACCACCTCACATTTCCAGACATGGCAGTGGGATTTCATGCAGCTGCTCTATCTCAGGGTATGTCTTAGCTGTAGTTTGTAGATTTTCCTTTTTTTTTTTTAATAATATAGGAGTACTGCTATTTGTTCAGCCATTTAGTAAGCTGATTGAATTGAGCATTACTCAATTACTTTTTTTTTAATTGTATCAGGGTAAGATAGAGTCACACAGCTTTCATGCTTGAGATTCAGCTGTACAATCATGGAACACCCATCCCTCCACCAGTGCACATTTTCCACTACCCCCCTCCCAGTCCTCACCCTGCCTCTACGGCAGACAATTTCTCCAGTACACTCTCTCTCACTTGGGGCATTATGTTTTGCTCGAAATTTCCCACCACCACTTAAGCCTACCTGCCAGGGGCAGACGCTAGATAATTTATTTTCCATTGCTCATTTTAAATATCGTGGGAGCGAGCTTGCACTAGATTGTAGGTGGTTGGGTTCCAGAGACATCTCTGTATGGCACTATTCCATTTTGGGATTCAGTTGGGAGTCTCTGGGCCAGGGTTGTTGGTGCACTAAGATGGCACCCAGAGGCAAATTGTGGGCGTGACAACCAGTCTGCTGGGTGGGTGGGGACCCAGGGAAGGGCAGCCGGGGTCCTCTGCCACCATGCAGCCTGGAGATTCAGTCCTGGAACCCACATATCTGGGCCTTGCTTGTGGAAGCTCTTGGTTACCAGGATTCCATCTGGAGTAGGCAGAAAGAGCACACCTGCTCTATCTGGGGTGTCTGGTGAAATTGGCCCGGTCTAAGGCCCAGAGAGATTTCCGACACTGTGGTGTCTTCCAGGACTTGCTGCTGTGTCTCTAGGTCAGGGCTGTTGGTGCGCTAAAATCCACATTACAAAATTTTCAGCAGAGAACACACACAGAAATCTCAGACCTGAGCAACTTGCGGCAGAGATGGCCCGGGACTTTGCAATAGGCCTTCTCCACTGGGCCGCTCCAGACGGGGGCAGGTACTGTCCCACCACCTGCCCTCTAAGAGCTCCGGCGGTCGCCATTTTCTAGAAGCCAGCAAGAAGCACCAGCTCCCACGTGGCCACGATCCAGAGATAGACACAGGAATCTCAAACACGAGCAACCTGTGGCAGCAATTTCTTCAGGCCCTAATTATTAAAATCTTAGAATTCCTAAAGTGCGCAATTCGCAAAAGCAGCCATGCGGCATTATATTATATTCATAACAAGCAATACAAAACACATTGTCTAGCAATTGTATTTTCGGCAGATATGAAGGGAGGTAGGACTGGTCTTGAAATATCGAAGGTAACTAAAGTAGAGAAAGAACACCTTGCAAATTGTCTGCCACACAAGCAGGGGGGAGGTATGGATTGGGGCAGGCAGGGGGAGGAATACTGGGGATTTTGGTGGTGGAAAATGTGCACTGGTGAAGGGATGGGTGTTGAGTGACTGTATGATCGAAGTTCAAACATGAAATTTTTGTTACTGTATCTCATGGTGAATTAATAAAAAATAAAAATTAAAAAAAAAGAATTTCAGCAGATTCTATCTTGGTGAGGTCCACCCTAAGATGGTGGAATCATGCTGGGGGTTTTGGTAGCGATTTTGGACTGTGGAGGCAAGTGGCTGCCGGGGGCTCTGCTTGGGCGGGCACAGGCCAACCTGCCTCCCCCACCCCCGCCCTCCAATTTACCCCGGTCTGTTCAGCCATGCACAGGTCCGAGCTTTTCTGTGGCTTTTGATCTTTTTTGAGATTTACTTAGGGGTCTCTGAAGCAAGGCCAGCAGTAGAGCTTACAGGGTGGCCCTGCAGTTGGTTCATGGGGGTGACTGCCAGTGCTTCTGTGTGTATTGGGAAGTAGGGGGAGGTAGCCCATCCCAACTCTGAGAAAGCCTGAAGATTTCAGTCACAAAACCTGCATACCAGAATTTTCAGCAGATTATATCTTGGTGAGGTGCATCCTGAGACAGTGGAGTCGGTCCGGGGATATGGAGGCGATTTTGGATTGTGGAAGCAAGTGGCTGCAGGAGCCTCTTCTTGGGCAGGCACAGGCAACCCACCCCTCTCCAATTTACCCCGGTCTGATCAGTCATGTGTGGGTTCGAAATTAACTGTGTTTTTTTTTTTTTTATCTCTTTTGAGATTTATCTATAAGTCTCTGAAATAAGGCCAATAAATGGGCTTGTATAGCTGAGCTGGAGGTGGTTTGTGATTGTGGCTCCCACATACCTAACTTTTGGCCATTTAATTTCTTTTCTTTTCTTTTCTTTTTTTGCTTTTTGGGGTTACTCCTGGTTTTGCACTCAGGAATTACTCCTGGCAGTGCTTGGGGGACCATATGGGATGCCGGGGATCGAACCCTAGTCGGCCGCGTGCAAGGCAAACGCCCTACCCGCTGTGCTATCGCTCCGGCCCTGGCCATTTAATTTCTTGGTAAGCTTGGTCTCAAGTTGTTGGGGTCTGGTCATAGGCAATTTTGGAGTATCAGCAAGCCTGAAGGCACCATTAGGTTGCTGATGCACTCGCCCCACAGATACAGGTTGACCTGCTGGCGGCACCATAGCCTCTGTGGATTTGCTTTTATAAAGAGGTTGTAAAGACATGACTGTGGTGAAGGAAACAATTTCTTTTTGTTTTGTTTTCTTGCTGTCTGTTTTCTGTTTTGGAACCACATACAGTAGTACTCAAGAGGTACAACAAGCACAGTGCTTGAGGGTTTGTTCCTGGCAGAAGTCACCTCTGGCAATGTTTGGGACCATGAGGTGCTGGAGATTGCACGTGGGCTTCCAAAGTGCAAAGTTGTTCCCCACACTTTGAGTCATTTTCCTGGCCTTTGTTTTGTTTCTTTAATTTGTTTGAAGAGGGGCTAGAGTGATAGAACAGCAGGTAGGGCACTTGCCTTGCGCTTGGCCAACCCCGGTTCAATCCCTGGCACTCTCTATGGTCCCCTGAGCCTTCCAGGAGTGATCCCTGAGCACAGAGCCAGGAGTAATCCCTGAGCACTATTGGGTATGAATCTCCAAGACCAAATAAATAGTTTGAATGGTGCTTGTATTCAATCTCAGGGCCTTCCACAAGCACGCAGATCTTCTACCACTGAGTCATCTCCCTGGCACTGAGGTCACTCTATTGTGACCAAAAATCCATCACACATTTCATTTAGTCTCCCCTTTTATCAATTGTAGGGACTGCTCCCCATTGTCCAGGACAAATGCAGTGTTACCAATCAAGCCCAGGGTTTCTCCAAAGCACTGCATGTGCACTGCCCCCTGAGTCATCTTACTGGCCCCTGACCTCATAGGATCAGGGTGAGTTCACTTCCCTTGGGAGCAGGGTGCTACTTCTTTATGGCCAAAGTTCTTTCATTTAAAAAAAAATAACCCCTACCTGGAAACTCTCTTGAATGTCATGGTGAGGAAATTTTACTGGCCAGGTATCACCATATCACTGTATCACTGTCATCCCATTGATCATCGATTTGCTCGAGCGGACACCAGTAACATCTCCATTCGTCCTAGCCCTGAGATTTTAGCAGCCTCTCTTTACTCATCCTTCCCAACAGTGCCACACTGGAGGCTCTTTCAGGGTAAGGGGAATGAGACCCATCATTGTTACTGTATTTGGCATATTGAATATGCCATGGAGAGCTTGCTAGGCATGTGCGGGCAGGATGCTCTCAGTACCTTGCCAGGTTCTCGGAGAGGGATAACTAGGCTATAAGAGATTGCACGGCTGCATATCTTGGCCAGGTATCCCCACCAATTTGTGTTTCTTGGCCAGTTTTGTAACATGTTCACTATTAACTCCCTACTCATCTTGTTTAAGCAAATGTACCAATAGTTCCATGAAAACTTTATTGCTGGGGCTATAGAGACAGTACAGAGGGTAAGATGCCTGCCTTGTGCACGCACCAACCCCAATTTTATTACCAGCACCTCATAGGTTCCCCCAAACATCTCTGAGCACAGAGCCAGGAGTACCACCAGATGTGATTCAAATCCCCTCATATCCACCCCCTAAAAAGAACACTCAATAACTAAATGTCTAGTGATGCTCAAAATACTGTGGCCAAAATAATACCTTTGGTTCTTCCAAATCTCAAATACTACTCTTGGAATTCACAAAGTCTCCTTTTCAAGACAATCATTGATGGGCTGGAGTGATAGTACAGTGGGTACAGTGCTTGTCTTGCATGTGGCCAACCTGGGTTCCATCCCCTGCATCCCATGTGGTCCCCTGAGCATGCACTTCCAGAAGTGATTCCTGAGTGCAGAGCCAGGAGTAACTCCTGAGCACCACCAGTTGTGGCTCCCAAACAAAATAAAACACAAGATAATCACTGGTGCCTTATGTACTTGCCCCTCTTTGGATGCACTGTTGATTAAAGGAGATCAAGTAAAAGGTCCTAAAAACTTAATTGCTTCTTTAAATAACTATGTGGGCTGAAAAGATAACACAGGCGTTAAGGCACATGCCTTGTGTCCCACTCACCCAGGGTTCAAATCCCCAGCACTACATATGGTCTCCTAAGCACCGCTGGGGGGTCACTCCTGAGCATCTCTGGGTGTGGCCCAACCGTTTCCCACCTTCCAAAAAAAGAGTAACTGTGTTACTGTCTACTGACTAATCATTGCACCAGGCATCAAGGAGAGGAAGATATTGCATAACACATCCTAGCGCTCAGAAGTAGCATGGGGGCTGGAGCAATAGCACAGCGGGGAGGGCGTTTGCCTTGCACACGGCCAACCTGGGTTCAATTCCCAGCATCCCATGTGGTCCCCTGAACACCACCAGGAGTAATTCCTGAGTGCATTAGCCAGAAGTAACCCCTGTGCATCACTGGGTGTGACCCAAAAAGCACTGTAGCACTGTCTATAGCACTGTTGTCCCATTCATTGATTTGCTCGAACCAGCACCAGTAACGTCTCCATTGTGAGATTTGTTGTTACTGGTTTTGGAATATCAAATATACTAGAGGTAGCTTGCCAGGCTCTGCCATGCAGGTAAGATAGTCTCGGTAGCTTGCCGGGCTCTCCAAGAGGGATGGAGGAATCAAACCCAGGTTGGCTGTGTGCAAGGCAAAAGCCCTACCTGCTGTGCTATCACTCCAGTCCAACCCAAAAAGAGAGAAAAAAAAAAGTAGCATGCACCAACAGGCAGCTAGCAGGTGGGAAACAGCTCAAATCTGATCTGCTGACCAACCAGAAAAAGATTTCCAGGAATCCAAAGCAAACGTCTAAGAAAACTCCTCCATGTGGGGGCTAAAGCAATTGTACAGTTAAGGGCACTTGCCTTACATATAGTCAACTTGGGTTCTATCCCCAACATCCCATATGGTCTTACAAATACCACCAGGAGTGATCCCTTAGCTAACAGGATTAAGTCTTGAGCACTGCTGGGTATATTCTTTCCCCCACCACACCCCCCAAAAGGAAATGCCTTTCCCAAAATAACCACACCAGACCCAATTTTTTTTCTCATTGATAGTACTTCTTGTGCCATTACCTCACTCCTCAATGAATGATATTCTTCTCATATTTTCCAATCTACTGCAAAAGGAGAAAAGTTTGTAGTGAATTTTCCCCTAAAATGACTAAAGAACCCTAAAAGGCTGGAAAGATGGCTCAAAGGGTTAGTACACACATTTTGCATGCAGGAAGTTTCACTTCAGTCAATCCCTGGCACCACATGGTATGGTCCCTCAAGCAACACCAGGATTGACCCCCAGAGCATCGCTGGGCGTGGTACCTTAATCAAAACCGAATAAAACAAGTTTCAGGGACTGAAGAGATGTCTCAGAAGACTGGAGTACAAACTTTGCATGTGGGAGTTTCAGTTCAACCCCCAGCACTTGCAGGGTCCCCAGTCATCCCAGGAGTTGGGTATCTGAGATCTCTCCTCTACCCATCACTCTCATGCACCCTTGCTAGGTCCTCAAGCTCTATGTCTTCCCTTCAATGGGAGAGAGGCTGGAGCAAGACACACAGGGAGGGGCTGGAGCGATAGCACAGTGGACAGGGCGTTTGCCTTGCATGCAGCCGACCTGAGTTTGATTCCCAGCATCCCATATGGTCCCCTGAGCACCACCAGGAGTAATTCCTGAGTGCATGAGCCAGGAGTAACCCCTGAGCATTGCCCCTGTGACCCAAAAAGCAAAAAAAAAAAAAATGACACACAGGGAGGTTCTTGCTACTGGGGGACAGGAAGCTACAGAATCCACCTGGCTGTTGACTTGCAAAGCTTTAGAGAATATCTAGATCACTGTTGCCAACCCAGCCTGATGGTGTAGTGGTCACTCCCATGGGTGTTTAGAAGACCCTATGGTGCTGGGGGCCCAACCCAGGCAAAGCTCCAGTCCATTGAGCTCTCCCAGCCCGACTAATATAATTTCTAACCTGCCGTGTGTGGCCTTGGGACTGTCCAGAGCCAGGTAGTATTAGGCCCACATAGCTGGCCAAGTACTGCTGGTGTGGGGCCCCAGATCCTGCCCATCCAGCACCACTGGTTGTGGCTACTACTTAAAAAAGGGGGGGGCAGGGAGATAGTACAGCAGGTGGGGCATTTTTCTTGCATGTGGCAGAACTGAGTTTGATCCCGGGCAATCTAAGCCCCATCAGGAGTGATTCCTGAGTGCCGGGCCAGCCAACATCGAAAGGGTTAAGAGAGAAAGTGAGGATCTTTAAGAAACAACACAAGTGGTTGAGAGGGCTGAGTTGTCATGGAACAGCAGCATTGATCTTTATTTCAGGCAGCCTTTTATACAGCTCTATCAGGAACTTGGCAGGTAAAAGCATTGCTCCTTATTGCAGAAAAACACATTTCTTTGATCATAACAAAAACAGGAAACAAGTGGTTTCTTATGATCAATAACTGAAAATAAGAACAAAGTACACTGAAAACAATATAATCATTCCTATATCCTCTAATGATTTATAAAAGGTATAATTTCCTACATTAGCCACAAAATCACAATCCATCTATTTCTTATTAACTTCTCTTGTAGGCTGGGGATGGTGAGATATTAACTTCTCTATAAACTTGGTTTGGTGACATAGTGGGAAGGGAGCTATGCCAAGTATTCTTGGCCCTCTGTGTGAGGCAGCTTCCAGGGCTACGTCCAGTTAAGGACCCTGCATAAGCAGCCAGCTCCCCGCACCTGAGGGCAGAGCCAGGAGTAAGTCCTGAGCATTGCCAGAAGTGGCCCCCAAGCCAAAATTAATTAATAAACTAAAAGGTATCAGAGGGCTGGAGCAATAGCACAGTGGGTAGGGCGTTTACCTTGCACGCGGCCGACCCGGGTTCGATTCCCAGCATTCCATATGGTCCCCTGAGCACCGCCAGGGGTGATTCCTGAGTGCAGAGCCAGGAGCAACCCCTGTGCATCGCCGGGTGTGACCCGAAAAGCAAAAAAAATAAAATAAAATAAAATAAATAAAAAAATAAAAGGTATCAGAGAGATAGTACTGGGGTTAGGGTTATTATCCTGCATGCATGTGACCCCAGATTAATCCCAGGCTCCACAAGGTCCCCCACAAACCATTGGTTTTGTGTTTTTGGTTTTTTTTTTGCTTTTTTTGGGTCACACCCAGCAATGCTCAGGGGTCACTCCTGGCTCTGTACTCAGGAATTACCACTGGCCGTGCTCAGGGGACCATATGGGATTCTGGGAATCAAACCCAGGTTGGCTGCGTGCAAGGCAAATGCCCTACCCGCTGTGCTATCACTCCAGCCCCTAAAAAATTATCTTTTATGCATGTGTGGGTCTGGTTAAACATTCTGTGACTAAGCTAGAGAAATAGTTCAAAGGACTGCAGTACATACTTTGCACGTGGGAGCCCCAGGTTTAGTCCCCATTACCATATAGTCCCCCAGCACTGCCCAGATCACAGAGCCAGGAGGAGTAGCCCCTGAGCAACACTAGTGGTAGCCTCAAACCAGAAAAACAATTTGATTACTGCCTACCCTTCTGGCTATGGAAATAGTGTGTGTGTGTGTGTGTGTGTGTGTGTGTGTGTGTATGTGTGTATGTGTGTGTGTGTGTGTGTGTATGTGTGTTAGGGGGGTTTGTGATTACATGTGCCAAGTTTTCAGTGCACCCAAAGGTCACCATCACAGCCATCTGGCTCTGTCTGAGCTGACCCTGGCCTCTGTAATTGTTTTTATTATTTTGGAACTGCTCCTGGTTCTATGCCTAGTGGACTTCCCAGAACTGCTCAGGGAACCATGCAGTGCCAGGAAATGAATCCAGGTTGATTGTATGCAAGATCTGGGTACAGCCTGCTGTACTATCTGTCTTGCCTGCTCCTTGAATTTCTTTTGTGCGAGAGGAGGGTTTGGGTGTTTGGGTCACATCACACCCTGCAGTGATCAGGAGTGAACCCTGGCAGTACTGAGAGGGAATCATAAGTGTTACTGAAAGAGAACGCTTCAGTTTCCCCTTGCCAGTGAAAGAGAAAGCCTTTCTCCAGATGTTCTGTCTCGCCTCAATCAACCTGACACACATTCCACCCTCAAGATTCTGTCTCAGCATTAGGGGGTGGGGGAGGGGCTTCCCAGGAACATAAAACTCTGCCCTGGAGTCTAGACTGACAGGGAAACTAAGATAACGGGCTATCCTGGAGTCTAGGCTGATGGGGGAAACTCGGCAATTAGGCCTGGAAGATTTGTTTCACGTTGCCAGTGAAGAAAAAAGCCAGTTTCTTTTTGCCACCTTTCCCCCGTCGACCTGACCTGACATACATTTCATTCCCAAAGTCCTGCCCCAGAATTCCTAGAGATTTCGAGGACCATAAAACTCTGTCCTGGAGCCTAAGCCGACAGGGAGATGAAGATAATGGGCAAGACTATCCAGGAAGAATTTTTTTTCCCTATTTCCAAGAGGCTGAGCGATAGCATAGTGGGTAGGGCATTTACCTTGCACTAGGCCAACCCGGGTTCGATTCCTCCACCCCTCTCAGAGAAACCGGCAAGCTACCGAGAGTATCTCGCCCACGCGGCAGAGCCTGGCAAGCTACCGGTGGTGTATTCGATATGCCAAAAACAGTAACAAGTCTCACAATGGAGACATTACTGGTGCCTGCTCGAGCAAATTGATGAGCAACAGGATGACAGTGACAATGATTTATTGATTTATTTATTCCTATTTTTTTTTGGAGAACCTGGCAAGTTCTCCGTGGTGTATTCATATGCCAAAACCAGTAACAATGATAGGTCTTAGTCCCCTGACCCTGGAAGAGCCTCCAATGTGGCACCGTTGGGAAGGATGAGTAGAGAGGCTAAGATCTCAGGGCTAGGACAAATGGAGACGTTACTGAGACCTCTCGAGAAAATCGACGATCAACGGGATGATGATAATGATGATGATTTATTTATTTGCCTAGGAAAATTTAGACCAGTTAGACATCCTCGTAATTTTCTGTCTTCTTTTGTAAACATTTGTCAACTGGTAAGGGATGCCAGGAGCCCTTAAAAAGGCCTACACAAAACTCCCTTACCTTAACTTAGTCCTATACTAAGTTCCTCCCCGCTTGGGGAGCATCTTTTCAAAATTTCTACTTTCTAATTACCCTTTCTATTTTCCAATTCTGAGTCTGGGCATCTTTATTACTCAATATTTTCATTCTTGAAAGTATTGAAGAACCTGGGAATTGCAAACGAACACAGAGACCTGCTGCCACCTCTTCTGCCTCACCTGCATCAGTACCAGGGATCAAATTGGGATCACCTGCCTACAAAATAAGTGTCTTACCCATATCAAATTGGAGTCTAGGCTAACGTGGAATCTCTCTGGCCCCAATTCCTTGAACCTGAAAAAAAAAATAGCTAAAATAAAAGATAAGTTTTTATTTTGGGTTACAAAATTGCTTGGAGATCAAAATTTCAACAAAATACATAAAATGGGCCCCGAGGGGCCTATGAGATAGTACAGTGGGTAGGGCACTTGTCTTGCACACTGCCCCAGGTCCAATCCTTGGCAGACTGTTTCTTCTCAGTGCTGCCAGGGTTCACTCCTGAACACAGAGCTAGGGATAAACCCTGAGCACTGCAGGATGTGGCCCCGAAACCCAAACCCAAAATCTGGTCCCTGAGCCCTGTCAGCAGTGATCCCTAAATGCAAAGCCAAAAGTAAGCTCTGTCTACCCCCTGGTGTGCCCCTCCCCAATAAAATTAAACAAAATAAATGTTTACCTCCCTGAAGGGATGTAAAAGTTGGGAGGTTTTATAGAAAGAAAAGAGAAAGAGAAGCAGCATTAACAGTAACCTACGTAAAGAATAGGGCTGGAGTGATAGCATAGCGTAGATAGGATGTTTGCCTTGCTCAAAATAGACCCAGGTTTGATTTCTCCATCCCTCTCGGAGAGCCCAGCAAGCTACCGAGAGTATCCCGCCTGCACGGCAGAACCTGGCAAGCTACCTGTGGTGTATTCGATATTCGATATGCCAAAAACAGTAACAACAAGTCTCACAAATGGAGATGTTACTGGTGCCCGCTCGAGTAAATCGATGAACAACAGTGCTACATAAAAAACTAAAGTTTTTTTTTTCTTTTTGGGTCACACCTGGCAATGCACAGGAGTTATTCCTGGTTCATGCATTCAGGAATTACTCCTGGCAGTGCTCGGGGGACCATATGGGATGCTGGGAATCGAAGCTGGGTTCGCCGCATGCAGGCAAACAAACACCCTACCTGCTGTGCTATCACGCCAGCCCCCCAAACTAAAGTTTTAAAATGCTTAATTTATTTATTCCTTGTTATCTATTCGTAGTTACTAATTCTGTAACTAGCAGTCCTTGTGACCAAAGATGTCTGTTTACTTTGTGGGTCTCAAATAAGCATTCAGGAAATAGTTGTTTGGTCCAGGCCAAGGACCTTTATCTCAGTACAAAGAGATAATAAGCAGTTTTTCTACCATAACAGCTCTTTTCTTTTTGTTTTTTCTTTTTTGTGTTAGGATCACTCCCAGGGGTGCTCTGGGATTACTCCTGGCTCTGAACTCAGACATCACTCCTGGAGGGGTTCAGGGGATATGCAGTGCTAGGGATCAAATCTGGGTCAGAGGGCTTCAGGGCTGTGTATAAGGCAATAAATTGCCTTACCTCTTGTACTATCTCTCTAGCACCCAATACCATAACAATACTGATTTATTATCATTATTACTATATATAATATTGTCTTTTATTTTTGTTTCTGACTATATTTTAATTACTCCACTTGTATCTTTTTTACTCATAACTTTTTTAGGAGGGTGTAGCCGCACCCAGCAGTGTTTAGAGATTATTCTTGGCTCTGCACTTAGGGATCATTCTTGGCGGTTCTCAGAGAACCATATGGGGCACCGGGATTAAATCCAGGCTGGGGGGCTGGAGAGATAGCACAGTGGGTAGGGCATTTGCCTTGCATGCGGCCAACCCAGGTTTGAATCCCAGCATCCCATATGGTCCCCTGAGCACCATCAGGAGTAATTCCTCAGTGCAGAGCCAGGAGTAACCCCTGTGTATTGCCGGGCATGACCCCCCAAAAAAAGAAAAAAAAAATCCAGGTTGGTTGTGTACAAGGCAAGTGCCCTGGCTATTATACTATCTCTCTGGCCCTGTATTTCACTGTATTTTTTTTTCTTTTTTCAGGTCACATCCAGTGATGCACAGAGTTACATCTGGATCATGCACATAGGAATCGATCCTGGTGGTGCTCAGGGGAACATATGAGATGCTGGGAATCGAACCCGGGTCGGCTGCATGCAAGGCAAACACCCTACCCGCTGTGCTATCACTCCAGCCCCTATTTCATTCTTGAACTGGTTCCAACTGTTAACTTTTCAAAAGACAGCAAAATGGAAAATATTGTTTGAAAGAAGTAAAAGTGAACTTTTGCCCACCTTATCTTCTGACCCCTTCACTTGAACCTTTTGACTCCCTTTGCCTAGTGTTTCTCAACCTTTTTCCAATCAAGGCCAGCCCCCTTCTGACCTTATTTCCTTCCTGTGACTTCACTGTCCTACTGGTTGATCCCTAGCCTCATGATATGCCCTCCTGCATTCACACAATTTTTATTTGTCACTTCTTTGGAATATGGGGCCACATAAGGGATCATATGACCTGTGGGTGAGAAATGCTGTCCTCACCAATGAAGTACAAACTTGTCAGTGCCACTGAACAATCCTCCTCTTTCCTTTCATGCTGTTATTAAATTTAAGCAAGGGCTTCATTGCTTAGAGTGTATCAGGAAATGGTTGGTCCAGGCCAAGGACCTTTATCTCAATACAAAGAGACAATAAGCAGTTTTTCTACCATAACAGATCTTTTCTTTTTGTTTTTTCCTTTTTGTTTTGAGACCACTCCCAGGGGTGCTCAGGGATTACTCCTGGCTCTGGACTCAGGCAGAGACACACAAAAAAAATTGACATATTTGGTTACAAGGACTGCTAATTACAGAATTAGTAACTACGTATAGATAACAAGGAATAAATAAATTAAGCATGTTAAAACTTTAATTGTTTATGTAGCACTGTCATTCCGTTGTTCATCGATTTGCTCGAGCGGGCACTAGTAACATCTTCATTGTGTGACTTGTTGTTACTGTTTTTGGCATATCAAATATGCCACAGGTAGCTTGCCAGGCTCTGTCGTGCAGGTGGGATACTCTCGGTAGCTTGCCGGGCTCTCTGAGAGGGACAGAGGAATGGAACCTGGGTTGGCCTCAAGCAAGGCAAATGCCTTATCCGCTGTGCTATGGCTCCAGCCCTTAGATGGACACAATAAATTGCTGAAGTAAAGATTACTAGAAGCAAGGCGCTAGTCATCAGAACTATAGATTTGTCTATAGAACTGAGCTTACATGGGAACACTGGTGGAGGGAAGCAGGTTCTCTGGTGACGTGTATGGTACTGGAATGATGCATGTATGAAAGATTATGATCAATATTGTTATAAAATCTGATTTCTCAATAAAAATGTGTTTAAAAAAAAAGTAAGGAGGCAGGATGATAACCCCAAAGTCCTGTGCTGGGAGATTTCCTTGCTCTCTTGAAAAGTGGAGCCTAGGGGCTGGAGCGATAGCACAGCGGGTAGGGCGTTTGCCTTGCACGCGGCAGACCCGGGTTCTAACCCCAGCATCCCATATAGTCCCCTGAACACCGCCAGGGGTAATTCCTGAGTGAAGAGCCAGGAGTAACCCCTGTGCATCACCGGGTGTGACACAAAAACAACAACAACAACAAAAAGGTGGAGCCTAAAGCTCAGGATTGCATCAGCAGAAAGTGAGGAATTTTATTGTGTGGGAGTAAAGATTGGTTATATTTGTTATACATCTTCTATTCAGAAATGTTCTTTTATTACTGATTTATTTTTGGGTTTGGGGACACATTTGGCGATGCTCAGCGGTTCTTCTGGGTCAGCCCTGTGCAAGGCAAATGCCTTGCTTGCTGTACTATTTCTGTGATCCCCTCAGAAATGTTCTTGGAATGGCTCGAGAGATAGTACAATGGGTAGGGCTTTTGTTTTACCTGCAGCCAACCTGGGTTCGATCCTTTGCATCCCATATGGTCCCCTGAGAACCACCAGGAGTAATTTCTGAATGCAGAGTCAGGAGTAACCCCTGAGCATTGCCAGGTGTAACACAAAAATTAAAAAAGAAGGAAAGAAGGAAAGAAAGAAAGAAAGAAAGAAAGAAAGAAAGAAAGAAAGAAAGAAAGAAAGAAAGAAAGAAAGAAAGAAAGAAATGTTCTTGTCATACTCAGTGCATAGGTTTTCATAGAGGGCACCTCACTGGGTCCTTTCAGGACAACTCAGTTCCTAGTGCACAAGTCAAAATCTGTCTGGACCCTGTTCTATACTAATCAAACTAGAATAGGGCTGTAGCCATAGTACAGTGGGTAGGACTTTTGCCTTGCACCTGGTGGAACCTAATTCGATCCTTGGTGTTCCATATGGTCCTCTGAGCACTGCCAGGAGTAATTCCTGAGCACAGAGCCAGGAGTAAGCCCTAAACTTAATGGGTGTAGCCCAAAGACCAGAAAAAAAAATTGAAGACATGTAATGTTTTGCCATGTGTGTAGAAAGATCCACCTTCTTTCAAAAACAAAACCACTGACTTTTGTTGTGGTAGTTTTGGTATTTTAGGGCTGCACTCAGTGGTGCTTAAGATCCTGTCAGTCAAGGAATCTAACTAGGAATAGTAAGAGCTCCTGAAGATAAATTTTAAGTAATCCGATTGACCCACTGCATTTTCTCTGTTCAGGGAATTTGAATAAGACGAAAAGGGGACAGGCTTGTTCCTCCAGCCCTGTGCTCCCTTGTACACTCTCTCACTTGCCTGGTTCTCTCACCGACAGGTACTTCTCCCTTTCTCTCTCCTCACGTCTTCCTAAATAAGTTTCAATAAAAACGTTCTTGCTTCACCCTATATATGGGAGCTTGAAGTCTGCTACTCTCTGGAAACCCCCATGACAGGCGTGCACGGTCCCGTGTGAACTGCAGATACTGTGACATGTCAGGTAACTTCGCGTCGGCTTTGGAACCCTTCGGGCCCTCCAGTTTATCCTCTAGCCGGTATTTTCCTCCTCTGAAAGACGCTGGCAGCCGGTGGCCGGTCACTCAGGTTTCGTCCTATTTAGTCGGCAGTTCTCTTCACTGAAACACGCTGGCATCGACTGCCGGTCCTTCATGTTCCTTCTTTTACATTCGGGAGTATCTGAAGGAATCTCGGATTACTCCTGGCGGAGAATTTGCCAGAAGCGTCGCCACCGGGTGCCGGTGACGGGCACCCGCTAGCCCGGCTCCGCCCGCCTCAGCGCGGCGCTCGCCCAGGTGTGCGCGCCCTGGGGCGGGCGGCGGCGCCCGTGTCCGGGCCGGGGCGGCTGGGAAGGGCCGGAGCGCCGGCCCCGGGGGCTGAGCCGCGAGCGCGCGTGCGCGGGAGCCGCAGACGCGCCGCCGACTCGCCGCGGGGCCGGGGCTGTCAGCGCGCCTGCGCGCGGGCCGGACGCCGCGAGTCTTTGACTGTGCGGCGGCGCGGGGCGCGGGCTGGAGCCATGCAGGGCGGCGACTTCAAGCTGCCCTCCAAGCGGCCGCGCGGCGAGGGCAGCCCCAGGACCCCGACCCGCACCCCGCCCGCCGGCGGCGGCGACGGGTCTCCGGGTGGGCCCAGGCTGCCCCCGGATTACCGCGTGTGGGACTCGGAGCAGGTGTGCCTGTACCTCAGCAGCCAAGGTGTCGATGATCCCGCGCTGCTGAGGCGCTTCCAAGGTAGCGCGAGGGCGGAGGGGGGCCGAGAGGGTCGCGGTCCGGACGGCGGGACCCGAGGAGAGGGCGCCCTGAGGCCGGGAGCGAGGCCCGGTCAGGGCCCGAGGCGGAGAAGGGCGACAGCTCCGGGGGTGACCTGAGGCGCCGCGGGAGAGGCGACCTGAGGCGCGAAAGGGGACACCCGAGGCGGCGCGGAGCGTGCTCGGTGACTGGAGGGGCGCCCCGAGGGGAAGGAGGAAGACGAAACCGGGCTGCGGGGCTGCGGGTGCGCCCGGGAGCGGGAAACCGCAAGCTTCTGGGAATGCCAGCCGCCAGCCGGGGCGCGGCGGGGGTGGGGGGGGTGCTGCCCCTGCAGAGGTGGCGTGGGGAGGAACCGGCCACCCCAGCGCCTCTCGGCTGCGAGAGCGTTTCCTCCCGGTGCCTCCCCGAGTGTGCGACCATGCACGCCTCCCCGCCCCCACTCGCATCCCTAGGAGCGCTGGAACTGCCCAGGTAGCCTCGGTTGCAGTCGGGGGTGCAATTTGTCGGCGCAAAGAAGACAAACTAGTCTCTTTTTCTTTTTTTTGCGGGGTGGGGGACACACCCGGCCATGCTCAAGGGTTGCTCCTGGTGGTGCTCCAGGGACTATATGGGATGCCACGGACTGAACCGGGGGTGGCCCGTGCAAGGCATGTCTCTTGCCCGCTGTATTATCCCTCCAGCACCCCCCCCCCCCTCCACGGGCAGAGTTCCAGGGGTTGTTTGCCCAGGGATCTTTTACCGGAACTGGGTGCTGCAGGCCAGATCCCTCCGGAAACCCCCTGGCGCTGATCGTGGTCGGAGCGGTGCTGTCATTCCCGGGAGCTGCTGAACTGTTCCTCTTCTCTCTCCATCCCTCTGCCCCAACTCGGGCTTTGGAGAAAGGAAAAGGGATGCGTTGGCTTCATCTCTGAATCCTCATTGTCTACCGAAGCCCCCCCGGGAGGGAGGGGCTCCTTCAAGTCTGCTTTCCTTACCTGCAGAGAACGCAAGTTCGCAGTCCAGCGCACCCCAGAGCTCCCTGGAGCCCCCAATGTGGTCTTATTCCCTGGGAGGAGCGTGCAAGTTATTTGTTAGTTTTTCCTGGCTCTGGGGTCACTCCTAGGGGTGCCCAGGGACCCTAAACCCTGTCTGGTGTGTGCAAGGCCAGTACTTTGCCTCCACTGTGCTCCCTTTCCAGTCCCTGTAGGTGTTAGTTTTTAAAAAAAATTTTTTTCTTTTTTGCCTGGAGCCAGGGCTAAGTGGCCCACCTGTGTTCAATCTCTGGCACTCCATATGGTCTCCCCAGCACTGCCAGTATTAATTCCTGAATACAGAACCAGGAGCAACCCCAGAGCATCGCTGAATGTGGCTCCAAAACCAAAAGACAAAACAAAAATTTTTTTTTCTTTTTGGGTCACACCCGGTGATGCTCAGGGTTCCTGGCTCTGCACTCAGGAATTACTCCTGGCGGTGCTCCAGGCTCCCAGGGACAATATGGGATGCTGGGAATCCAACCCCAGTCGCCCACATGCAAGGCAAACGCCCTACCCGCTGTGCTATTGCTCCAGCCCCACAAAACAATATTTTTGCTTGTTTTTCAGCCACACCCAGCTGTGCTCAGGCCTTCCCTGGGGGCTCTATACTCAGGAATCACTTTGGTGCTGGGGATCGCACCCCGACCTGGGTTGGTCAGGTGCCAAGCTAGTAGTGCCCTACCCCCTGTACTATTTCTCTGACCCATAGGTTGTTTTTCATCGACTTTACTGGCTCAAGATCATTTCATCTTCTTGATTACTTGGGTAATGACTCAACTTCCTGTGAGGCTGGTGATGCTTAAGCCCCCTGGCTTTTCCTCTTAGGTATTCAAATCAGCAAATGGTTGGACTTGCAAATTCAGCAACTTGGCTGTAGGGGGATGAAATTTGCAATTGTTGCCTGAGAAACTTATTTTCTCTCTGATTTAGGATCTGAGGGACTTAACTGGTTCTAGAGTAAAAAAGACGCAGCATGAATGATGTGGCAAGTTGCTTTTCCCTTTACCCTTTTGTTTTCCTATACTTCTGGATTCAGTTTGCAGCATCCTCCCTCCCCACACACACACACACACACACACCCAGCAGTGCACAGGGGCTACTCCTGACTCTGCTCTGGAGTGACCCCTGACAGTGCAGAGGGACCTTATGTGGTGGTGGAATTTGAACCTAGTGCCAGTGATTCCAACCCAGGTTGGCTTTGTGCAAAGATGTTTTTTCGTTGTCACTTTTTGGTTTTGGGCCCACACCTAGTGGTCTAGTGGTGCTCTGGGCTTACTCCTGGCTCTGCACCCAGGGATCTCTCCTGGTTGGGTTTGGGGAACCAGGTGCAAAGCCTGCTAGTTTTTTGGCCCCAAAAGTGTCTTGGCCCCTGTACTATTTCTCCAGCCCTGACATTTTGTTTTTCTCTGAGTAGCGAAAGGCAGGGGTTAAGTACTTTATATTTTTCTGTGATGACAATGTAGGCTCTGTTTCAGTGGTGTTTCTTTTTTTTCTGTAAATTATTTTATTAGCTTCCAGAATGATCTTTTATCTTGAATACAGACCGCAATCTACAGAAGATGCTTCATTATTTTATCTTTCTGATTTATTGATTTTGGTTTGGGAACCATACCTAGAAATGCTGGGAACTTACTTCCCATTGGTGCTCAGGGATCACACAATGCTGAGAACCAAACCTAGGCCTCCCGCTTAGAAATCATGTGCTCTACAGTTGAGCTATCTCTCTGGCCCCACACTTTATGATCTTAATTGCTAAAAACTGAGCAAGTGTTTGCAATTGCTTATTGCTCTTTTGGGAGGTAGGGAAGGGCTTCAAGTGGTACTCAGGAACCAGAGCGACCCGTGGCAGTGCTCAGGGAACAGAAGTATAGGCTACCTGCCAGTTAAGCACCCCCCTACCTTTGGTACTATCTCTGTGATCCCACAGTTGCTCATTTCTTACTGTTTGCTTTGTCTTTACTAAACTTTAGTCAGACTGATCTCTCCTACAGGTCCCTGAACCTAAATCTGAGAAAGCACTGAAAAAGTGGAATATGCAGTGGCTAAGAGCAGTGCTCACCATCCTGTCAGAGCCCACTGACACCATATCCCTTGCTGTTTTTTTCAGCTTTTCAAAGAAATCTTTTCAAAGGTTCTGGTGATTTCCACTTACCTTGAATGCAGTTAATTCTGGTTTGATCCTTGGCACTGTTTATAGTCCCTAAGCACAGCGGGTAGGGCGTTTGCCTTGCACGCGGCCGACCCGGATTCAAATCCCAGCATCCCATATGGTTCCTTGAGCGCCGCCAGGGGTAATTCCTGAGTGCAGAGCCAGGAGTAACCCCTGTGCATCGCCAGGTATGACCCAAAAAAGCAAAAAATAAAATAAAAAAATATATATATAGTCCCTAAGCATCAGTGGAATGATCCCTGAGCACAGAGCCAGTAGTAAGCTTTGAGCACTGATGGGTGTGGTTAAAAAAATTATTCGGCACAGTCTGTGGGTATGTAGTGGGTACACAATGCTTTTTTTTTTTTAGTGGTGAAATCTGAACATGGTGCCTGATGGTGCTGGGGTCAGTACAGTCCTGGGGAATCAAACTTCTGGCTCCCGAATGTAAACATGCACCCCAATCCGTTTAGCTATTTGACCCTCATAAATATTAATCTGAGTAGATTCTCGTGGATCCAGCCTGAAAGAAATAAAAAAGCTCATCCTTTACTTAGTGAAACCAAAGGCCAGAGTGTAGGACAGCATATGCCTCAGATATTTAAGACCATGAGTTCTATCTTAGCAACAAAACAACAAAAATGTGAACATTGAAATCTTTCATCTATTTATCTCCCTTTTCTTCTATAGAAAGTCAGATCAAAGGCTCAGAACTGCCCCTTATTGATGAGTTTCGCCTTGAAAATCTCGGAGTAAGGTAAGAACGATAAATTGACATTGTAGTCTAGTACACTGTCAAAGACCAAAATTTGTTGCTATTCTTACTATTCTTATTTCAAGCTGTGAGGCTTGTTTGGGTCACAGCCTGAGATGCTCAGGGGCTACTCCTGGCTCTGCACTCAGGAATTACTCCTGGCAGTGCTCAGGGGACAATATGGGATGCTGGGGATCAAACCCAAGTTGGGTGCATGCAAGGCAAATGCCCTACTCACTGTACTATCACTCCAGTCTGGCCCCGAGGCTTGTTTTTATTTTGTTGGTTTTGGATCTATACTTGGCAGTGCTCAGGGCTTACTCCTGGATCTGTATTCAGGGATCACTCCTGGTGGGGCTTGGGGGACCATATGTGGTATGGGGATTTGAGCCCAGGTTACCTGCTTGCGAGACAGGTTCCTTGCCTGCTATACTATCTCTCTCTCCCCTTTACTTTTCTTACCCCCATACCTCCCCTCCTCTCCCACAGTGCTTGGACTACTGGCATGGTGCTTTTATCACACACCTCTGTGGTGCTCAGAACAAGCTCTGCTGGGGGGTTGAACTTTGACTTCCTGCCTGCAAAGCAGGTCAGCTAACCTTTTGAGTTATCACTACTATGCCCAGTCCAATGTAGGGCTTTATAACTTCCCTCCCATGGAGCCTGAGAGGTATCACATCTGGTAGGACATTTGCCCTTCATGCAGCCAACACCTGTTAGATTCCCCCAAAGCACTGCTAGGAGTGAGCCCCCAGCACCAGTGGGAATAGCTCAGAAATCCGCCCAGATAAAAATCTGCCAGATAAAAAACAGAATCCCCCCAAACTAAAGTGATAGTACAACAGGTAGGAAGTTTGGCTTGCAGGCGGTCTACACAGGTTCAATCCCATGCATCCCATATGGTCCCCCATGCACCGCCAGGAGTAATTCCTGAATGCAGAGCCAGGAGTAACTCCTGAGCATTGCTGGGTGTGACCCAAAAAGCAAAAAAAACAAAAACAGAAACAATTCCCTGGCCTTGAGAGATGACTCACAGTGCTGGAGCACATACTTTGCACATAGGAGCCCAGGTTTCAATCCACAGTACTGCATAGTTCCTGAGAACCAAGCTGGGAAATATTTTGGATATCATGGTATATTGCCCCAAACAAAATAGAATCCTCTGCCAGTTTATGGTATAAAAATCTTGTATTTAATATTACTTATGAGGGGCTGGAGAGTTAGTACAGTGGGTAGAGTACTTGCCTTGCATGCAGCAAACCCCAGGTTCGATCCCCAGCATCCAGTATGGTTCCCCAAGCACTGCCAAGAGTAATTCCCAAGTGCAGAGTCCGGGATAACCCCAGAGCATTGCTGGATGCCCCAAAACAAAACCAAAAAAGAACTGATTGGTTAAACAAAGTGTTGGTGAGAAAAATCAAGGCTACATCTTGAACATATTTGCTGGTTTTCCAAAAGCCAAGACTGGTATTAGATTTAGAGACATTGTAGTTTGGTATTTTATTGACATTGTTGATTTTGCGCATGTTACTTAATCCTTCAATATCAGCGCATGTGAAATGGATGACTGTGAGTTCACAAAATAATATGTGGGTGCTGTACGATGCCACATGTGTTCGGTGGCCGAGAGCTGCCTCCCATCCTCCCCAGGCTTCCCCAGCAGAGAGACAGAGAGATGGGACCACAGCCTGATGGTGAAAATGGCCCATTTAATGCAGAGCTGCTAGCATATTTATAGAACATCTGAAGGGGCCAGAGGCATAGAACTGCATGTCCATGTGATTTACAGAGGTAAAACATTCCAGCAGTGGCAATTCTCTGGGGGAGATACACTCAAGGAGACACTCTGTCTCCCAGAGATATCTGTATTGCTTTTCTCTTTTTTTCTAGTCGTATATATCAAGCAATTAACTCAAACAATTTTTCAAACAACTAATTCTACATCTTACCAATACTTGCAGTCATTTGGATAAATCACAGTAAGAGATAAAGATCCCAAAACTTAGTTCTCTGGGCTCTGAGAGCAAGCGAGACTTTTACCATAAAATCCCAGACTAAGTCCTCAGGTCAATTCAGCTTATCCTTCCCTCTGGGGGTCCTGTGTCTCTTACATCATAACAGGTTGCATGAACACCATGCATTTATGCTTTCTAGACTATCCCAGTTTGATTCCAGGGTAGCTTCGCCACTCTCCCCGGGTCTATCCCAGTCCCACGGCAGGACCTCCCTTATGGAGTGTTAGGAACTACAACAACCAAAGCTTGAGTCAAATAATGACGACAGTTGCCCAGGAGTAGATATATTTCAGAGTCAATCAAGTCTCAAATATTAGGATCATAGCATTAAGGTCTTTCTGTGTTTAAGCAAAGAACATTGCTCCATAGTAAAATGTGAAAAGGCTATAGGGGAAGAAGAAAAGCAAATATTTCACTTACAAATACAAAGTCCAGAATTACCAGAAAGTTTTGGCTTATACGTAACCAAGATTGACTTGAACTGTGACAGTGAAGTATAAAACACAAAGGAGCGCATATGCTGCCTGAGCCTATGTGCTGCTTGTGCCCAAGTGGCCGAGCACATGTGTCGGCCAAGCACATGTGTCGCCTGCATCTCCCCTCTTGAGATGTGTACTTTCATGCTTTCATACTTTTGTGTCTAAAGCTCGGTTATGTGTAGGGGCTTCCTCCACCCTTGGAGAAGCCCACGTTCTCTCTTGAGCGCCTTATTCTTACTATTCTCTCTCCCACTTATCCCTTCCTCCTTTCCTCAGAAACCTCTAAATAAAATCTATTTACTTCAAAAGAAAAAAAAACACAAAGGAAAGGGGCTGGAGCAATAGCACAGCAGGTAGGGCGTGTGCCTTGCACGTGGCCAACCCGGGTTCAGTTCCCAGCATCCCATATGGTCCCCCGAGCACCACCATGAGTAATTCCTGAGTGCAGAGCCAGGAGTAACCCCTGAGCATCGCTGGGTGTGACCCAAAAAAAGCAAAAGAAAAAAAACACAAAAGGAAAGGTTAAAGATAAACTCAGGGCATTAGAGATGCTCACAGGAGCACTGTAAGCTTCACTGGGAGGAGGAAAAGGGGTAATTCACTGATGAAGCCTAAAACACTGTTGTAATATCCAACAAATGACAATAATAATAGACAGTGGATGTATAGTACATGATAAGCCATTGTGAATTATATATATGGTAGATATTCCTATGTATGGCCTGGAGTTTCTAGAATCTAGGTTAGGATGGTTCATTTTAAAGATCTCAGTAGACTGTCAAATATGAAGTGTTACTTAAAATGAGCACTTCACTTCTAGTGGAAAATTGGCAATTTATTTTGGAAAATTGGCAAAATACAGTCTTTGCTTCTGCAAGTCTACTTAACTAAATGTAGCTGAGCCTTGTTTTTAGTAACAGTAACTAAAGAAACAAAACAAAAGATTATATTTCATGCACTATTGCTTACTAAATGATCATGGAAAGTATATTGTGGGGAAAAAATGAATTTAAGGTTATATAACTTTGGGGGGAGGGTTCTGGGGATATACCATGTGGTCCTGAGCTGGGGAGATGCTACTCCCAGCTTTGTGCTCGAGTCACTTCCGGTTGTGTTTGGGGGACCATGCAGAGCTAGGAATCTAACTCAGGGCTCCTTCATTCAAAGCACGAGCTATCTCTAGCCCAGGACATTTGATTTATGATAAGGCCTTTAGTACGGAATCTTTAGCAATGTCTTCTTGACTCTTTCATAATTACATTTCAGTCTCCTCAGTCCTCAAAGTCCTTCTTACTACTATTTTCCCCCTTTTTCCTTTCTTCCCGAAGCACCCCCCACACCCTACCCCTCTGGTTTTCTTCTTTCCTTTTTTTTTTTTTTTTTTTGGTGAGGTGAGAGGTGACATTTGGCGGTTCTCAGGGATCACATACATATTGTGATACTCAGATGCCAGGAATTGAATCTGGGACAGCCACCTGCAAGACCCATGACTACTTTAAATCTTTGCTTAAAGATTTATTTGGAGGCCAGAACAATTGTAAAGCAGGTAGGATACTTGGATTGCACACAGTCGACTTGGATTTGATCCCTGGCACCACATATGGTTCCGTGAGCACTGCAAGGAGTGATTCTTGAGTGTGGAGCTAGGAGTAAGCCCTGAGCATTGCTTGGTGTGACCCAAACAAAAATAAATAAATATAAACAAATAAGGTATTTATTTTGGAGGCTGGAGAGATAGTACAATGGGTAAGGTGGTTGCCTGGCACATGGCTGACCTAGGATCATTTTCCACTGCTACATGTGGTCCCGTACATGTGGCAAGAGTGACTTGTAAGCCCTAGCACAGCAGGGTGTGGACCCAAAGCTAAAATAAAAATAACAAAGTATTTATTGTGGACTAGAGAGATACTATAACAGGTAGTACATGTGCTTGACATGTAAATACACAGTAAGACCCTGGATCCTACTACCGCATATGGCTTACTGAGCCATACCAGGAATGACCCCTGAGCACACTGCCAGGAGTAAGTCCTGAGCACCACCAGGTTTGGCACCCCAAAACTAGATAAATAATTGATTTGGGGGACCAAGAGATAGTAGAGAAGGTAAGGCACTTGCTTTGCATGTGGATGCACTGATTACATGCCTCTGAGCACTACTGGGTATAGGGCCTCCCAAAGAAAGGCTAGATGTAGCGCCCCCCCCCCCCAAATTTCTGTCAGTGTCACTGTCATCCCATTGCTCATCGATTTGCTCGAGCAGGCACCAGTAACGTCTCCATTGTGAGACTTTTTGTTACTGTTTTTGGCACACCAAATACACCACAGATAGCTTGCCAGGCTCTGCTGTGTGGGCGAGATACTCTCGGTAGCTTACCGGAGAGGGGCGGAGGAATGGAACCTGCAAGGTGCGTGCAAGGCGAATGCCCTAGCTGCTGTGCTATCGCTCCAGCCCCCAAAATTTCTAAGAAATAAAATATTTTACTCTAGCTGTTACAAAACACAAAACAAGAAACAGCGTGGGGGAATGTTTATGTGTTTTTATCTATATCTATATACATATTATACACATATATAATTTCTCTTTGGGTTTTTAATTGGATGATAAATAATATTATGTCAGAGTAAAATAATGGGCTGCTCAACAGGAAGAATTTCTCAAAGGAATACTTTTTGAGGAGTGGGTAGCGCACTTGCCTTGCATGTGTCTCACCTGGGTTCAATCCCCAGCACCCTGTATGGTCCCTTAGACACTGTCAGGAGTGATTCCTTAGTGCAGAACCAAGAGTAACTCCTGAACATCACTGTGTGTGACCCCAAAACAAAAATCAAGGAGTATGTATCAATATTCAATTGTTTCTTTTAATCTAATTTCTTCTTCTGTTAATATAGTAGCCTAGAGTTGATTATATACTATTATTAATTTCAGGAATTATTATTATGCAGATAATGACGTATTTGCTTATCTTGTTATAATTTTAGTTCTTTGGAAAAGAGAAAGGATTTAAGAAAAATATTACAACAAGTGAATCAATACCAAAATCAATGCCATGCTGATATAATGAAGGTAAGAGGGATCTGAATTTACTTGTTTTTAAATTTTATTTATTTTGAGGATCTCACAAGCAATACTCACACTTCTGGGGACCCACTGGTGATTCTCTCTTGGCCATCTGGGCTAATGGTTCAATGCAAAATTCTGAGGATGCAGTGCCAGTGAATATCCCTATTCTGGGGATATCCAGGCTACCCCATCAGTCATGCAGTACTCTAGAGCCACACCCTGCGAAACTTGAGGTTCATATAATGCTTGATTATATAATGTTCATATCATCAAATCTAGATTGGGTGCATACTAGGCTTCCTTAACCCTTATGCTGTCTCCCACCTTCATCCCTTTTAGTAATTTTATGTTTCTTTTAAGGAGGATTCTGTACTTACTTTCATTTTTTAAAAATTTAATTTAAGTTTTTGGTTTTGGGGCCCGACCAGGCTGTGCTCAGGGTTTACTCTTGGCTCTGTGCTTGGGGTTCACTTCTAATAGAACTTGAAAGATGATATGCAGTGCCAGGGATTGAACCTGGAATGGCTGCATGCAAAGCAAGAAAGCACCATGTTATCTTTCTAACCTCTAATATAATTTTTAAATACAAAGTAATATAACCATTTTGCAATTAATTTTTAGAAGAGTGGGAGGAAACTTTAATAAGATTTTGAGTAATGAACTCTACATGTTCTAAAATAAGCACAGTGTATTTATTTCTGATTCTGGCGAGGCTAGGCCATACCTAATGATGCTTTGGAGCTACTCCTGGCTCTGTGCCCTGTGCTTAGAGGGTTGTTTCCGGTAGTGCTCTGGGGACAGTGGCATGCTGGGTTCAAACTACGGTCAGCCCCTTTGGAGGCAACAGCCTTATCCCCATAGTATCTCTCTGGTTCAGCTCACGGTCTTTAAGCCAAAAGAAAACTTAACTTTAAGCATACAGGAGAGCATATATAGACCACTACTCAGCTTGTCGAATCCTTTTATTCTCTTTTTTTGGGTCACCCCCAGCAATGTACAGGGGTTACTCCTGGCTCTGCACTCAGGAATTACTCCTGGCGGTGCTCAGGGGGCCATATAGGATGCTGGGAATCGAACCCGGGTCAGCTGCGTGCAAGGCAAACACCCTACCCACTGTGCTGTCGCTCCAGCCCCAGCTTGTTGAATCTTAATATCCTTCTTACTTTGCTTCATATCTATTAATTCAGAGCAAGATACTAGAAATGCTTGGAAGCTTCTTTTATACCCTTTCTGATCTTTCCCTCCAGAAATATGCATCCTGATTTGGTGCCTAATCATTATCATGGGTGCTTTTTATTTTTATTACATATGTGTGTATAACCACAAGCAATATTTAGATATTTTTTGCATGCTTTCAAACATACACCATAGTTAACAGTCTAAAACTTTCATAGAACATATGCCATTATTCTTGTGTTACAGATTGAACCCAGAGCATAGCATTCAGTCCCATGTATTATTATTATTTTTTTGGTGGGATAGACCCACACCCAGCAGTGCTCAGGGCTTACCCCTGACTCTGCACTTGGATTACTCTTGGTGGTGCTTGCAGGACCTTTTGGGGTGCCAGGGATTGAACCTGGATCGGCCACCTGCAAGGCAAGCCGCCCTACCCATTGTATTATCTCTCTGGCCCCCCACAGAACAAATTTTTTACAATCTCCTGCTTTGACACACATGGCCTCAGTTACTTCTTTGTCATAGAATAATTTGGGGGGCTGGGAAAACAGGTATAGTTCCACACCTGATAGAATTCAGGGGCTGTTCCTGGCTCTGTCCTGACAAGTGACCGCTGATAGTGTGCAGGGGACAGTGGTGGTGCTAGGGATTTAAACTTGTGGGCAGGCAGGATGAACAGCAAGCACCTTAACCTCTGGATAATCTTTCTGGCCCCCATAGAATAATTTTTAAAGATGTGCCAAGTTGTGGGGGCTAGAGCGATAGCACAGCGGGTAGGGCGTTTGCCTTGCACGTGGCCAACCTATTCGAATATGTTCGAATCCCAGCATATGGTCCTCGAGCACCACCAGGAGTAATTCCTAAGTGCATGAGCCAGGAGTAATTCCTGCATAATGCTGAGTGTGACCCAAGAAGCAAAAAAAAAAAAAAAACCCAAAGATTGAATGATTTTGTATTTGAGCCACACTCCGTAATGCTTAGGCCACACTCCTACCTCTGCACGCAGGGATCACTCCTGGTGGGGCTTGGGAAGATCATATGCCATGCATGGGATCAAACCCAAGTCCACTATGTGCAAGGCAAATGCCCTACCTGTTGTACTATTTCTCTCGCTCCCACCTTTCCCACCTTCTTTTTTTTTAAAGGTCATATTGATTATCTAGATACATTTTCCAAAATGTTAGACTTCTTTCCTGCAGATTTATGGTTTTTATGATCTAATTAAGTATGCTAAATATGGATGTTTGACTTAAATAGATAGGACCCTTCTTATTAAAGACTTATTAAATCATATCCATAATAAAATGATTGAAATCATTATCTTTCTGTTATTAGACTCCATTAGGAAGAAGTAAGATATACCCAGGTCCAATATACTTGATCTGTCTGGTAGTGATACCTAAATAAGGTAATTATCTTGTTCTTTCCCTTAGTGTTATTCTTACTTGAGAACAATTAAGTAGTTGTAATTGTGCATTGTGAATAGGAATAGCTGCACAGATTTTTCATGGACTTTTATTGTTACTCACATTCATTTAAACACAATTTTCTAGGTAATTAATGACCCTGTCCATGGCCACATTGAACTTCACCCTCTCCTCATACGAATCATTGACACTCCTCAGTTTCAGCGGCTTCGGTATATTAAACAGTTGGGAGCTGGTTACTATGTTTTCCCAGGAGCTTCACACAATCGATTTGAACACAGTCTAGGGTAAGAATTGTGTGGGGAGTTTAGTCCTTACGTACGGTATTTGTGTTATGAAATGAATGACTCATCTTTTAGAGAACTAGCTTTGTGTGTCTGTATGTGAGTGGGTGGGTGGGTGTGGGTGTGGGTGTGTGGTTCTGGGGATCTAAATAAGTTCTTTATAACCTAAGGTATTCTTTTTTCCACGGTGTCGAATCTCCAGCCCAATAGTCAGGGTTTTTTGTTTGTTTGTTTGGTTGTTTTTTTTGGCCATACCTTGCTGTGCTCAGGGTTAATCCTGGCTCTGCATTCAGGGATCACTCTTGGCTGGGCTCAGGTGACCATTTGGTACTGTAAATCAAACTTTGGTTGTGTGCAAGGCAAGTGCCTTAACCATTATATTATCTCTTCAGCCCCCAAGAATAGCTTTTATAAATGAATAATAATTTTATTAATGAGGACATTGATGCT
This sequence comes from Sorex araneus, assembly GCF_027595985.1. Lineage (NCBI taxonomy): Eukaryota > Metazoa > Chordata > Mammalia > Eulipotyphla > Soricidae > Sorex > Sorex araneus. The sequence goes on along the minus strand of NC_073306.1, from coordinate 120,445,117 downwards.
TTGATTTGCTTTGCTGTACTTATTTTATCTTTATTTTATTTTTTACTATTATTTTGGTTTGGGGGCCATGTCCAGCATTGCTGGGGGCTATTCGTGGCTGTGCTCAAAAGTGACCTCTGGGGGCTGGATCGATAGCACAGTGGGTAGGGCGTTTGCCTTGCACGCAGCCAATCTGGGTTTGATTCCCAGCATCCCATATGGTCCCCCCGAGCACCGCCAGGAGTAATTCCTGAGTGCATGAGCCAGGAGTAACCCCTGTGCATTGCCGGTTTCGACCCAAAAAAGAAAAAAAAAAAGTGACCTCTGGCAGTGCTCAGGGAACCATATTCGGTGCCAGGGATCTGGGCAGGGTGGCCTGAAGTGTCTGCATGAAAGGCAAATGCCTTAACTCCTATAATATTTTTCCAACCAGTTAAACCAGATGATTTTCTTGCCTGTCAGGAAATGTACAAATTAAAAAAAGTATCTTCAAGCTTAGAGATAAAGCATCTTTGTTACGTACCCTTGGGTTAAAACTTTGATCTGCCTTTTCATTATGAAATGAAAAGCCAGTGGGATATAAGCTGAACAATTTCCTAGATTTTTAGGAAACATAGGCAGTACATTACTGGGTTTTATTGTATTTTTGTTTTGTTTATTGAGTCACATCCAAGGTGGCTGAGTCTACTCCCCGAGTGGTCCTTAGGATTGCTGCTGGCAGTGCTTGGGTGATCGTGTAACAGATGTGGAGCTGAGAATTGAACAGGCCTTCAGCATGCAAAGCTTGTGCTTAGTTCATTGAGCTCTCTCTCCTGTTCCTGTTTGTTTTATCCTTGCCTGTTTTGAGCCATTTTGGAGGGAGATGTTTGAGGGATCAAATCCAGGGCTTCATATATACAAGGCATATCTTCTGTCACTGAGATATACATTCTCAGCCCCTTTAAAATTTTTTTGGGGGTAGGATAGGTCTTTGAGCACATCCTCACTGCTCAGGGGCTTTTCCCAGCTTTATGCTCAGGGGTTACTCCTGGTAGTACTCAGGAGACCATGTGATGTACAGGGATTCGAACTGGGTCAACTGCATATAAGACAAATAACTTAACTTCTGTGTTATCTGTAAATCTCTGACTTCGCCTTGAAATATTTTTAATTAGCTAGAACATGTTTTTACTCACATGTTCGTAGTCCTGAACAAATGCTTATTGAAAACTTACTGGGTCCTACCAAGCCAACAAAGTAGCAATTGTCTCTTATGCAGCTCTCCATTTAGAGCACAACAAAAAAATGTGTTTTTTTCTTTTTTGTTTTTTTAGGGTTTTTTTTTTGGGGGGGGTCACCCGGCGGTGCACAGGGGTTACTCCTCCTGGCTCATGCACTCAGGAATTACTCCCATCGGTGCTTGGAGGACCATATGGGATGCTAGGAATCGAACCCGGTCAGCGCGTGCAAGGCAAACACCTACCCGACGTGCTATCACTCCAGCCCCCTGAGTGAAGTCGTCTTATATAACCATTATATAATGTCCATCTCTACCGCGTTACCTAATCTTGGATGAAGTAACAGCCATACTTTGGTCTGATAAAGTATAGCTGTCCCTGCTTTTTTATTTTTTATTTTTATTTTTATTTTTATTTTTTTATTTATTTTTTTTTTCTTTTTGGGTCACACCCAGCAATGCACAGGGGTCATTCCTGGCTCATGCACTCAGGAATTACCCCTGGCGATGCTCAGGGGACCATATGGGATGCTGGGATTTGAACCCGGGTCGGCCGCATGCAAAGCAAACACCCCACCCGCTATGCTATCACTCCAGCCCCTGTCCCTGCTTTTTTAAAGTTCCCCTTTAGTTTGTATGTTTGTTTTTCTACTTTTACTCAGCCTGTTTGTCATGAGAGATTAGGTTTACCTCTTGTAAGCAGCAAGAGGTTGGATATTTGTTTCCTGATCCACCCAGCCACTCTGTGCCTACTAGGGGAGTTTGATTTATTGACATTAATAAGAATATTTTTTTAACTTTGTTTTGTTTTTGCTTTGGAGCCACACCCAGCAATGCTCAGGGATTAGTCATGGCAGTTCTTGGGAGGGTTAAATGGGGTGCCAGAAACCAAATCCATGTTGGCCGTGTGAAGGCCTATCTCTGTACTGCTGCTCCAGCCCCAAAAATTATTGCTATGAATTTGTTGCCATTTTTCTTTAAGGATTTTGGAATTGTTTGCCATTTGAAAGTGCTGCTTTTGTTATTGTTATTGTTGTTTTGGAGCACTTGGCAGTGCTCAGGGCTTATTTTTTTTTTTTAATTTTTAAAAATTTTATTGAATCACCGTGAGATAGTTACAAGCTTTCATGTTTGAGTTACAATCTCACAATGATCAGACACCCATCCCTCCACCAGTGCACATTCCCCACCACCAATATCCCGGGTATACCGCCCCTTTCCCACCCTCCCCCTGCCTCTATGGCAGACAATATTCCCCATACTCTCTCTCTACTTTTGGCACTATAGCTTTCTTTTTTTTTTTTTTTTTTTGTTAAATCTTTTTTTTTTTTTTTTTTTTTTTTTTTTTGCTTTTTGGGTCACACCCAGCGATGCTCAGGGCTTACTCCTGGCTTTGCACTCAGGAATTACTCCTGGCAGTGCTTGGGGGACCATATGGGATGCCGGGGATCGAACCCGGGTCGGCCGCGTGCAAGGCAAACGCCCTACCCGCTGTGCTATCGCTCCGGCCCCAAATCTTTATTTTTTTAAAATTTTATCACCATGTGGAAAGTTACAGCGTTCTCAGGTTTATGTCTCAGTTATACCGTATTCAAACACCATCCCTTCACCAGTGCCCATATTCCACCACCAAAATCCCCGGTATACACCCCGCCCCCCATCCCAACTGTATAACTGATGAACCTCACTTTATTTTCTCTTCACCTTGATTACGTTCCATATTTCAACACAGAACTCACTATTGTTGTGGGAGTTATATCCCCAAACAAGATAACCCTAATAAGCAGGCATTTGATAATTAGTTTTCCATTCAAACATTGTATGTTTTCAGGTTTTAGAAAAGGTCGCGAGGCTCAGATCTGTCCCAGTCCCGAATCCTGGAGCCGTGTTAATTGCTGCCCAGTGTCGCCGGGGTTCCATCCGGAGAAGGTGTGCTGGCGGCACCTCCTCCTTCCGGCCCCCCGGTGTTGCTGGCCCCGATTCGGGTCCGGAGCATTGTCCGGGCCGCGTTGCTCACCAGAATGCCTGCTGCTTCTCTGTGGATTGTGGCATCAAGATGGCGCCGAGGGTGGGTCGAGGGCGTGACTTCCGGCGGCCGGGACCACTTAGGGTTTGGGCTGGCGCCGTCAGGGCTTATTTCTGACCGCACTCAGGAATGTTCCATTCCTGGTGGTGCTTGGGGATCCATGTAAAGTATCAGGGACTGAACCTGGGTGAACCACATGCAAGGCCAGGGCCTTACCCACTGTTCCATTGTACTCTTTCTCCAGCCTACTACTTCCTAAGTATACAGTTTCTTTTTTGTGTTGGAGGGGGGACGTTAGAAGCATACCCAAGCCCAGCAATACTCATGGCCGTACCAAGTGGTACATGTTTCTTGGGGATTGTATCCCATGATATTGGGGGACAATGTGTTGCTTAGGGTTGAACCCGGGTCTCCCAAATCCAAAGATGTACACTGGCACTTTAAACTATCTCTCTAACACCATAATATTAATTTGGGGGTCGGAGTGTGTGATTTAGTGTGGGTTTTTTCATTTGTTTGTTTTTATTTTGGGGCCACACCTGATGATGCTCAGAGCTGATTCCTGGCAGTGCTCAGGGGACCATGTGGGGTGCCGGGGATCAAACCTGAGTCAGCCGCGTTCAAGGCAAATGCCAGCCCACTGTGCCATCAGTTTGGCCCTTGGTTTGGTTTTTGGGTGATACCTATGGGTTACTCTGACAAAGCACCAGGTCTGCTCTTGTCAGTGCTCGGGGATTAAAACCCGCCCTTCTGTGTGCAAAGCCTAAACTCTGTGATGTGACACTATCCAGTCCATTACTGCATTTCCTTTTTTTTTTTTTTCTTTCTGGGTCACACCCAACGATACTCAGGGGTTACTCCTGGCTCTGCACTCAGGAATTACTCCCGGCGGTGCTTGGGAGACCATAGGGATCAGGGATCAAACCCAGGTTGGCCACGTGCAAGGCAAACACCCTCCCCACTGTACTATCACTCCAGCCCATACTGCATTTCTTTATGATGAGTGGTGCTAAGACAAGAGGAATTGCTTTGGGGGTTCTGTGTATGTTCCTGCATATTTCTAGATCCTGCTTAGTTCTTGATAGAGACTATTCAATTAAGTAATCTTAGAGCCATATTGGGACACTTGAGAAACATTAAAGTTTCTGAAAATCAGGGCCAGTGAGAGTATGATGGGGTAGTTCGGTGACCTAGGCTCAATCCCTGGTACCCCGTATGTTTCTCCTGGCCCTACTAGAAGTGACTCCTTAGTGCTGAGTCAGGAGTTAACCCTGAGCACTTCCAGGTGTGTGCCAAACTGCTGCCTCCCCCCCAGCAGTTAAGTTTCTGAAAACCAAAGTATTCATCTTTCAAGCAGAATAGTGACTTATTTTTCCTCTGCAGTGTAGGATATCTTGCAGGTTGTCTAGTTCGTACGCTGCGTGAAAAACAGCCAGAGCTGCAAATAAGTCATCGAGATATGCTCTGTGTTCAGATAGCTGGGCTTTGTCATGATCTTGGTAAGTTATACAAAGAGCCAAAGTTGTTATATAAAACCATAGCATTCTCTCTCTCTCTCTCTCTCTTTCTCTCTCTGTCTCTCTCTCTTCTTCCTCCCTCTCCCCTTGCCTCCCTCCCTTCCTCTCCCCCCCCCCTCATTTTTTTTTGTTTTTTTTTTGTTTCTGGACCATTCCTGCAGGTTCTTTTTTTTGCAGGGCTGTGGGGGGCACACCTGGTTATACTTGGGGGTTATCCCTGGCTCTACACTCAGGAATAATTTTTGCAGGATCATATCATAGGGGATGCCAGGAATCTAACCCAGGTCACCTGTGTGCAAGGCAAATACCCTACCCACTGTACTCGTGCTGCAGCCCTGCAGGGTCTTGGCTGCTATTCCTGGCTCCCTGGCTCAGTGCTTGGGGCCGTGGGACTGTGTCTGAGGCTGGAAATCACATGCTAGGGATTGAATGCAGGTTCTTGCATGTAAAGCACATGTTCCAGCCCTTGAGCCATCTTCCTATTCTTAGACGTCTCTCTTTTTCTCTCTTTTTTAATTTCCTTTTTTGCTGAAACATACAGTGTTTGGTATTGAATCCAGGCCATTTACATACAAAGCTTGTGCTTTTTGAGCTATTTCCTCAACCCATATTATGTCTCACTGAAACTAAAAATATAAGCCTAATCCAGAAAAATACCAAAATGGTTGGTGGGATTTTTGGTTTTCTTTTGTTTGTTTTGTTTTGTTTTTTGGCTTTTTGGGTCACATCTGACGATGCACAGGGGTTACTCCTGGCTTTGCACTCAGGAATTACTCCTGGAGGTGCTCAGGGGACCATATGGGAGGCTAAGAATCAAACCCGGGTCGGTCACGTGCAAGGCAAACACCCTACCCACTGTCCTATCACTCCAGTCCCTGTGAGTTGTTTTTTTTTTTTTTCCCTTTGTTTTTGTTTTTGTCTACATCTAGCTGTGATCAGGACTTACTCCTGATAGGACTTGGGAGGCCATATGCGGTGCCAAAGATTGAACCAGGTTGTTTGTGTGCAAGGCACATTGTATTATCTCCCCAGCCCCCTTAATTTATTATTATTTTTTTCCATTTCTCTCCTTTTCCGTTCTCATCATTATTGTTATTATGATGATGACAGTTGCACACTCATTCCTGGTGGTGGTGCTCCAGGAATCACCTATTGGACTGTGGTGTTCTTGCATGCAGCTGCTGTGCTCATCAGTTTGCACATACCTAGTGTGCTGTGTAGTTGAGGAACTGTTCTAGTTGTGTGTTGTGGAGTGTTGAAATCACTTATGAATATGGTAATCTAGTAATCTCTACTTTTGATTGTCCCCATCATCAAAATTTGAGAAAGAGCCCTGATTTCATGTGTATTTTTTGGTTTATTGATTGATTATTTTATCTATTTTCTTTATTTCTGGGCCACACTTGGCAGGATTTACGGGCTACTTCTGGCTTCATGTTTCATACTCCTGGAGGTACTCAGGTCACCATGGGATGGGAGGATTAAACTTGAGCCTCCCGTATGTAAAGGATACACTTTAGCCCATTAAGCTGTTTCTTCTGCCTCCAAAATTTATATATTTATATATAGACAAATGAACATATATATATGCATCCATATACATACATATGTACATATAGATAGATATGGGTAAATTTGGGGTCACACCAGCAGTGTTCATGGCTTATTCCTAGCTCTGTGCTCAGGGATCACTCCTATAGATGCTCATGGGACCATTTATGGTTTGGGAGATGAACCAGGGTCTTAGCCAAAGCAGCCACATGCAAAGTAAATGCCTTTCCCTCTGTATTTTGTCTCGGCCCCTATTGATAATTTTATCTGGTGATGTGAAGTGTGGAGTGCGTAACTTACATTTATTACATGTATGTAGCCTTGCATTCAGTTCCACATAACCCCCTCCAAAAAAATTAGGATATAGTAATAAAATAAGTTGATATTTATTTTCTGTACCACAGTGGATTATTTTTAAAGTTCTGCTTCTCTAATCCACAAAGTCTAAGCTCCAAGTTTTTGTTATTAATTTTGGTTACATAGAGCTATCATTCTTTTAGAGCTGTGAAAGTTCTGACGGCTCAAACACCCCTCATTGTAGAGCTTGCTTACTTTCCACACTTCTGGTAATTTGTCCTTTTTCTTTTTGCTTTTTGGGTCACACCTGGCGATGCACAGGGGTTACTTCTGACTTTTGCACTCGGGAAATTACTCCTGGTGGTGCTCAGGGGACCATATGGGATGCTGGGAATCGAACCCGGGTCGGCCATGTGCAAGGCAAACACCCTACCCGCTGTGCTATTGCTCCAGCTCCATGTTTGTGTTTTTGAGGGCCAAACAGTCCTCCACCTGCAAGTCATGTACTCTGTCATTAAGCTATGTTCCTGGCTCAGGATCTGTCCCTTTTCATGATATATTTATAGATTATTTATATTAATATTTCTTTTAAATAAAAAAGATACACACACATACACATATACACATACACACATATCCCTACCTGGCCGCATTCCAGCACTGCTGCCTTTCTAGGCTCAAGACTGAAACAGGCAGGGCCACACTACTGGACTAACCACTGCTGGATGTGGACCTTATAAAATTATTTGTAAGTGGGGCTGGAGTGATAGTATAGCAGGTAGGGCATTTGCCTTACACACAGCCAATCCAGGTTTGATCCCCGACACCTAATATGGTCCTCTGATCACCACTAGGAATGATCCCTGAGTACAGAGCCAGGAATAACCCCTGAGCATCATTGGGTGTGGTCAAAGAAACCCCCTTGTTTTATGGGCTAGAGAGATAGTTCGAGGGCCTGGAGCATATACTTTACATACAGGAGGCCTGTGTTTGATTATTGTGCTACATTATCCCAGAGCACTGCCAGGAATGAACCCTGAGCAATGAGCAGGAATAGCCACTGATCGCTGCTAGGTGTGGTCCAAAGACAAAAACACTTTTAAGGTGCGCATGTGCTGCCTGAGCCCATGTGCTGCTGTGTCCATGTGGCTGAGCACATGTGGTTCTGCATCTCTCCTCTTGGGATGTGGACTTTCCTATCTAATGCTGGGATGTGTGTAGAGGCTCTCTTGGCCCTTGGAGAAGTCCATGTTCCCTGTGGAGCATGTTACTCTCATGCTTCACACTTTCCCTCCCCTCCACACCTTCAAAAACATCCAAATAAAATCTGTTTTACTAATGTGGTTGGAGGACATGTGGGGGAAGGGTGAGGCGGGTGGAATACAGACTAGAGACTGAACACAATGGCCACTCAACACCTCTATTGCAAACCACAACACCTAATCAGAGAGAGAGAACAAGAGGGAATTCCCTGCCACAGTGGCAGGGTGGGGTGGGGGGAGACGGGTCTGGGGAGGGGGGGAGGGATGTTGGGTTTACGGGTGGTGGAGAATGGGCACTGGTGAAGGGATGGGTTATTGAACTTTGTATGGGGGAAGCATGAGCACAAAGATGTATGGATCTGTAACTGTACCCTCACGATGACTCTCTAATTAAAAATAAACTAATAATAATTAAAAAATAAAAATAAAAAAAAATCTGTTTTACTTCCAAAAAGATTTTAAAAAAATAGATTCACATTTTTTACCAGTTTATAAATAGTTTTCTTGTTCTAAAAAGTGTTGCTTTTTGTTCTTTTTAAGGTCATGGTCCATTTTCTCATATGTTTGATGGAAGATTTATTCCACTTGCTCGCCCAGATGTGAAGTGGACGGTATGTATTCATCTGTTTGATAGTTAATAAAATAATTCTTTTTAAGTAGCCAGTGCAGGGCTTAGATGATAGTACAGTGGGTAGGGTGTTTCCCTTGCTTGCAGCTAGCGCCACTTCTATCCCTGGCATCCCATATGGTTCCCCCAAGCACTGTCGAATAATTCCTGAGTGCAAAGCCAGGAGTAACCCCTGATGAACATTTGATGAAATATACTTGAATTTTACCCTTTTTTTTTAGCACTTGGAGTTTTACAAATCCATTAAAATGAAATGCTTCCTGAAAGATCTTATAATGTTCTACATGCTATAAATAATTATACTGTATTATCATGATTTATAAAACGTTTAGACTAGTAAAATAAAAACTAACAGATTGTGGGGGGGTTGAGTTCACCAGTCATACTTGGTGGTGCTCAGCGGGTACTCCTGGGACCATACAGTTTTGGTGTCAGCTCCATGCAAGTTAAGTACCTTAAGTCCTGTATTTTGTCTCTAGCTCCAAATCTGAAAGAATTTTTTTGACCAGTGTTTGGGCCACACTCACCGATGATCAGGAGCTATTTTTGGCTCTCGTCAGGACTGACTCCTGGCTGCTCAGGGGACCATATGTGGTGCTGGGGACCAAATTAGGGTTGACCACATGCTTGGCAAAACCCTTAGTCTCTCTGACAGATTTTTTAAAAATATCTGCAACATTATCTTTCAAAATATCTGCAAGACTTGGGGGCTGGAGCGATAGCACAGCGGGGAGGGCGTTTGCCTTACACATGGCCGACCCAGGGTTCGATTCCCAGCATCCCATATGGTCCCCTGAGCACCGCCAAGGGTAATTCCTGAGTGCAGAGCCAGGAGTAACCCCTGAGCATCGCCAGGTGTGACCCAAAAAGAAAAAAAAAATATCTGCAAGACTATTATGTAGTATAACCTTACCTCTGAATTACCTGGAATCTAGTTATTTAGATAACCTTAGGTCCCTAGTTGACTGGGTTTATAACATTATATTCTGATTTTCCCTAGCATGAACTAGGCTCAGTTAAGATGTTTGAGCACTTAATAAAGTCTAATGGACTCAACGATGTCATGCAATACTATGGACTTGTCCCTGATGAAGATATTTGCTTTATCACGGAACAGATTATAGGACCACCTTATCCACCAACGGAATTGTGTCCTGTAAGTTTGCGTGCAAAATCCAGGGTGACGTATTTGGCTATTTAGGGTGACTAAATAATAAAATAAGAGATATATTTCTATTGTTCGCTGCAAAATTGAAAGGTTTATGTATTTTTTTATCTTTGGACTTTGACTTCCCGAAAGTTACAACCCAAATTAAAAATGTACAGATAGAACTCAATGGGCTGAGCACATGCTCTGTGTGGTGAAGGCCTGTTCTTGTTTTTGTTTGTTAAATTGATTCACTATGAGAGAAGCCTGGGCTGGAGCTATAGCACAGCGGGTAGGGCGTTTGCCTTGCACGTGGCCAACTCAGGTTCGATTCCTCCACCCCTCTTGGAGAGCCCAGGAAGCTACCGAGAGTATCCTACCCACACGGCAGAGCCTGGCAAACTACCGGTGGTGTATTCGATATTCCAAAAACAGTAACAACAAGTCTCTACTGGTGCCCGCTCGAGCGAATCGATGAGTAATGGATGACAATGATACAGTGATGAGATAAGCCATTACAAAACTGTTCATGATTGGGTTTCAGTCATACAAAATTTTCAACACCCATACTCCACCAGTGTACATTTCCCAGCTCCAATGACCCCAGTTTCCCTCTCATCAGCTCCCCACACTTCTCTCTCTTTCTGTCTCTCTCTCTCTCTCTCTGTCTCTCTCTCTCTCTCTCTCCCTCTCCCTCTCTCTCTCTCTCTCTCTCTCTCTCTCTCTCTCTCTCTCTCTCTCTCTCTCTCTCCCCTCTCCCCCCACACCCACTTCCTCTTTTGTTGTACAATACTCGTACTACGAGGTCATCCTGTTTATTCAGGGAGTTCAGTATTTTTATCAGGAAGGGACAGCTGGAGTAGCTTTATTTTATTTATTTATTTTTTTTTGGCTTTTTGGCTTTTTGGGTCACACCTGGCGATGCACAGGGGTTACTCCTGGCTCTGCACTCAGGAATTACCCCTGGCCGTGCTCAGGGGACCATATGGGATGCTGGGATTGGAACCCGGGTCAGCCGCGTGCAAGGCAAACGCCCTACCCACTGTACTATTGCTCCAGCCCCTGGAGTAGCTTTTTTTAAAAAAAAATCTATTTTATTTTTACAAAGTTGTTCACAATTGTTGACTATATTCAATATTCCAACACCAATCCCATCACACTATACCTCCCCACCACCATATTTTGAATTATTCTACCCTGACCCCCAAAGCCTGCCCCAGAAGCAGAACATAATAATTTACATTGTATTGCCTGTTACGAATAATCTGCTAAAGATGATCTAAAATAGTTTCTTTAGAGGGAAGTGTATGAAAATTGTTTTATCTCCCTGGAGCCATTAAGCCATTAAGCAGTTGTGCACTGCAAAGATTCTAAGATTTTTTTTTTTATTCTAAGATTTTAAATAGAGTGATTACAGCAAGTATTACAATTTTATTTTGTTTTATTTTAATTTTTTGCTTTTTGGGTCACACCTGGCAATGCACAGGGGTTACTTCTTGGTCTGCACTCAGGAATCACCCCTGGCAGTGTTCGGGGGACCATATGGGATGCTGGGAATCGAACCCTGGTCGACCGCATGCGAGGCAAACGCCCTACCCGCTGTGCTATTGCTCCAGCCCCCAAGAATTAAAATTTTAACTGGATGGTGCCTTTGGGGTCCAGAGGCATTTTTGCTGTGTGTTGTTCTCTTCCTCTTTCGTGGTTTATTTGTGAGTCTCTGATTCATGGCCATTAATGAAACTACATGGCACCCAAGGCAGTTCGTGGGCATGACTGTCAGTTACTGGGAGTGCAGGGAGATGGGGGGGAAGTTACCCATTCCCAACTCTGGGAGACCCTGGAGATTTCAGTCACAAGTCATGCATAACTTGGTTTTTCAGCAGATAAACTCATGAATGAGGGGCTAGAGTGATAGCACAGCAGGTAGGGCATGCCGGGCATTTGCCTTGCTCGTGGCCAACCCAGGTTCGATTTCCAGCATCCCGTATGGTCCCCTGAGCACTGCCAAGAGTAATTCCTGATTGCATAAGTCAGAAGTAACCCCTGTGCATTGCCGGGTATGACCCAAAAAGAAAAAAAAACTCCTAGATGAGGCTTGTCAAGCCTGTGGAGATTGGTTGTGAGCATGGCAGCAATTGAGTTCTGGAGGTTTTCAGCAGCTGGGGCTCTTTGGGGATGTGGGTGTTGGGACTCATCCATGCCCAGAGCAGCTTTTTTTAACTGGGTGGCAGCTTTGGGGTGTGGATGTGACTGTCAGGGCTTCCGGAAGTACAGGGAGGTATGGGGAGGTAACCCATCCCGACTCCAAGAAAGCCTGGATAGTTCAGTCACAAAATCTGCATGCACTGGGTTAACCCGTCCCCCTCTGTGCCCTGTTCGTCCCCCTCTGTGCCCTGTTCGATTCAGCTATGCACAGGTCCAAGAAGATTTATTGTGTCTTTTTTTTTTTTTCTTTTTGGGTCACACCCAGAGATGCACGGGAGTTACTCCTGCCTGGCTAATGCATTCAGGAATTACTCCTGGAGGTACTGAGGGGACCATATAGGATGCTAGGAATCGAACCCGCAATCACCCTACCCGCTGTGCTATCACTCCAGCCCCTTACTGTGCCATTTTGATCTCTTTTGAAATTTAGTTAAGAGTCTCTGGAGCAAGACCAATAAATAAGCTTTTATGGTGGGGCCTGAGGTGGTTTGTGGGTGTGGCTCCCGCATACCTAAATTTTGTTGACTTAATTTCTTAGAAAAGTTTGTCCCTAGATGGTGGAGTCCAGCTAGAATCACAGTGGCAACTTTGGGGTGTCAGGAAGCCCGAAGGCAACATCAGGCTGCTGATGCTTCCACCCAGAGGGTCCAGGTTGACCCACTGGTGGCCCTGCGACCTCTGGACCCCAGTGGTGGTGATGGCAGCAGTAGCCCTGGGCAGCTCAGATGCTTCAGGTGGGCTGCCACCATCAGTCCCACAGAAGTTAACAGAAACTTTTAAAAAGTTTTTTAATAATAAAATAATAGAGGCCAGAGTGATACTACATTGTGTGGGGCACTTGACCTTGAACTTGGCTGACCAGGTTTAATCCCACAGCATCCTATGTGGTCCCCTGAGCCAGGAGTATTCCCTAAGGGCAGAGCCAGGAGTATTCCCTAAGGGCAGAGCCAGGAGTATTCCCTAAGGGCAGAGCCAGGAGTAAGCCCTGAGCACTGCCAGGTGTGGTCCAAAAAAAGTAATAATAAAATTTAAAAGAAGATGGAAAATAACTTTTTACTGAGATTTTAAGGTTTGTGTAAATCTAGGACCAGAAAGATAGTACGATGGGTAAGGCATTTGCCTTGCATTCAGCCAGTCCAAGTTCCATCCCCAGTACTTAAGTATGGTACCCTGAGTGCTGCCAGGAGTGAACCCCAAATGCAGTGCTAGGAGTAAGTCCTGAGCACAGCTGGGTGTGGACCCAAAACAAAATATATATGAATCTAATTATAGTTTATAGATAATTGGGCCAGAGAGAGAATACAGTGGGGAGGTATGTGCCTTGCATGTGGCTGACCTGGGTTTAATCCCTGGCACCACATATGGTCCCCTGAATTTTCCCAGGAGTAGGCTCTGAGTATCACGGAGTGTGGCCCAGAAACAAAACAAAACAGAAAGGTGGATTTTTGTAAACATATATCCTATTTATGAGGGGCTGGAGCAATAGCACAGTGGGTAGGGCGTTTGCCTGGCATGAGGCTGACCCGGGTTCAATTCCCAGCATCCCATATGGTCCCCTGAGCACCGCCAGGAGTAATTCCTGAGTGCAGAGCCAGGAGTAGCCCCTGTTCATTGCTGGGTGTGACCCAAAAAACAAAAAACAAAAACCCAGCATATATCCTATTTTTGAGAAATAAGGCTCCCGATATTTTTCTAACAGTGTATATTATCCAGATTGTTGTCTACAAACTTTGAAAAATAGTACGATTTTGATGCCTTAAATTTTTGTTTGTTTGTATTTTGTTTTGGGGGCCATATCCAGCGATGAACAGGGGCTTACTCCTGGCTGTGCCTGCGCTCATGGATCACTCCTGGCCAGGAATCGGGGGACTATATTGGGGTGCCAGGGATCAAACGTGGGTTGTCCACGTACAAGACAAATGCCCTATCCATTGTACTATAACTCCATGACCATGAAACTTAATTTTTTTTTTTCTTTTTGGGTCACACCCGGCAATGCACAGAAGTTACTCCTGGCTCATGTACTCAGGAATTACTCCTGGCGGTTCTCAGGGGACCATATGGGATGCTGGGAATCGAACCCGGGTCAGCCGTGTGAAGGCAAACACCCTATCGGCTGTGCTATCGCTCCAGCCCTGACACTTAAGATTTTTAACTTTTTTCTTTTTGGGCTACACATGTTAGTATTCAGAGACTACTTATGGTTCTGTGCTCTGGGGACTATGCAGTACTGGGAATCGAACATAGGCCTCCAGCATGCTAAGCCTGCACTCCTCATCTTGTTTAACTCTTCAGCCCCTTGATTCCTAATTTTTTTTTTTTTTCTCTCTCTCTCTTTTTGGGTCACACCTGGGCGTTGCACAGGGGTTACTCCTGGATCATGCACTAAGGAATTACTCCTGGCGTTACTTTGGGGACCATATGGGATGCTGGAAGTCGAACCTGGGTCAGCCACGTGCAAGGCAGACACCCTACCCACTGTGCTATCACTCCAGCCCATTAAGGAATGTTCTAACTAGTTTATAATTAGATCTTATCATGCGTACATGTGTTATTGGGAATCAAACCCTAGAGGTTAGCTATCTATATGTATGTATAGTATATGTGCACATATATACATATATATTAAAATTTGGGTTTTTTTTTTTTTTTTTGGTGGTGCCAGGAATCTTTTAACGGAAAAAATAAGTTTTTATTCCTAGAAAAACATATCTATTTCTAATTCAGAGATCAACTAGAAGGAAAAAGAATTTTCTAATTCTCAAATTTCTACTCAAATATCTGTTAATAATATTCAGACTAATAAAGTTGCTTTTCTTTGCTTGTAAATAGATCTGGTTCCTGTACTAAAACTTTTCCATGGATTTTCTTGTCTTTCAGTGGCCATACAAAGGGCGTCCTAAAGAGAAAGGCTTCCTTTATGAAATAGTGGCTAATAAAAGAAATGGCATTGATGTGGACAAATGGGATTATTTTGCTAGGTATGAACACATGAGAAAGTTGGTTGGAGTCTTTACATACCTTAAGTATATGCCATTTAAGAAAATAGAATTAAAACAAATCTTTCTATAAATTTAGTGTTAACAACTAAGTTACAATTATTTGGCTGAAAATTTTCATCTCTCTGCTTGAATTCTTTTTAGGGACTGTCATCATCTTGGAATAAAAAATAGTTTTGATTATCAGCGTTTTATTAAATTTGCCCGTGTCTGTGAAGTAGAGGATGGAAAGCATATTTGTACAAGAGAAAAGGTAAGCTCTCGGGGCTGGAGCGATAGCACAGCGGGTAGGGCGTTTGCCTTGCACGCGGCCGACCCAGGTTCGATCCCCGGCATCCCATATGGTCCCCTGAGCACTGCCAGGAGTAATTCCTGAGTGCAGAGCCAGGAATAACCCCTGTGCATCGCTGGGTGTGACCCGAAAAGCAAAAAAAATTAAAAAATTAAAAAATAAAAAAAAAAGAAAAGGTAAGCTCTCTCAAATAAACAGCAGGTAGATACAGCAGATAGACCTGTTTTGAAGTCTGGAAATAACCACAATAATTTTGATAAAATCAGCATGATAAGATGTTGAGGTCTTTACTTATTTGTGGTTAATCTCATACCGGAATTAGCACATGCAAGACAGTACCTTATCCCCTGTATTATCTCTCCGCCCCCCTTTTTCTTGTTTTATATATTTGTTTTTTCAGCTAGATAACATAATTTGATGTTTTATTAATATTTATGTCATTTCTTTCTTACAGGAGGTTGGGAATCTTTATGATATGTTCCACACACGCAACACCTTGCATCGTAGAGCTTATCAGCATAAAGTTAGTAACATCATTGATACAATGTAAGAAATTCAAATGTTATTGCTATACATTTTCCTTGACCCTTCTCTTTGAGTATTATATTTGGAAGCAGCTAAGGTTTCCGAATACATTGAAGTGATGGTTTTTCGGGGAGGGCTGGGGGTGGCCTTTGGGCTATGTCCAGTGATGCTCTCAGCTTAACTCCTGACTCTGTCCTCAGGGTTCACTCTTAGCAGGCTTGGGGGACCATATGGGGTGCCAGAAATTAAAATCAGTTTGACCATGTATGAGGCAAACACTCTACCCACTCTACTATCATCTTGGCCCCTCAAGTGAACTTTAATTCCTTTAAATGAACTGTCACTGTATCACTGTCATCCTGTTGTTCATCGATTTGCTCAAGTGGGCACCAGTAACGTCTCCATTGTGAGACTAACTGTTACAGTTTTTGGCATATCAGATATGTCATGGGTAGCTTGCCAGGCTCTGCCATGCGGGCAGGATTACTCTCGGTAGCTTGTCGGGCTCTCCGAGAGGGACAATACCCCCAAAACAACAATAATAAGAAGGTAGCACCTCCAGAAACTGAACAAGCACCTCGGGCCAACAAAGCTGTTGGTTCCATCTTTTGGGAGGCAGGTGGGGAGTCACAGCTGTTGAGATGCTGAGATAGTCCAGAGCTACTGCAGCTGATGTTCAGGGGCACACATGGGACCCTGGCAGATGCCACAGGCATGAGTTCAGTCTTTGGAACCATCTCCAAAGTCACACATAGCCACATTGTGTGGCGCTGTCAATGTCTGTCCCTCTGTGTGTGGTGGTGGTGGTGGTGATGGAGATGGGGAAAGCAGGTAGAGTTGCACATGGCCCACCTTTTTTTTTTTTTCTTTTTGGGTCATATCCAGCAATGCACAGGAGTTACTCCTGGCTCTGCACTCAGGAATTCCTCCTGGAGGTGCTCAGGGGACCATATAAGATGCTGGGAATCAAACAAGGTCAGCTGAGTGCAACAAAAACTTACTTTGGGAAAGAGGAGGAGAATGGATAAAGGTGATAGATTAAAGGCAGACGAGCTCCCTTAGGGGCTGGAGAGATAGCATAATGGACCGAGTTGTTTCCTTGGACACAGCCAGTCTGGGATCTATCCCCAGCATCCCATATGGCCCCCCAGCATAGCCAGGAGTAATTCCTGAGCTCAAAACCAGGAATAACCGCTGGGTGTGCACCCCCCCTCAAAAAAATAAAACAAAATGAAAAGAGCTGGGTTTGTTAAATATGAAGAGATGTAATGATGGAATGGCTTAGACCATTAGTTGAAAGATTAGTTGCTTCTGAGGCCTGGAGAGATAGTCCAGCAGGTAGGGCCTTTCTTTGCCTTGTGTTTGGTGAACCTGGGTTCGATCTCCAGATACCATATCCCATATGGTCCCCTGAATACCAACAGTAATTTCTGATTGCAGAGCCAGGTGCAAACCCTGAGAATTGGTAGGTGTGGGCATAAAAAAAGAAAGCAAACAGATTATTAGCTTGTGTATTAGATATTAGTCAAGATAAAGAGAGATGGAGCCATAGATAATTGGCATTCTGAAATTAATGAAAAAAATTAAAGTTTTGGCTTGTTTTGGAGTCACACCCAGCTGGCTGGGATCAGGAACCATTCCTGACAGCCTCACGGAACTATGTAGGGTGCCTGAGACCAAATGAACCAGATGAACCATATGCAAGGCAATCACCTTACCTGCTATACTGTTTCTTTAGCCCAATAAAACCTAATTTTTAGGGGCTGGAGTGATAGCACAGCGGGTAGGGTAGGGTGTTTGCCTTGCACGCGGCCGACCCAGGTTTGATTCCCAGCATCCCATATGGTCCCCCAGCACCGCCAGGAGTAATTCCTGAGTGCAGAGCCAGGAATAACCCCTGTGCATCGCTGGGTGTGACCCGAAAAGCAAAAAAAAACTAATTTTAGGGATTAAGATTAATATATTTTTACCATGTCATTGGCTTATCAAAATTAGTAGCAAAATAGTTTAACTGACAGAAATATCATCTTTTTCTCCATGAACCCAAAGTACAGTCAAGTCTGTACATGACGTGAAGACCCCAAACAGCAAAGTTGGATATAGGCCAGGGGTATGACTCAGTAGTGGAATGTATGTCTTGCATTTGTGATGCCTTTGACTCAATTCTTGGTACCAAGGGTCAGGACAATAGTACAGCAAGTAGGGCATTTGCCTTGCATGCAGCTGACCTGGGTTCCATCCCTGGCATCCATTCTTTCCTCTGAACCCTAGAGGAATGATCCAGGATCATAAAGCCAGCAGTAAGCCCTGAGCACTGCCGGGTGTGGCCTTAAGACAACAACCACAATAAGAGTGTGCCTTGAATTGACTCACTCTTTGTAAAATAGCTTTAAATTGGGGCTGGAGAGGCACAGCGATAGTACAATAGGTAGGGCATTTTTCCTTGCACGAAGCTGACCCAGGTTCAATCCCTGGCATCTCATAGTATTCAGGAGTGATCACAGAGCACAGAGCCAGGATTAAACCCTGAGCACTTCTGGGTCTGGCCCCAAGACAAAATTAATAAACAAGGGGCTGGAGAGATAGTACAACAGGTAGGGCATTTTCCTTGCACATGCCAGCTCAAGTTTGATCCCCAGCACCCATTGAACACAGCCAGGAGTAATTCCAGGATGCAGAACCAGGAGTCACCACTGAATACCCCCAGGTATGTCCCAGCGACCAAAAATAAATAAATTAAATAAATAAAATTGCTTTAAATTAAAAGGTGCCTGTGGAGATGGTAGGCTGGGGTAGAAGTGGGATGGAAGAGGGAGCCTGGGAACATTGGTGGGAGAGAAGGTGAACCTGGTGGCAGGATTGGTGAATGGAACATTGTCTAAACCCAACATGAATAGCTTTGTAACTCATGGTACTTTCACAAAATAAAACGAGGGAGAAATAAAAGTAAATTGACCTATTGTAAGACTTTCATGTTCACATTTACCTTTACGCTGAAGAAATTATTTTCATATTTATTTTTTTGTCCTGAGCAGAAAAATTAGAATACAGGGATGGGAGAAATAGCTCAATGAGCTGGAGCACATGCTTTGTATACAGGAAGTCCCCTAAGTGTCGCCCAAACAAACAAACAAAAAAAAACAAGACCACATTCTCCCATTTTAGTGATTGTTAAGAGTTTGTATTTTGGGGGGCTGGAGCGATAGCACAGCGGGTAGGGCGTTTGCCTTGTACGCGGCTGACCCGGGTTCGAATCCCAGCATCCCACATGGTCCCCTGAGCACCGCCAGGAGTAATTCCTGAGTGTAGAACCAGGAGTAACCCCTGTGCATTGCCCCGGGTGTGACCCCAAAAAAAGCAAAAAAAAAAAAAAAAAGAGTTTGTATTTTGGGCCAAAGCAATAGTACAACAGCTAAGGAGTTTGCCTTGCACACAGCCTGACACAGGTTCAGACAAGTGTGACCCAAAAACAAACAAAAAGAGCTCATGTTTATGGTTTTCTTTTGGAACTGGGGCTCCTGGGAAAAGCTCAAAGGTCCTGAGCACCATTTCCATGATAGTCAACAGGATGTTGACTCAGGGGTTCAGTGTGTGAAGGCCTGAATACGTGATACTTTTGGGAATTCACCTGGACCACAACCTGGCAGTTATCAGCATCAAACATTGATGCAGTGCCAGGCATCAAACTAGGGTTGGTCAGGAACATGCTTGGCCTGCGCCTTTAACCATTGTGCCATCTGCCCACCCCCCATGAGGTTTGGTGGGGGAGAGCGGTCATTTTGTGTATATTTTTTTTTTAACTTCAATAGTCAGATTCAAAGAATAGCAATCTTATTTTTTTTTTTGCTTTTTTTTTTTTTTTTTTTTTTTTTTTTGCTTTTTTGGTCACACCCAGTGATGCTCAGGGGTTACTCCTGGCTTTGCACTCAGGAATTACTCCTGGCAGTACTTGGGGGACCATATGGGATGCCGGGGATTGAACCCGGGTCGGCCGGGTGCAAGGCAAACACTCTACCCACTGTGCTATCACTCCGGCCCCAGAATAGCATGCTTCTATCTTAACTACATCTGTAAAACTTAAGGTTGATCTTATCAGACTGTCTTTTCACTTTTTCTTTTTCTGTTTTAGTTTCTTTAGTTTTTGTTTTGTTTAGGGACCACCGAGTGCTCAGGACTTACTCCTAGTTTTTTGCTCAGGGATGACTTCTGGAGGGGAGGGACCATATATGGTGCTGAGTGTTGAATCCATGTCTGTGGCATGCAAGGCTCTACCAAAGCAGCTGTCTTTATTTTTTGATTTTTTAATTTTATCTATTTATGTTTGGTTTGGGGACCACACCCAGCGATGCTCATGGATCACTCCTGGCTTTCTGCTCCAGGATCATTTCTGGAAGGTTCTGGGGACCATATGGGGTGCTGGGGATTGAACCCTAGTCGACCACTTACAAGGCAAGGGTTCATTTTCTATACTATCTCTCTTGCCCAAAGAAGCAGTAATTTTTAGAGCACTGTCTCAAGATTTTATTTCACTAGAGTAATTTTCTTAGCTTTAAGTAAAATGTATAATGCAGATACTGTTTTGGTCGTAGTATTAATTTTTTTAACTTGATCTTTAGGATTACAGATGCTTTGCTCAAAGCAGACTGCTTCATAGAGATTACAGGCGCCGAAGGAAAAAAGTACAGTATTTCTACAGCGATTGATGACATGGAAGCTTTCACAAAATTAACAGGTAAGATGAACCAGGAATATGGGGCTGGGAAGCCATACATGGGGACTTTTTCATTATTGAGTTTGACAGACTTAGCATACAATTGAAGAAATTCATAAAGAAACATAATAGGAAAAATATATTATAAATTTTTTCAAAAATATCCATATCAGCAATTAAAATAGAGTACTTATGTTTCTTAAAGCTTTTTTGGAGCGATAGCACAGCAGGCAGGGCGTTTGCCTTGCACGCGGCCGACCCAGGTTCTATTCCTCCGCCCCTCTCAGAGAGTCCAGCAAGCTACCGAGAGTATCCCACCCCTACAGCAGAGCCTGGCAAGCTCCCCGTGGTGTATTCTATATGCTGAGAACAGTAACAAGAAGTCTCACAATGGAGACGTTACTGGTGCCCACTCAAGCAAATTGATAAACAACGGGACGACAGTGCTACAGTGCAATTTTAGGCATTGTCGTTTACGATATTGTAAACGGTAGGGTTACATGCATGAAACATTCCAGCACTACACCCTACGCCAATATCCACTTCCCTTCATCATTGTCCCAGTTTCCCCCTCCACTCCCTGCATACTAACCTGTTCCATTCTCCCTGCTGTAAGCTTTCTACTGAAGACCAATTCTCAATTTCTGTTGCATTTAGTCATTTGTTATTTCTTTACAGTATTTTTTAATATCCCATATATTAGAGAGATCATTTTGTATCTCTCCTCCTTTCCTTTTGAGTAACTCAGCATGATATTCTCCAGATCTATCCATGTAGCAGCAAATTGTATGATTTCATCATTTCTTACATTCCAGTGTATATATGTACCAGTTTCTTTGTGCAGTCATCTGTTCTTGGATACTTGGATCATTTCCAGATTTTAGGTATTGTGAATACAGTAAACATAGACGCCCAGTTGTCTTTCTGAATAGAGTTTTTGGGCCCTTGTGATAAATGACAAGAAGTGGCATTGCTAGGTCATATGGGAGCTCAATTCTTTCTTACTTGAAGTGTCCCATATTGTTTTCCAAACAGGTTGAAACAGTTGACATTCCCGCTAGCAGTGGGAGAGGGGTCCTTTCCTCCATATTCACCTCAACCCTGGTTGCTTTTTGTTCTTTGCTATATGTGTCACTCTCACTGGTTTGCTAATGATAAATGATAGTCTTTTCTCATAAACCTGTTCACCATCTGTACATCTTTTAGAAAGTTCTTATAGCTTTTTAGTAATTTTTTGATCTAACTAAACCACAAATCTGAAGTGAAATAATTCTTCATATTAAATATCTTAGTGCAAGCCAAGAACACTATATAAATATTTAAGGCTTACAGGGGCCGAAGCGATAGTACAGCGGGTAAGTTGTTTGCCTTGCACACGGCTGACCAGATTCAATCTTCGGCATCCCATATGTCCCCTAAGCACCGCCATGAGTAATTCCTGAGTGCAGAGCCAGGAGAAACCCCTGAGCATTGCTAGGTGTGATACAAAAAGAAAAAGTAAATATGTATATATTTAAGGCTTACAGTGTAACATGTGAATTTGCTTCTTTGTTATTAATCTAGTTTGGATTGATTACCAAGATACAAGGAGTGTGTATATATCTAAACTGTTTATTTTAGCTTAAAAACTTCATTGTATATAAACTAGTTTTCATGCACATTGATAGGAATGGAAGGAGAGATCATAAAACAATTGGCACAAGCTCAGGTTCAGTATGTCCTCACTTCCGGTTATCAGTAGACCTTTAGAAACTTTGATTTTGTTTCTTTGCTTTTGGGGAGGGATGAGTGGAGTCTGGGGTTGCTTCTGGTAGTGGTCAGGGAACCATGCACTGCCAGGAATCACACCCAGGTCAGCCACAGACAAGGTGAGTGCTTTAAACCTATGTTAACTCTCCAGTCGCTCTGATGTCCGTGAGCCCCATGGGTGACTTATGTGAAGCGGGGAGGAGAAAGATGGTCACTTTCTCCCCAACCGCCTCTACCACCTGGGACCCAGAGTTACTGGGTTCTTGTCTCGCTCGCGGAAAAGAATTTCAGGAGTAGACAAGCAGTGAACTAAATAGATTTTATTCAGAAGTTTCTGAGGGAGGGAGGAAGGGATAAGTGAGAGAAAAAATAGTAAGAATAACGCGCTCAAGGGAGAACGCAGACTTCTCCAAGGGTGGAGGAAGCCCCTACACATAACCGAGCTTTACATACAAAAGTATGAAAGCATGAAAGTACACATCTCAAGAGGGGAGATGCGGGCGACACATGTACTTGGGCCACACATGTGCTTGGCCACGTGGGCACAAGCAGCACATGGGCCCAGGCAGCATATGTGCTCCCTTTGTTCAAGGTGTCTTTTATAGGGTTTCTTCAACCTGCCCCCATGTGGGGCTTCTTTCCAAGTAAAAGTCTGTTGCTAAGGAGGTTACCAGGGAGGCTGGGGGAGGGGTCCCTTTTCCTCAGGGTCTGCTGATGGTTTCCTTGGGTCTTTTGTTTTCTTGAATCTGCAAGTCTTAAGAGTCTCCTTCCCAGAGACTCTGTTAAATCTCAATTTTCATTGCCAAGGGCCTTTCCCTATCTACCTGCCTACATCAGCTCAACATTTCCTTTTTTGTTTTGTTTCTCTGTCTCCAGGTTTCCTTTTAGTTTCATCAAGATTGCATGCATCAGTAGTATATCCCTTTCCATTAGTGAGAAGTAGTACATTATCAGGATAAAACACAGTCAGTTTATTGTGCTCTTTGAATTCTAAATCCTTTATACTGGAGGAGAGAGGTCCCAAACATGCCCAGGGCCATTCTTACTGGCTACTCAGCCAACTGTACTGGATGATTCAATGCTAATGAAGTGATGCATAGATCCATTGATACTGGATCCAGGCTTGAATGCAGTGCCCAGGACTCTGCTCATGCACCCTAAGGGCATTTTTCCTTGTGCTGTCCCCTAGACCCTGCTTTCTAAATTCTTGTTTCCAGCAAATGCTCCTACTCATCAGGATATTGGCAGCTACCAGGCATTGCCTATGTCAATTTCTGTCCTAAGTAGCCATTTCCTTTAGTCTTTCTCCCTCAATATTCCTTAGCAGTAGGTGGCCTTACCTCTCCTTTCTTTTCTCCTGCATGCCTCCCACCCCAGATTCCTTAATTTAATTGTAGTCATGGAATGCTAATTTAAAAGATCCTTCAAGATCATCTACTCAAAATTCCTCAAATAAGAAAACTGAGGCCATGGGGCTGGAGCAATAGCACAGCAGGTAGGGCGTTTGCCTTGCACGCAGCAGACCCAGGTTGGATTCCCAGCACCCCACATGGTCCCCTGAGCACCGCCAGGGGTGATTCCTGAGTGTAGAGCCAGGAGTGACCCCTGTGCATCACCAGGTGTGAGGAAGAAAGGAAGGGAGGGAGGGAGGGAGGGAGGGAGGGAGGGAGAGAGGGAGGGAAAACTGAGGCCTGGCCAGTGAGATAATTTAGGGGTTAAGGCTCTTACCCAGGAGCACCTAACCCCGGCTCAATTCCCAGCACCACATATTGTCCCCTGAAGTTCCCTGAGGTCCCCTGAGCACCCAGCCAAGAGTAAGCCCTGAGCACAAACAGCTGCGGCCTCAAAACCAAGAAAACTAAGCAAAAACTGGGCCAAAAGAGGGAAAGCAACTTACCTTAGTAGATGACAAAATTGAGCTTAAACCAAGTTTTCTGACTCTAAGTTAAATGTTCTTTACATAATTTTAAAGTGCTATTTTTGCCTTTAAAGTTAATAAATAGATAAGTAATGCCCTTCACTTTTGTATGTAGGTTTTTGGGGATAGGGAGCTCCTGTCCCCAGCAGTGCTCAGGGGCTACCCCCAGAAGTACTTAGGGGATGGACTCCAGGCCTCCTGCTTGAAAAGCATGCACTCAAGCCCCTCAAGCTATCTCTCTGAGTTATACCCTTCCTGAAAACATGTATGTGAGCTAGTAGAATTCTCCTGCATGGTGGGTATACAAATGTTACAGCCACTTGGGGAAAGTTGGGCGTTATTTTCGACCCAGTAATCCATCTTCTGCCTAACTATCTAACAGATGGGTAGAGCACTTGCCTTGTATGCAGCCAAGTGCCCTTGGTTCAACCTCCAGTATCCCATATGGTCCTCCAAGCAATGGGAGGGGTAATTCTTGAGTATAGAGCTAGGAGTAACCCCTGAACATTTCCAGGTGTGACCCAGGTGTCCCTTGAAAATCTGTACCTGGTAGAATAAGAAATGAATATCAGAGAGGAATCAGAATCCTCTAGAGTTTAAAAGTAGGAGGGATTACAGCTCTGGGTTGGATGGAGTGAGGGAGGTTTCATGCATGGTGAGATTCCTCGGAGATAATCTCATGGGTTAGATAGGCTTTTAGGAAGTGCTATTCTGTGATCAGGGGATACAGTACCATTAATTTTTAAATCAGTTTATTTGGGGAGGTGGTGGTGGACAGTACCTGGCTGTGCTCACGGCTTACTTCTTGTTCTGTGCTTAGGGATCACTCCTGTGATGCTCAGGATACCATGTGGTTGCCCAGGATCAAATATGGGTTGGCATGTGCAAGGCAAGTGTCTTAACCCCTGTACGATCCCTTGAACCCCTCCTAGATTAAAAGTATAGACTAGAAAACTATGGTCTGCGGTGCGGTGGGTAAGGCGTTTGCCTTGCACATGGCTAAACGAGGTTTTATCCCTGGCACCCACTATGATCTCTTGAGCCTCTCCAGGAATGATCCATGAGCACAGATCCAGGAGTAAGCGCTGAGCTCTGCTGGGTGTGACCCAAAAAACAAAAAGAGAAGGAAGAAGAAAACTGTGATCTTGGGGCTGGAGCGATAGCACAGCGGGTAGGGCGTCTGCCATGCACGAAGCCGACCAGGTTCGATTCCCAGCATCCCATATGGTCCCCTGAGCACTGCCAGGGGTAATTCCTGAGTGCAGAGCCAGGAGTAATCCCTGTGCTTTGCCGGGTGTGATGCAAAAAATAAATAATAAAGTTCAAAAAAAAAAAAAGAAAAGAAAAAGAAAACTGTGATCTAATAATATTGAAATAAAATTGTGTATTTTTTTGCAAAATCTGGGAATAATACTTAAAGAATTAATGAGAACTGGGAGCCCCCCCAAATAATAATGAAGAAATGCAAGATATGAAATCATTTTAAATTTTGGTTATATTTTATTGTAATGAAATTTTTATTACATTGGCAGATAATGTTTATCAACAGATTCTGTACTCTAATGATCCCAAATTGGAGGCAGCGCAAAAGATTTTAAAGAAAATTGAATGCCGTGAACTGTACAAGTATGTGGGTGAGACTCAGCCAATGAAACAAATAAAGATACAGAGGGTAAGTAGAGTGGCAAGGCCTTTCCATTGAGAAAGGGGAAGCCATTCATCTATCCGTTTTATTATTTTAAGACTTTTACATTCATTTTCATTTAATCTTCACACCAATAATGTTAACATCTGTCATATAGAAGAAGATAGTAAATCTTGGGAGAGATTCAGTAACGGGTGAGCACAGTGGGCTGGATTCAAAGCCAAGTCACTGGGGCCAGACAGTACCACAGTTAAGGCACTTTCCTTACACATGGCTGACACCAGTTGGATCCTGACACCACCAGAAATGATCCAGAATTACAGAGCCAAAGATAAGCCATGAGCACTGGCAGGTGGGGCTCAGAGTCAAATCAACAAATACACTGAAAACCAAGTCTAATTTTAAGCTTTACCATCATTGCAGCAGTGAAAGGGTACTTCATATTTTGGATAGATCCGTAGTCAGAAAATGAATGTGGGAGTGGAGCAATAGAACAGTGGGTACGGAGAGCATTTGCCTTGCATGTGGCCAACCTGGGTTTTATCCCTGGCATCCCACATGATTCCCCAAGCTCTCATTAGGAGTGATTCCTGAGCACAGAGCCATGAGTAAACCCTGAGCATTGCTGGGGATGGCTAAAAATAAACATAAAAATGAATGTAAGGAAAGGGAAGCTCAAAATAAGGTATTTTCATGAGTGTCATTGTAACTCTGGGGACCCTGTTTATAACTGCTACTTTTGTTGCATATCAGGTTCTTCCAGATGGCACATGCCTTTACTTCAGATATCTTTTTTTTCTGCTTGATTTTTTTTCACTGTCAGCCAGTAACACAAACTATGCTGATAACCAGTCCTGCCTATTAATACTTCTAATGATGGTATGTTATTTTAATCATGAATTTCTGAGCCACACCCAGCACTCTTCAGGGGCTACTCCTGACTTTGAGCTCTTATGTGGCACCAAGCATCAAACCCAGGCCAACCAACCACTAGCATACCAAGCAGTTAAACCCCTATATTGTCTTTCTAGCCCTAACACACATAAAAAAAAATAATAATAATTTATTTTGTATATATAGTATTGCACCCTGTAAACATTCAATATGATCTCTTTAAAATTTGCTTTTTGGGAAGGGGGTGTGGTTTGAGGCCACATCCAGTGGTAACCTTTATTTTAACAATAGATATTTGGCTAGACAATAAATAAGCTGATATCTTCTGCTTGTAGACTGGCCTTTATATATTTTTGGGAAGGGGGTGTGGTTTGAGGCCACATCCAGTGGTTAACCTTTATTTTAACAATAGATATTTGGCTAGACAATAAATAAGCCGATATCTTCTGCTTGTAGACTGGCCTTTATATATTCGCCTACTTTAATAAATCCTCCCAGAGTTGCTGTTGTCATTCAACAGCCATATCGTGTTGCCCTCATGCTGTCAGGGTAGATTTCATCCCCAAATGGTCGTCTGTAATGAAAGAATTCAAAGAAAAATCCACTTCATGTCTTTCTGTGGGGCCAAAGTAGATGTGGTTTGGGGCCGTTTCTCAGGTGGAGCCAGAGAGATACTTCAGCTGATAAGGCACTTGCCTTGCACGTGGGGCACACTCAGGTTCTGTTCCTGACACCGTGTATCTAAGCCCTGAACCCCACCAGGTGTGGCCCCCTTAAAAAAAAATAAGTGTGTGGGGCTGGAGCGATAGCACAGCGGGGAGGGCGTTTGCCTTGCACTCGGCCAACCCGGGTTCGATTCCCAGCACCCCATATGGTCCCCTGAGCACTGCCAGGGGTAATTTCTGAGTGCAGAGCCAGGAGTAACCCCTGTGCATTGATTGCTGTGTGTGACCCAAAAAGCAAAAAAAAAAAAAAAAAAAAAGTGCATAAAAAAGCTACCCCTGTGCAGTACCGCTGGCTGCTCCTGGAGGGGCTGGTGTGCTGCTGAGTGCAGCCTCCTGCAATTGAGCTCTTTCACCAGCCCACCACTACTTTTTAAAAATCTTAAGAGCTGGGGCCTGCGATAAAGTTAAAAGGCAGGTGCCCTGCCCCCTGTGCTTGGACAGTCTCTCCAGCCCCGTTCTGTTTGGTTTGGTTTACTTTGGTTTTGGGGCCAGCAGTGCTCACTGCTTACTCCTGGCTCTGTGCTCAGGGATCACGCCTGGAAGGGCTCAGGGGACTGTAAGTGGTACTGGAACTGAACCTGGCTTGGCCACATGAAAGGTAAGCTCCTTACCTACTATACTGCCTTATCTCTTCAGTCCCCTGTCTGGTTTTTTAAAAAATACGTTTTCCTGATCTCTCATATGTGGAACTTAAAGATACATAACAAGGCAGCAACATGGGTCCAAAAGCAGGGCCTGGCGAGATAGTACAGCAAATAAGGAGCTTGCCTGGCATGCGGCTGACCCAGGTTTGAACCCCAGTATCCCATATGGTCCCCCAAGCATCACCAGGAGTAATTCCTGAGTGCAGAGCCAGAATTAAGCCCTGAATATTGCCAAGTGCGGAAAAAAAAAGAAGAAAAAGATCCAAAGGCAGTATAATAGAACTGACATACAATTATTGAGTTGGGTTGTGGGTGGGAAGGAGAATGGGTTCAGGAGGGAGGAGAGGGAGACAGGTACACTGGTGTGGGTGTGGTGTCAGAATTATGTCCATTAGAAACCAATAGTACTAATATGAGTAACCCCCAAAATTTTTTAAAATTTTAATTAAAGAATATATTCCTGGGGCTGGAGCAATAGCACAGCAAGTAGGGTATTTGCTTTGCACGCGGCCAATCCGGGTTCGAATCCCAGCATCCTATATGGTCCCCTCAGCACCGCCAGGGGTAATTCCTGAGTGCAGAGGAATTATTTATTTATCCAAAATTTAAAATATTTAAAATATGGGGCTAGAACAATAATACAGCAGAGTGATTGCCTTGCACATGGCTGACCTAGGTTTAATCCTCAGCATCCCATATAGATTCACCAAACACCCCCAGGATCCCTGAGAGCAGAGCCAGGAGTAAGCCCTGAGTACTGACATGTATGGCCCCCAAACAAAACCAAAAATTTTTAAATACTACTTTTTCTCGTGGTATTGTTGTCTTTGTACAGACCTCTGAAAATTAGGATTTCATATGCTACAATATGGTTTCCTAACACTTGGAAGTAGGATGATACAGCCACTCCCAGCTGTGCTCAGCACTTACTCCTGACTCTGCACTCAGAAAGCACACCTGGGAGCTTGGAGGACCATACAGGATGCCAGGGATCGAACCCAGGTCACCTGCATGTAAGGCAACTGCCCCACCTGCTGTGCAGTGTCTTCAGCTCCCTAATGCACATTTTTAATGTGAAAATTTTTGTTGTAAAGATTGCTTTGTTAAAATTTGATTAAAGAACGACATCGGTAGAAGTAAAATATTGGTAAAAAAAATATCTCTAACCACCTTTTTGAAAGTAAATTTCCAATTTTAGAGGGAGACTCTCTTTGTGACATTCATACTTAATGGTGAAAAACTAGGGTTCTGAGTGTGAAATATTCAGAGAAGAATCTCTTTAGTTCTTTGGAAGAAGGGGGTAAATAAGTGTCTGTGGTATCAGAACAATTCAAGTGGGCTTGGTAAATTGATAATGAAGAGCAAAATTACATTGAAACTGAAATGAGGGGACAGCCAAAGTACAGTGGGTAGGGTACTTGCTTTGCATGCAGTCAGTCCATGTTCAATCCCCAGAATCCCATGTGGTTCCCTGGGCACTACCAGGAATAATTCCTGAGTGCAGAGCTAGGAGTAATCCCTGAGCATCACTGGGTGTGGCTTTCCCCATCCAAAAAAGAAAATTGTGGGGGCTGGAGCGATAGCACAGCGGGTAGGGCGCTTGCCTTGCATGCGGCCGACCCGGGTTCGATTCCCAGCATCCCATATGGTCCCCTGAGCACCACCGGGGGTAATTCCTGAGTGTAGAGCCAGGAATGACCCCGTGCTTCGCCGGGTGTGACCCAAAAAAGCAAAAAAAAAAAAAAAAAAAAAAAATTTGTGAAAGGATCCAGAAGTCACCCTGAGTCTTCAAAAGACATTATCCTACCTTCAGCCTATCCTCAGTTACTGAGGCTTGTCATACAGCAATAACAAAAGGGGTAGAGTGATAAGACAGCAAGTAAGGCACTTTCCCAGGGCTAAACCCTGTCATCCCATAGTCTTCTGAGCACCACCAGGAGTGCTCTCTGAGCACAGAACTAGGACTTGGCCCAAAGCAAGACAAGGCGTGGTTCCCCAAAAATCTAAAAGATAACTCGATTAGCATTTCCCCCAAAATCTAGAAGATAAAATGATTAACAGTTAAAGTTATAGATGAAGTAACCATCATTGACTTCTTTTTTTTGGGGGGGGGTCACACCTAGCGATGCACAGGGGTTACTCCTGGCTCTGCACTAAGGAATTACTCCTGGCAGTGCTCAGGGGACCATATGGGATGCTGGGAATCGAACCCGGGACGGCCGCATGCAAGGCAAAGGCCCTACCCACCGTGCTATCGCTCCAGCCCCCATCATTGACTTCTTACTAAAAATATATAATGCATAGCATCAACAGATCAAAGCAACATCTCTCCAGGAAAGAGGGATGCCCTGATGTATCTATATGGAAGTACTCACAGGTCTGTTAAAAACTAATCTTGGGCTCATGCGATGGCAGAGCAGGTAGGGCATTTGCCTTGCACGCAGCCAACCCGGGTTCAATTCTCAGTATCCCATGTGGTCCCCCAAGCACCGTAAGGAGTAATTTCTGAGTGCTGAGCCAGGAGTAACCCCTGTGCATCGCCGGGTGTGACCCTAAAGGCCAAAAAAAAAAAATCTCTGAGCTCAGTTTGATGCTTATGAACTCTGCACTGCCAAGAAGGGTGCTGGACCTGAAGAAGAAGCTCTGAATGAAATCTTAGCATGAGAAGTAACAGAGAAGGGTTGGAGAGATTGTATAGTGGGTTGGGTGCTTGCCTTGCACACAGGGACTTAAGTTTCATCACCAGCACTCCATATGATCCCCAGAGCCCACCATGAGTGATCCCCTAGTGCAAACCAGCAGTAAACTCTGAGCATCAGTAGGTGCAACTAAAAATAGACAACAACAAAAAAAAGAGTGTATTGTGAAGAGAGATCTGGACATCACCTCAAATACATCTGGGGATTCTCCATAGCTTTGCTTTCTCTGGTTAATGGTGACCAATCTAAGGGTGTTGGCCTGAATCAGGTCTTAGCTGACCTGGACACCAGGGCTGTACAAAGCAGGAAGGAAAAGGAAAGGAAGGCAGGGTGCTTGTCCTGTATGCAGTAAATCTGGGTTCAGTCCCTAGCAACCCGATTGTATGGAAGAAACTAAATATTCCTATGATGAGTTCAAATTTTTGAATAGCTTAGGCTTAAATAAGAATTTTTTTTTCAGTAGAAATTGTCTTGCTAATTGCTTTCTGAAAGAAATATAGGCTACAAATATACATCACAACTCGGTAGAGATAAATATTCAAAATATATTTACCCCACATATAAAGCCGTTTGTTTTACTAAGAAAGTTACTTTCCCAGGAAAGATATTTGTGTTACCAAAAATAAAAAATCTTTACAAGAGGGGCTGGAGTGATAGCATAGCGGGTAGGGTGTTTGCCTTGCACACGGCTGACCTGGGTTCAAATCCCAGCATCCCATATGGTCCCCTGAGCACCACCAGGAGTAATTCCTGAGTGCAGAGCCAGGAGTAACCCCTGTGCATCACCAGGTGTGACCCAAAAACCAAAAAAAAAAAAAAAAAAAGTCTTTACAAGACCAAAGGGGGGGAAAAAAGCAAACCTAGAGTCTAACATAAAGAATCTTGTCTTTTCTAGGAAGATTTTCAAAACCTTCCAGAAGAGGTTGCCAATGCTAAACCTGAGGGAGTATTTTCAGATGCTGAAATGGAAGCTGAACTGAAAGCTGAAGATTTCATAGTAGATGTAAGTAGTTAGCCTCGTAGTATATGCATAAAATGCTTTATCGTTTGAAATTTCTCTCTTCTGTTTTGAACCCACACCTGGCAGTGGTCTACTACTCCTGGGGGTTTCTCGTCACAGTGCTCAGAAGATCATGCCAGCAACTAAACCCAGATAATTATTGTACACTCACCTTTGAGCTATATGCCTAGTTTCTAAGAAAATAAGTTTTAGGGCCAGAGAGATAGTACAGCAGGTGAGGTGCTTTCCTTGCACATACCCAACCCAGGTTCATTCCCCAACACCACAGATGATCCCCCAAGCACTGCCAGGAGTGATCCCTGAGTGCAGAACCAGGAATATGTAAGCCCTGAACACCACAGGGTGTGTGTCCACACATACCCTCCACAGGAAGAAACTAAAATAAGGACTGGAGAGATTGTATGTGGATAAGCTGTTTGCCTTACACTCGCCCTAGTTGGCATTCGATCCCTGGTATCCAGTATGGTTCCCTGAGCACCGCCAGGACTGATTCCTGAGTGCAGAACCAGGAGTAATCACTGAACATCATTGGGTGTGCCCCCTCCCAAAAAAACAAAAAACAAAAAGAAATAAATTTCTTTGTTTTTCATTTGGGATACACATCCAACTGTTCAGGCACTACACTTGTCTTGTTGCTTGGGGTTCATTTCTGACTGTGCTCCGTGTTGTGCCAGGAATTGAACCCAGGCCTCCTGCATGCAAAGCACATGCTCCGGCCCTCTCAGCCATCTCCCAGGTCTAATAGATACCTATTTTTTATACCTGGGGTTGCGCAAGATTTCTTGGGCAAAAAGGCAAAGGGGAAAAGTTTAAGAAATTGGTCTAGCCTGGCAGTCACATCCAGGAACTGCCTCTGGCACCATATAAGCTCATTAATGGCCATAATCCAAAGACTCACTTATAAATCTCAGAAGAGAGCAACAAGCTGCAGAAGTTCCTCCAGACCCCTAAGTCACCATCCAGTTAAAAATTTAACTTCAGGGGCTGGAGTGATAGTAC
The DNA here is from genome assembly GCF_027595985.1 of Sorex araneus. Lineage (NCBI taxonomy): Eukaryota > Metazoa > Chordata > Mammalia > Eulipotyphla > Soricidae > Sorex > Sorex araneus. The sequence goes on along the minus strand of NC_073306.1, from coordinate 120,412,468 downwards.
AGTGGATAGGGTGTTTGTCTTGCATGTGACTGACCTGGGTTCGATCCCCAGCATCCCATATGGTCCCCTAAGCACCGTGAGGAGTGATTCCTGAGTGCAGAGCTAGGAGGAACACCTGAGTATCTCTGGGTGTGGCCCAAAAATGAAAAAAAAAAAAATTTTAACTCCAACTGTATCTCCCTATTTAAAATTTTAGAATTCCTAGAGAGCATAGCACACCACATTTGATGGTGTGTAAAGTAGAAGGCAACTGATATTGATCAAAAAAAGTATTAGCATACTAGGCTAAACCTATAAAAACATGTTAATAATCTCTTATAAAAGGGCTTAATGACTCCAGGGTGAAATACAACCATCTTCACACACTTTGCTCTACGGAAACTTTTGGATTATTTTTAGCAGAGTGTTCATAACAAGCAATACAAAATAAATTAGTTAGGGGCTGGAGAGATAGCACAGCGGGTAGGGCGTTTGCCTTGCACGCGGCCGACCCGGGTTCAAATCCCAGCATCCCATATGGTCCCCTGAGCATGGCCAGGGGTAATTCCTGAGTGCAGAGCCAGGAGTAACCCCTGTGCATTGCCAGGTGTGACCCAAAAAGCAAAAAAAAAAATAAATAAATAAATTAGTTAGCACCTGTTTTTAGCGCAAACTTGGGTGGTGGTAGGAAAATCTGAAATAATGGTGTGGGAAGGTGTAGTAGTGGTGGGATTGGTGTTGGAAAATGGAATGTAATAAATTATTGTGAACAACTTTATTAAAAATAAAATTAATTTTATTTTAATTTAAAAAGAAATTGGTCTCGACCACATTCCCCTGTTAAAAAAAATTTTCCTTGGAAGTCTTAAGTAAATTGAATAAATGCTTTTCTAATTATTTTTTCACTCTCCATTTAGGCTACATGGTCTGTGGTGGCTAGGATTATATCTGATTTTCTTGTTGTGTCTTTTTTTTTTTTTTCTTTTTGGGCCACACCCAGCAATGCACGGGGGTTACTCCTGGCTCTGCACTCAGGAATTACTCCTGGCAGTGCTTGGGGGACCATATGGGATGCCGGGGATCGAACCCAGGTCAGCCGCATGCAAGGCAAACGCCCTACCCGCTGTGCTATCGCTTCGGCCCCTCTTGTTGTATCTTTAATGCCTACCAGTGACTGTAGTATAAAATTTACAGACTTGGGGCCAGAGGGATAGTACTGTAGGTAAAGCATTTGTTTCCCTTGTTTGCTGTCAACCTGGGTTCGATTCATAGTACTCCATATCATTCCCTAAAGCCCACCAGGAGTGATTCCTGATTTCAGAGCCAGAAGTAAGCCCTGAGTCATGCTCAGTGTGTCCCTAAAACAACAAAATTTAGAAATTTATAATGAAAGCATAAATACTCAACCCTCTTCTCTTCCCCCCCCCCCGCCCCCCGCCCACAGATTGAACCACACATATCCCCAGATTTCAGTACCAGATCCCTACAGGTCATACACTGGAGTCTTTGCACTGAGTCCCTTTCCCAGTACTTTTACTTCAGATACTCCAAGAGACGTATGCTACGTGTGTTGTGATGTTTTACAACCCTAAACTTAGTTCTCATATTTGCTATATAAGTGATCTCTTATTTGCTGCTTTTGTGAAGGTTATCAACATGGATTATGGAATGCAAGACAGGAATCCAATTGATCGTGTTGACTTCTATTGTAAGAGTGACTTCAATAAAGCAATCAAGATTTCGAAAAATCAGGTAATGACTTATTCAAATAGCCTCTGGTGGCATTTGGTAAATCTTTAGAGTGAACTGACATTTTTACATACAGTTAAGGTTGTAAAGTCAATGTAAAACTAACAAACAAACAAACAAAAAAAAGTTGGAAAAGCAGGAACAACAGTATAGCGGGTAGGGCATTTGCCTTACATGCAGCTGGCGTAGCTTTTTTTTTTTTTTTTTTGCTTTTTGGGTCACACCCAGCAATGCACAGGGGTTACTCCTGGCTTTTCACTCAGGAATTACTCCTGGCGGTGCTTGGGGGACCATATGGGATGCCGGGGATCGAACCCAGGTCGGCCACATGCAAGGCAAACGCCCTACCTGCTGTGCTTTCACTCCGGCCCCAAGCTGGCGTAGCTTTGATCCCTGGTACCGTCTGTGTTCCCCTGAGCAACCCAGGAGTAATTCCTGAGTGCAGAACCAGGATCATCACTGAGTATGGCCCAACCGGAAAAAAACAAAACAAAACACCAAAAGAACTGGGGTGAGGGGGAGTGAAGAGCATTGCAATAGTAAAGTTTGTAAAGTACTTTACTTCGCATGTGATCAACCCAGTTTTGATCCCTGGTACAACAGAGGGTCTGTTGAGCACTGCCAGGAGTGACCCCTAAGCACAGAACTAGTAGAAAATCCTGAACATTGCTAGGTGTAGCCAAAAACAAACAAAAAACAGAGAGGTAATACAGCAGGTAAGGTGATTGCCTTACATGTGGCCAACTGTGTTTGCTGGAAGGACTCCTGAGCAGAACCAGGAGTAATCCCTGAACGCCTTCAGGTGTGCCTTCCCAACAAAAAAAATAATAATAAATTAATAAACTAAATTTTAAAATTAAAGCCTACCTGATTTTGTGTAGACTAGACCAGTGGTTTCTCACCTTTTTAACACCTCTAGGCTTGCAGTGGTCCTTATCCTGGTAATTCAGAACCGTTGGACTAGACCACTTTAACAGCCAGTCCTTCCTGTTTCCTAAACATAATAGTGCCATTTTTGCTTTAGAGGTGAGGTTGCAAACCTGTTTGGAAAATTAATGGAAGTTGTGACAGTTGGTCACTCCAGTTTGGTTCATTCCCAAACCCCAAGCCAAAATGACAACAACAATAAAAATTTAGTGGAAGCCAGATAAATGAAGTGTTTATTTGCATCTCTTCTGTATGAGAATCTGTAGTCCGTATATACTTTTCTTAGGGGGCGTGGGACTGGATCACACCTGTGTACAGGACATACTCCTCCCTCTAGTCTTATTGATATAAAATTGTGGGATAAAAATAATATCATTATTTTAATGTAGAATCAAGAATGAAGCTTGGGACCCTAGATAGTAGCTGATCTCTTTTCATGTATGAATTCAAAGTGATGGTGAAATAGGGTTATTTGGGGGGGAGGGGTTGGTTTTGAGGTCATAGTCAGCAATGCACAGAGTTACTCCTGGCTCTGCACTCAGGAATTACTCCTGGCAGTGCTCGAGGGACCATATAGGATCCTGGGAATCGAACCCGGGTCAGCCACGTGCAAGGCAAATGCCCTACCCACTGTGCTATTGCTCCAGCCCTGATAGTAAAATGTTTTTATCTTTAAAAAGGTCTCACAGCTTTTACCAGAGAGATTTGCAGAGCAGCTCATTCGAGTATACTGCAAAAAGATGGATGAAAAAAGTTTATATAGAGCACGGCAGCATTTTGTTCAGTGGTGCTTATTGAAAAATTTCACTAAACCACAGGTGAGTGGCTTTTTGTCACATACTTTGCATAATTTTTTATTTTTAAATAGAAAGCAAATAAGATCTTTACTCTGGGGCAGAGGTGTGTTTTGTTGGGGAGGCCACACTCAGCTGTGCTCTGAGATCTTTTCTGAAAGTCTCAGAGGAACCATATGACCATATCAGGATGTCAGGAATTGAACCCAGGTCAGCCACTTTCAAGGCAAGGACCTTACTCATTATACTATTTTTCTGTCCCCTTGTTTTTACTTCTCTTTGAAAAGTTCTCATTGAAAGTATAATCGCTATATTTGTTTAAGATTTTAGGGTGGATATTTTTAGTTTGGAGGCCATACCTGATGTTGCTCATAACTCTTTGTAGCTCAGAGTCGGGGGACTGGGCGTGCTAGGACTCAAACCCAGGCTTCCTATGTGAAAAGCTGCACCATCTCTCTAGCCCCCCATGTTTTAGCTTCTTACACCCTCTGCTTCTAAGACCTGGTGTCAGTTCATTCTAGGGCCACCCCTCATTTGGCAGTGGGGGACTCAAAGTTACATCTTTGTAGGCTGGTAAATAGCTTAAGTACTAGATGCCTTGCATGTAAGAGGCCAGCGAGTTAGATTTCCAGAATCCTTAGTATTCTATTTTCTTAGAAAAACAATTATTTTATGAACTCTTAACTCTTCGGACATATGATTGCGGTGGCGCTTGTTGCTGTCTTCAATTTGGAAATGAGGCAAGGCTCAACACTGAAAACAAATCCTTACCACAGGGCCAGAGTGATAATACAGCGAGTAAGACAAGCACCTAAATCCCCTAAGCACCGCCAGGCCACGCATTGTAGGGAGTCCCCCTAGTCCCACTCACTCC